>NC_049902.1:29771396-30083565 GCF_001411555.2 Juglans regia | reverse complement strand
AAGAGCTTATATAATTCAGAAAAGGACAGAAATTGGATATGATTAAATTTGTCTATTATCCAGACAAATGATGTGCAAAATCTTCCATTCAGAGCCCATGATCACAAGCCTTTATGTCAGAGGAGATGTTTAGTAATAAGTTTCCAAATACCAAGAATAGGGATTGCATGTTACAGCTAACCTCTAATTTGAAATTAATTTGCCCTACTGCTGAGTGCTAAGTCACTATTTTGGCTCCAAAGCAAGGGACATGCATTCCTTAAAAAAACAAAGTAACAAATTACCAAAGTTGCGACGCCGTGACCAGCTAGTGCTCCCCCGATGACTCCGAGAGGTGAAGATGCTGCAGCAAGTGCTGCATAAGACAAGAATTTGTGTTAGTACAGAAGACACATAACAACATAATGCATCGGGAAGAAAAAGTAGAACCTTTGTCTTGTGTACAGTTTGTACAGTAAATTAAATAGCTATAAAACGAATCTCTAACACTTGCAGTTCAAGCGGTGAGATTGGTATGTTAGACCTTCCATACATGGACAATTTTAATAAGAAAAAAAGGAGAGAAAATGAAAAGAAAATCAAACTGCAAGAGCACATACATTGTACACTGACGACATTATATTTTACTACTACATCAAGTTTGACAGAGATTACTTTGTTTTTCATCCTATTTTGACCAAGTCCATTACATATTACGATGATAATTTACACCTTAAATTTCAGATTATAACATGTGACATTCATCCTCTTTACTCTCCGAATTCCAAGATATGACAATCGATATTTCCTATCTTGTGTGGTAACACAGATCACACATTTAGTCAAGAGCTAATTTATGTTTTGTAACGATTGCAATATAAATGGTAAAACTTGCTTTTAAATGCATCTGACATTGGGCACAAAGTAAATGTCATACAGGTGCAGAAGTGCCATCATTATTGTTTTTATCAAAAGAAGAACATCTTTAATTTGCACATTCTAAATCTGGTAATCTATCCGTGCAAAGAAAATTGTCTCATGGGCAGCATGAGAGAAAGGATAATTTCCAGTTCAATACAATTCCATCAAATTGTGTATATTGGCGTACAACTTGATAACTACAGGTGTTTGACCTTTCCACTAACCTATTGTGGAAAAGAATGATTTATCACCCCATTCAGCAACGAAAACCAAGAAGAAAGTGCTAGCAATAGTATTGAGAGAAGATAATATTCCAGCACCATTTCCAGAAAATTTTGAAACTGCTAACTCTGCCTGGTTCAAACGCAAACATGACATTCATTAGAATTTACTCCTACCACAACATTAATGCCACAAAGCATTGCAACACATTTAAAAAGAATAATATGAAAAGCCCCAAGTTATCGTTTCTTTGAAATTACCTCCTTCTGTTCATCTTCTGCTTTTAGACCATCACTGGAGGTGGCATCAAGCAAGGTTGAAACCCCAAAATACACCTATATCCATTGCAAGTAGCACACTAGGACAACTTACTTCATCAAAGAATTTGAGAGTTTTAACTGTTGTTTCATTTCCATCATGATATAAAATGCTTAACTATGAACATGAGGTATTATATTCTTTTTTTTTTTTTCCAGCTAAATATTAAAAGATTACAAAAAATAAAGTTTACCAAAAGGAAAACTGCAGCGATGTCATCAATGGGCAAATCAGTTTCGCCAAACCTGGGATCAACAGACAATATTAACACCACATGTAACAAGTTCAGATTATCATTCAAACAAAAAGTCATACTTAGCAGATCCGATAATACTTATATGGTATGAAGTCTAGAAAATCCTCCAAGATCCAAGAATTTTCTTCCGAAAAATAGGGAAAAATACATTTTGCACTTCCAAACTATCACACCTGTTTTTTCAATTTGCACCCTAAACCATCAATTTGCACCCCAAACTACCAAAACCATCAACTTGCAACCACAAGCTACACTTTTTGGAAATTTGCACCCTCACAATCTTATTTTCAAGACTGTTCTACGTGTCCTATTTTTCAATGATCTTGATGGTTAGATCTAAACTTTTTTTTTTATAAGTATGAAAACAATGGTAAGATCTAAACTGATGGTGCAAATTGCCAAAAAGTGGTGGTTTGGGATTGCAAGTTGACAGTTTGGGTGGTTTGGAGTGGAAATTGAAAAAAAGGGTTGCAGTTTAATAAAAACGCTCATTGAGCTATGATGGGTCATATTGGCCAGGCATTTTCCAGACACAAATCAATGAGTTCTATCAAGCATAAATATATAGGGTGTTCAGATCTTCCAAATTATCAAAAGAGATATTTCTAGTTCAGAATGGTTATTTCAGGATAATTATACATCTTCATGTCTGCTGCATTTGGTAACATGTCATTTATTACATTATCAGCTACCAGTCTTCCGAAATGCAAATTTCTTACCCTAAGTTCCTAAATTGCATGAAAATTTCAAGGAAAGTACCTGAATGGTAAGATCTCATCGACATAGTGAAAAGTTCTTCCAAGAATAACAGATACGATGGTCATTGCCCTGCCCATGATAAACAGACATCTCTGTAAATTGAAGAACTGGGAAAATGCACAATAACTATTCTCTGATAGTGAAACAAATTGATTAGATATTACAAAAATACAAATTTTATGATGCTTCTGTTGAAAAGAGAAACCAATGCTTCATTCAATGGATTAGGACAGCTATGCATCACTACAAGTTAGAAGGGGATCATTTAGCCGACATATTCCAAGCTACATGTTTTCTTGCATTGGTATTTAGAAAAATTTTCACGATGACAAAGGTATCTTTTTTAATTGGTAAACTACACATGCACGTAGAGGATCCCAAACCTGTTACCTCACCCTCAACCTCATTCTTTTGGAGGGAGAAAGTATCATTTGAGATAGAACTCATTGGCAAAAACAAGAAAAAAGAAATAAAACATCAATGCAAAGGACATCTAAATCACCATGAATAAACAGAATAACATACGCTAGTGCACCAAAAGTCCCAACAAAGACAACAGAAGCAGAGTTCCTAGCTGCTAGAAGTGCCTGCACAGAACATTAAACCTTCAATTAGGTGGAGGCATAATGATCTGTCTTTGATGTACAACTAGAGAACATACACAGTAAGGTGAAAGAAAAAACATAATTATGAATTTTTGTCTGGTCTTATTATCTCTGATTTATTTCCTAGTAAACTAGGACTGAAAGCAAGTAGAACAAAGTTTTAAGTGTATAATGCCTGACTAGTCAACCGGTCAACTAAAAAAATGTTTCTAGAGGCATTATCACAATTGATCTGACAGTGCCAATACGATTTTTGAGTGGTAAGAAGTAAATTAGAAGTGCATATATGTCAATAAAAGAACTACAAACTATGGAGCTAGAACTCATCCAAAAGTTACCGCAATAAAAAAGGTCTTGTCCCCAAGTTCCGAAAAAAAGATAAGCAAGAATGCCTGCAGAAGAACACATTCTGGTTTAGTAGTTGGAGGTGCACTGTTCTCAAATGGTAAATAAACATTGGTAACATCTAATAATGTCCAAAAGTTCGTCATAACAGAAAAACATTAAAATTTGAAGTGAAGTCACACAGATTGAGTTGTAAATTCTTTTTTTTAAAAATAACTACAATTTCATTTATGATGAGAAACTCATTTGTATAAGTTACAGGGAGGTTTTCCTAACTGAAGCAAAACCTGTGCTAATATCGCCAACATCCCCTAAATAGGGGATTGATTGCAACCCACTAGCAACATCTGAAACAGCAACTGCTGGTTGAGAGCCTTGAAGGGTGAGAAACCCAAGCATCAGTAGAAACTTCATAATATCACCAAGTGAATGATCAGAAGCATGGATATATGCAGCTATATCAAATTCCCCTCTTGAATTATCCTTTGCTCGTGATTTGGAAGAGGCACAGCAATCATCCATCACAGGTGTTGATTTTGTACTCATTTTGCAGGTCTTGTAGTCAAGACACCTTAAATCCTGCGTCAGAATTTAGAATTCCTCATCAACATACATCACAAGAAACCAAGCCTCAAAATTATCATCCATGCATGCAAACCTGAAAAAACAAGGCCGGAACATGTAAACAGCATTGTGCATGTGCAAATGAGCATACAAATGGGAGTTTGAATGGTTAAAAGTGGTTACGTCCCACAAAAAATAGTAATCACAAAATGAGCAGTTAATATAATTTTAACAGGCATAAACCCATTGGCTTAAGCTTTTGCATTAAAATCCCAATATGATATATCAAAGAGACAAGGACTCACTCGGAGTCTCCAGTATTTATCTCCCCAACAGAAAGCATTTAAAAGAAACAAAATCAGCCTCCAATGCGCTAGGGGAACGAAAAAAGAAAGAAACTTAAGAGAAACTTCACAAATATAAGCAAGTGCAATCCCACACAGTGGCAAGTTCTTTTCATTTTGGGCTTGTTAGGCAATTTCTAGTCCGAGCAAGTCTATTACATAATGTTGAAGATAATATCAAATCAAGGCATATATCCCTATTTATAGGAAAATTACCTTGAGTTTGAGGGGACATTAAAGATAATATCAAATTAATAATTTGGTTTGATATTATCTTGATTTGATTTTCATAATTATCAAATCACTTTGATTTGATATTATCTTCAACACATAACACCAATTAGCCAGCCTAAACGGTAATGAAGACTAAAAAGTAAATCTACTCTTCTCATTATACGATTTAGCGAAGAAATTTGTTTGCACATTGCATTATACCCCAAAAAAAAGAACAAAATAGGAATCTCTCGAAACTTTCTAAAGTGAAAAGCAACGTATGGTGAATTTAAAAAAGAAGAACTCGGGAATGAGAAAATATTACGACGCCATCTGAACTTCTGGTAGTTGCAGACCATCGGCTTGAGTACCTGCAAGACAAAGTTAATCGTTTCTTTCAGAAGATAAAATGCTATCTCTATTTCCCATTTTTGTTTTATTTATTTATTTAAACGTTCTGCTCTTGAGGTCTTCTAATTTCTCGGAAGATCACAATACAATGCTCTAAAACTTTTTCCTTGACGTAGACAGTAGAAGAATTGGCATGGAGGTTCGGAAAGGATAGTTACCTGGACAAAACGAGACTTGGGTTTGGACGAGAAAGCTTGGAATTCTGCTGCTTCGAGCGTGAACTCGAAGAAAACAAGCAACAACAGGTGACAGGTCTGCTATGCCTTGTACATGAAGGCAGTGACTTTGCCCCCAACATACAATCTGAGAGGGTTATGCTTCGCATTCTCTCTCCCTCTCGTCTCGTGCGTATGTGTGTCTAATCGATACGGGCCTCTGGTTGCTGTCCTCTGAAACGATAGCTTTGGAAGATAAGCCATCTGGGTAAAGCGCCAATACCACATCTCGTTGGGAAATTATCAGGTCTCGTTATAACTTTTTAAAACTACATTTACCGGTCACTCGTTTTAATAATTTTTTTTTTTGCTAAATAATAATGGGCCATTATTAAACATCACTTAACAAAAAAAAATAGGCCGGATTGGAATTTGGATTGAATTGAGATTAAAGTCTAACGTCTAAATACTTAATTTTTAAATTATTAAATTTATCTAAATTCAAAATCTCTTAATACATAGGATTCATAATATTTTTCAACTCATAACTTCTTCACACGCAAAATCTGTAATCTTTTTCAACTTTTTATAAATACATCTAAATTTATTTTAGGTAGATTCTACAAAATTTACTCTATCATCTCAGTTCACTATTATTTATAAAGAACTTAACTCATCTAAACTCAGTTCAACGTCCAAACGAAATAATCAATCTCCTTTTTTGAGATCTGATCACGCTCACGACACTTTTTTTTTTTTTTTTTATCATCATAAAGTTAGTTTTCTAGATAAATTAAAAATTACTTTTAAACTAAAATTAATTAAAGAAAATTTTTTTTCTTACAAATAACTAAGGCTTGCTTTTACAAACCATCTCAACTTATCTTATTATTATAACTTTTCAAACTCTCGAATAAAATATAAAAAATAATTTAATCTTTTAAATCTAAAAATAAAAATTATATTATAATAATATTTTATTTAACTTTCAACTTTTATAACATCTATATAATCAAACGAGACAACACTTTCTTGGCTAAAAAAGTTTAAAAGTAAATTTATTTGATCATATCTATATCATTCGGATAAATCAATGAATGCAATGAGTTAATTGCCTGTCTAACGCTAGGGAGATCCATATCATATTTGGGTTTAATTCCAAAAGAATTAATTAATGAAATAATTAAAATATTATTATAATTATTATAAATAACAAAAAAAATTTATTTTTAAATAATGTGAAGTCCATCCGTCGCAGATGACATGACTCAAATTTCACATATTTTGTTGAGATAAACTCTAATATCATTTTTAATGCGTTAAAGGAGGCTTAAGTCACATCTAACTGTATACTCTAAAATAATTAGTCAATAAAATAATTGAAATTCCATTAAAATTATTTTAAAAAATAAAAACTTTTCATTCTCAACAATATTTTATCTATCAGAATGGAGTATCACAGTACCAATCGGTGTCCTTCGTGTGGTTAATAGGAGTTTTTATTTTGTTTTTTGAAGGTTAGTAGAATTGAAAACAAAAGCCAAAACAGAGTGGTAAATATATATGTTTGTTTGGTCATAAATATAAAACAAAGCCTTGTGCTGGTCTAAGCCCAATAGGTGTTGAGCGGAGATTATTGGCTGAAGTAATTGGGTCAACAACACAACCGAGTGACCAAAATGGTCTTGCCCTGCCCGCCAAGATGGTATTGATCTTGGCCCAATTGCAGGTGCCTTTATGATTCCTGAATTGGCATGTTCTTGACATTCTTTACATTGTAAATATTGCATGTCATGGAAATAGAACACCATGCAGCCTTCTGCATGGGCGGTGAGCTTGGATTATTTTCGTCGGGTGTGGCATTAATGGAGCTAGAGATGAGGATGAGAAGGAGCGTAGCAAAAGAGCTTCAATGAATTTTGGTTTTCCTAATTTATGAATTTGGTTTAGTAATAAATGGATGTATTGAATTCGGAGGAACCCACGCGCGAGCATAAATATGATCATGAGTACTATGGATGATCATTAGAGTTATTTCAATTCCCTTTCTCAAACTGAAGTAGAATTTCAATGGAATGAATTTATATGAATTTCTTGTATCGCTGAACTAACAAGTTAAGGCGACGCTCTTGTATATGTCCTGTATACCTGGACTTTTGCCTATTCTTATTATGATCAAATAAAATATGGTTTACCGATAAAAAATACATATATATTACAAGCATAAGAAATTAGTAAGAAAGATGATCAAGGTGCTTAATCAAATTTTGAAAATCAAGATACTATTGACACTAGCTTGTTTAAACGTTTTATATATTTAATTTATTCATCCATGCATGATGGGTCAAAGTTTTTTGACGTGTTTGATTATTATATATATATATATATATATATATATATAATAGGATTAACAGAAATGGAAGGAGTAGGTTTCTTAGGACTGGATAAGGGCTCATGTGATGATGGTCTAAATTAACACATTATAAAGGGGATTTAACTGATAAAGAAATGGGTACGTAAGCTTAGCTCAGACGCCAATTGTTTGGAGGACGTAACCTTTCTCTATGTGGAAAAGCTTGCATGCTTTAGCTCGTGCACTTTACGTACGCAACTCAATACAATCATTAAGCGCGGGGAGGACTGTACCATACAACTCAATAGATATATATGCAAGCTGTAATTTTTTTATTTTATTTTTATATCGTAAGAGAGCCTTTATTCATCAAGCAAAGCATTACATAAGTTATCAATCCAAATAGCATTTGCAATACTGCATTCTGGAATCAAATCCCACCAAGTTGCTAAATCATGATCTAAATTCTAAGCAAACCGTGCCAAATAGTGTGTTGCACCATTTGCTGTCCTGCCTTTGTGATGAACAAACCAACTTGGTTAATGCTGCAATGTACTCCTGATTTCATGAACAATATTGCCCCAAATAGACAATGAAGGACCCTCCATGTTCAACTCTCGCATCACAAGAAGGGAATTACTCTCTATGTGCAAATCTGTAAGTCCCATAGGAAGACATAATTGCAACCCTCTTAGAATAGCGAGCAACTCTATCTCAAATGGATCAGTGACCATATGCTCTGCTTTACTAGCTGCAAAAATAACATGGCCCTTATCATCTTGCAGTACCATGCCAACTCCTGATCTGCACAGATCACTAAAAATGGCTCCATCAACATTAAGTTTTAAGACCCCCACTGGTGGTGCCACCCAACTGCAAAGTGTTTTCAAACCTGATTTGTTGGTAGCTGCAGCAGAAGCATGCTCATAAAAAAGTGAAAGTGCATGCTCAATAGCTGGCCTGTTGTGGGGACAACAAATTATTCTCATACAGCTGTTGATCATTATTCCTCCTATACCACATACCCCAAGCTATAAGAAAAAGTTTCTCAAGCTCCCCCGAAATCCTTCTCTTCATGATAGCAAGTACCACTTGCAAAAAAATTCAGCCGAGCATTTGAATCTTGTAGAAACTATTAAAATTGACATGCATATTATATCTTCCACCTACCAAATACTGATAAATATACTTTAATTTGCATGTCCAATTTTGCCGTCGTTGCTAGATGAACGGAAAATTAATCAGTCATGATGTCCGTACAACCAATATTTGACGGTCGATCGGGTATTGATGGAGGATGCAAGTTTTAAGCACTTTTTGATAATTTTTTTTTAATAGTAAATAGACAACTTTATTCATTTATGAAAGTGAAGTTACAGCTATGACTTAATACATATAGGAAAAATACTAGATTACAAGCCAACTATTCACAGTTGGGGCTCCACTAGTACATAAATTTCTTTGTAACTGATATGGTCTTAACTTAACTCTATAGAAAAATCGTCTGAGAGACCACACTTTACCTAAAGTAGAAATTTCAAACCCGGCCACTTCCAGATGAAGATAGGACTTTCATTCTATGAACAAAATGTCCAATTAAGAGACTTTCTTTTTTATTTTTACCTAAACAAAGGAAATAACAATAAACATAAATATAGATGTGAAAATGATATTGGATTACAACTGTAAATCTGAAATTTCAACTTGAAGGAAAGTAAAATACAAAAAATAAAAAGACTGTGGTAGCGTGTGAGGGATATGCCACGCTAGGAGTGTGGCGGTCAGTCGAGTATGAAGAAACCGAGGTGCCTGATCCTAGAAACACCGTGCGTGGCGGTAGTAGAAGCTTCCTGATAATATGATAGTACTGTAATATATTTGTTTATATAATTTGATGATACACGGTGTATTTTTCATGAAAACAAAAATTAATTAGATAATTAATGAGTAACAATTTTTCTTGCTCTTTTTAACTTGCATGAATCGCATTCTAATTTGGTCAATCTTGAAGTTTTAAAAATATCTTAATATTGTAATAATTAGCTAGTGCTGCTCAGACAATATGGCATATATATATATATATACATATATATATATATATTATATGTTAGTCTACACATTAACATGAAGATGCACAAATATAAAACATTGAACCTTTAAGTTGCATGTTATCGCTTTTCCTAATTAGAAGGACTGTAGATTTCTCCAAAAATCATCTCAAGACAATAAGTAATAGTGCACCCGCCACTCTCACCGCTTTAAGTGGAGGTTCCACTGTTACCGGTAGTGGTTCCATTGTTTGTAAGAAATTACAAACAACTTATTTCTGTCTTTTAAGATGGTGTCCTCTTTGTAGGACATAGGTGAAGACAAAAAATTTGGTTGCAAAAACCTATTTTTTTTCTTTTTTATCCACTATTTTATATTGTTATTATTATTCTGGGGTGTTTGTTCGGAACCCTACCTCCTCTTATATCATCTTTTCTAATGAAATATACTTACTTGCTTAGGGGAAAAAAAAAAAAAGTTGCATGTGGTCGATCGTGCGTGTATATATATATAGGTTCTAATAAAAAAACTCACATGTGATTTACTGTGCCATATCAACAGTACCATAAGATCAATAAAATTCCATTATATTCAAACGCGCATCGTTCTGATCAAACTTCAAGGAATTACAACATAGCATTGGCCGTGCTCATAAAAAGAGAGCGAAAAGACAGGAAAAAAAATGAAGGAGCTTGGATTGGATACAATTATTCCTTCCTGAATACTGATGATGAAACTCTTCTCCATTGAGTTCTCAAGGATTATTCCAGATTTAATAAAAAAGAAAAGAAAAGAACGACCATTAGCTAATGACCGTTATCAAAATCCGTCATCAACAGTCACCAACACTCGTACAGTTTAATGTCAACACGAAGACGGAAATAAACTTCTCCCTCAAAGGCATCAGTCATCAAAGTGGCTATACCTCTAGCCATGAAGAAGTCACCGGTGCCACCAACCACAGATATATCCCTAGTCTTGTTCATCAGAGGATCAGCCCCAGCAAAGTTTATGCTCCCCTTGTGCTGCGTAGAGTTGAAAACAAAGGAGAAGCCAAGCCAGGCAGTGAAAATGTCCTTTTGGTCATAAAGATAAAACCCTTGGGCACGACCAACTGGGGTTGAGTGCAGATTGTTGTCTAAGGTAATTGGGTCATCAAACACAACCAAGTCACCAAAATGGCTTTGTCCCGCCATTATGGTTCTGTTCCCCCAGGCTGGTGCACCTACAATGGCTGAAGTTGCATTCTTCGAGTTCTTTCCATTATAAATAATGTCATGGAAATAGAACACCAACCTTTTACAAGGGCGGCGAACTTTGATTTTCCCAGTGGATGCAGCGGTAGTACTGGATATTCCAACGAGTAGGAAGAGGAGGAAGAAAGATGAAATCAGATTTTTAAGCTCCATTGTACTCAATTAATTTCAATGGAAAATGGGTTCGAGAGATACAAGAAGTAGATCATGCTTTGAGGGGATGAGGGACAGACATGTTGTTATATAGGATGAAGTAGTGCTAAGTTAAGCGTTGCTTAAAAGAGATTTTGACACAGTTGTTTAGTTTGCTTCATGAGCTCGCGGGCGTTCTTTAAGTTTGCTTCATCTCTACGACTAACGAAATCAATGCAGGCATAATACATTTTGTGACCAAAAAAGGGAAAAAAAAGTTGCAGTAGATGTCCTGTGCATGTCTGCCACATGACCTGAATTAAAGATAAAGATAACCTTAAAAACCATGCATTAAAGATAACCTTAATGCAGGCATAATACATTTAATGCAGGCATACATGCATTAAAGATAACCTTAAAAACCATTAGTCGATCGCTATGTCCAAGCAAAAGGTTCACATGACCTGAATTCTAGAAAAATAATATACTCCCATGATAAAGTGCTTCAAAGTTCCATGTCTTGATTAAACTTCAATAACAAAAATACTCAAAACTGTCGGAATGAAAATATTGCATGGGGTTATGAGATCACTTCTTCTTTTCTCCAGCTCCACCAGACCTCATCTTGCGGAGAACACCAGACATCTCCTCACGCTTCTTCTTTGCCCTCTTATGAGTGCCAAGCTTTCTTTTAGCAACTTTCAGTGCACGCTTCTCCTTTCCAACTTTAAGTAGCTCAGTGATCTTCTTCTCATATGGTGCAAATCCAGCAACTTCCCTGATCAAGTTCCTCACAAATAAAGTGGACTCTTTTACTTGTTTTTCCTTTCCGATCTGAGGGACGTGGAGCCAATTCTTTCTTGGTCACAATATGACCTTTATTCAAGCCCACAAAGAGGCCAGTATTTGGCTGTTAATTAGGAGCCATCGCCTTAAGCTTCAACGTCCGAGGCGGCAGGTGTGAGAAAGTTAGGAACGTTGTCTCTGGCCATATATAATATTAGTCCTTAATTCCCTAATTTTGGGCTGTCAATCGTCAGATATTAATTTGATTAAATTTGTAATCTTCATAATCATAACATTAATGTTGATGGACCGATATGGCAGTATTTAATTCACTTTATAATTCTTATTTTTAATAAATTTTGGTTGATTTGCAGTTGGCACTGTGTTTTGGTTATATCAGAGGTACTGATTTGTTGGAGTTTCTCCAGCAGTAGTACCCCTCCTGTTATTCTCTTGGCCAGATAACATACCCGGTAAAATTTTTTTGATACATGGGAGGAGAATTCGATTGTTGGTTCTCTTAGAGAAAGTGAAAAATCAAGGTATTGCCAATTGATCCAAAGCATTTTCCCTAACATACCCAGAAAATTATTTTGTCAAGAAAGGGCAAAAAATGATTGCTTGTCGAAGTTCTATGTTACAGGAGTCAAGGCCGTGATCATACATCATACCAAAAAAAACTAAAAAGGTTGGATCCATATATAATTGGAGGTTAATAAATAGAAAAAGGCGAGGATCTTAATTTCCAAATTTTCCATAATTGCTCTATGTTGAATCCTTCAAACGCTTTTTCCATAATTAACTACTTTCCTGCATTCTTTCCCTTACGCTCACTTATTACCAACAACCCCACTTTCGTCCGGAGAATTAACAACTAAACCTAATTTATCAAAAAAAAAAATCTAACCTCAAAAGGGCCATGGCTTGAAGCACAATCAAAAAATAATAATGCTACGTACAACCGGCGTGCGCAACTTTTGTGAAACCGGGTGACACAATTGGATCCCACCGTCCCATTTTCTCCTTTTCATCCTCCCTCTTTCTCTCCTGTTTCATTTTCCCATCTTCTCAAACAGCTATCTTTTTTTTTTATACTCAATTAGAAGTATTCTATTACTCATGAGAAAAATCTAATAGGCGAAAACGAAAAACTATGACAGCAAACAAAAAATGATAATTTGTAAATGATCTTCAAACATTTGAAGAAAAAAATTCATACTTCCGTTATTGAGGTTTAAACATTACATAGAACTAAAAATAAAAATCAAGAGGTACTTCAAACTTAAAAACTGCAAATCATATCATACTTCAGCCATGCCTTTGCTCTTGTGGAACAGACGGACGAAATGCAACAACACCACCTCTCAAACAGCTCAGACGAAACCCATTTCGGAACCCATTTACAGATGAAAGAAACATTTTCTGGAAGAACTACCGCCATTAGCTTCTTCCCACTGCTTGGCCTTGTGGGGCTTTTACCTCATTGGATCAATTTGCTTTGCTCCAAGGCTACAAAAATCATTTAGAAGTTCCTGCAGGGGTTGGCTTCATGGGAAGTAGCCTTCGTGGAAACGAGAATAGAGTTTTGAAAAAAAAAAAAAGGAAAAGAAGGAAGATGCAAAGAGTGAATAGTCAAATGAAACGGTGAGTTTCTTATCTACCTGGCGCTGATTCCCCAAGGCAGTTACACATATCATTTTTCATCAAAAAAATGGATCAATGATTGTTGGGTGTGGAGACTGCTTTGTTCTTGTAGCAGTCCGATTTGATGACCTGAATCAACAAAGATTTATTACGTACATTTTCTTGGTGGGTTTTCAATGAGGTTTGTGCCATAGAGTGTAGACTTGGGCTTGGAAGAATTTTTAGCACTATTGTTATTTACTCAGGAAGCGCCAGATAGAAAGTTCGCTTGAGACTCGTGTGATATGTTGCTCAAGCGAGGTCCAGAAAAAGAGTTCACTCGACAGGTGCTTGACTAGGCACTTGAGTGAACATTAGATAGAGAGTTCGCTTGAGGCGCACTCGACACACCGCTCGAGCGAATATACGAAAATGTTCACCACCTTAGAGTTTTTTCAATGCATCAACTTAGGCATATAAAAAGCAAAATGTTGAAAACTGAACTTAGTTGTTCAAATGACGTTCTTGAAGCAGTGAGAGAGAGAGAGTTAGGCAATAGAGAGAGTGGGAGAGCTTGAGTGTGTGAAAATCTTGTAATTTTCACAATGTACTTCTAGATTCATCTGAATAAAATTTCTTACAGCTCTGTAAACGTAGGCAAATTGCCGAATCATGTAAATCTTGTGTTATGTGATTGTTTTTCTCTATTTCTCTTTACTATTCTTGCATTATCGTTCTCCAACAGTGATTCGATGTTTTAGAGGCTAAAAAACATGTAGAACTACAGGCAATCACAAGTTATCATGCATTTTTTTTCCTTTCCAATAACTTTGTTTAAAGCTTTTGAGAGGACATAAGATACTAGATATACTTGATTCTTTGTTGTCCATTTGAAAGGACCAAGCCATCCAGAATGTTCAATTCTGTATATGTAGGGAATACTAATCTTTCCATCTATATTCAAGGTAGAGATATGGATGTGACATGTTCTAGATCTTGAGATTTGTAAAGCTAAGGTTCAATCTTAATTAAAATACATTATATCTAAATATGCGCGCATCCTAGCACTCTAGCAAGAGTTGGAGGTTGTGAAAAAGCAACCCATGGACAGATAGCTCATAGAACATAAAAACAAAAATACTTTCTAATGCACAACAATATTAATATTGAAACCCTAGCCATAATGAAAATCATCTCTATGACACGATCGATCTCAGTTCACCAACATTCATAGAACTTAATGTCGACTTGGAGCCTGAAATATACTTGTCGGCCTTCATATGCATTAGTCATTATAGTCGCAATACCACGATGCGTGAAGAAATCTCCTGTCCCACGCACGACAGAAACGTCCCTAGCCTTCACTCGAATTGGGTCAGCTCCAATGAAGTTTATAGTGCCTAGGTGGTCTGTGCTATTAAGAACAAACGTGAAGCCTAGCCAAGCTGTGAAAGCGTTCCTTGTGTCATACAAGTAAAGGCCCTGAGCCCTGCCAACAGGCTCTGAGTGGAGATTGTTGTCAAGGGTACGTAATAGGATCATCGAAAACGACGGCGTTCCCGAAATGAAATTGGCTTGCCAAGACAATTACGTTTGCTCCTTTAGGAGCTGCAACAATGGTGGATGTGGCAATACCAGCATTTTTGCCATTGTAAATGACTTATGGAAGTATAAGGTTAAGTGTTTGCATGGTTTATGTTGTTTCTTGCCCTAGGATGAAGACAACGCAAGTAAAATGAGGAATTGAAAAACAATGAAGTATCTAGCCCCCATTAGTAGTATTGTTGCTTGAGTAATACCAGGTACAAGCCTTAAATATAAAGGCAATTGGATTCTAACTGTTTATGTAAATGTCTCATATATCATGAGAACATGCATGAAAGCCTTCCATTATATATAGTGTATGTACAAATATGTAAAAGGAAAATACAAGAGAACATGGAAAATAAAGAGATGTTACATAGGAGATTAGAGCAGAGGATTTTGTGTTAAGTTTCCATATATACAGTTTCTAGCCGTTGGGTCTGTGGTGATGATATGTGTCTTGGTTTCCATAGGAGGATTAGTTGGGCCTGTGGTAGGGTTGAGTGGCTCAGTTTCCATATGTGGATTTGGAGTTGTTGGTTCCTTGCGAGCATCTTCCATACTCCCCCACAAATTAGAAGGCCAAGTTTAGAATGTAGCGAATAAAGAGCAGGACGTCCAAGAGGTTTGATGAAAATATCTGCAAGTTAAAGTGATGCAGGGACATGCTGTGTTTGGAGAAGGCCAAGAGCAACGCGCTCTCGTACATAGTGATAGTCAATCTCAATGTGTTTGCTACGAGTATAAAAAACAGGATTGACAGTCATACGAATCGCACTTAAATTGTCACAGAAAGGACAAGTGGCGATGATAGTTGAACACCACGATCGTGAAGCAGGAATGAGACTCAAGTAAGTTCTGTAGCGGTGTGAGCCATAGCATGATACTCGACCTTAGAGCTAGATTGAGAAACAGTGTGTTGTTTTTTAGCAATCCAGGAGATACAGTTCCTACCCAAGAACACGCAGTAGCCAGTTATAAAACGGCGAGTTTGAGGACAGCCGGCCCAATCTGCATCAGAAAAGGCATAAATAGCAAGTGTAGATTGTGAAGTAAAATGCATGCCAATATCAACTGTACCATGTAAATAGCAAAGAATGCGTTTCACCATTTTGTAATGAGCAATGGTGGGTGAGTGCATAAACTGTGAGAAAAAGTTGACACAATAGGTTAAGTTGGGGCAAGTAAGGGTAAGATATTGAAGGGCATCAACAATGCTATGATAATGACCAGGGTCGAAGTAGGGAATATCACTAGTGAGACCCTTTGTTTTGGGCATCATGGGAGTACCCATGAGTTTGCAGTCTTGCATTTGGGCATGTTCTAAAATGTCTGAAACATATTTGGTCTATGACAAGTTGAACCCATCGGAAGTGCGGGTAACCCGAATACCTAAAAAATAGAGAGAAACAGACCAAGGTCTTTCATGGAAAATTGTTGGTCAAGAGTACTGATGAAAGTGTTGAGATGAGTAGGGTTTGAATCGGTTAAGAAAATATAATCAACATATAATAAGAGAATTATAGTGCTGTGAGTGGAGTGATAAGTAAAAAGTGAGGGACCAGCAGTGCTACAGGAGAACTTATAGGCAATGAGAAAATTACTAAATTTATCAAACCAGGCACAATGAGCTTGTTTTAAACCATATAAAACTTTGTTTAATTTGCAAACATGAGAGGAAAGAGTAGGATGGATAAAACCTAGAGGTTGATCCATAAAAACATCTTCCTGTAGATCACCATGGAAAAAAGTATTATTGACATCAAGTTGGCAAATGTCCCCACGTTGAAAAAGAGCTAAGGTAAACACAATGCAAATGGTGTCAGGTTTGATGACAAGAGAAAAAGTCTCTGTATGGTTGACCCATCCATTTGATGGAACCCTTTCGCAACAAGCCAGGATTCGAGTAGGTCCAAAGATCCATCATCATTGATTTTGGTCTTGAAGACCCATTTGTAGCAATGACATCCATGGACGGGGTGCGAGGCACGAGAGTCCATGTGTTATTGTCATGGAGGGTTTGGATTTTGTCTTGCATAGCCTTGTACCAACCAAGATGTTTGAGAGCATAGCGAACAGTCTTGGGTTCCTGTGGAAGATCAACAAGAGTATGAAGATTAGCATATTTAGGGTTAGGTTTGTGAATCTCAACCTTGGAGCGTGTAACCATGTGGTGGTGAGGAAGAGAATGGGGGGAGTCAGCCACTAGTGGAAGAGGCTGAGTTGCAGAAGCGTTTGTCTCACGGAGAGCGTCACTCCACGTGGCACGATTAGAAGATGAAGTAGGTACAATGGGTGGGGTGGGCACAACTATCGTAGAAATGAGAATATCAGCACCAGGATGAGGGACCTACAAGGAAGAAGAACTAGTAGCACCTGTAGTGTTAGTATTTGATATAGGATAGTGTCATTCATGAAACGTATACCTAAGCATTAAAGGATGGGACATGAAGGTTACCAGGTTGCTTAAATGGGAAGGTGGATTCATCAAAGACGACATGTCAGGAAATGAAGGTTCGTCGAGAGGGAGGGTGTTAGCATTTGTAACCTTGATGGTGATCATTATAACCCACGAAAATATGGGGTAGGGTTTTGGGATCAAACTTGTTATGTTTGGTGTCCCATGTGCAACGATAAGATTTTGAGCCAAAGACACGGAGTGAGATGTAGTAAAAAAAATGATCATCGAGGACAGAAAAAGGAGAACGAAGGTCAATGCTTGTAGAAGGGAGGCGATTAGTTAAAAAGACAATAGTAGTAAATGCTTCTACCCAGAAGCATTTTGGGACACCACTATGGAAAAGCATGGACATGCCTAATTCTCGAATGATGCAACATCGACGTTCAACCGAGCCGTTTTGTTCAGGGGTATGGGGACATGAGCATTGATGCAAGATTACCTATTGCTAGAGGTGTGAGTTGAATTGATGGTTAGCAAATTCGTCACCGCCATTAGATTGAAATTTTTTTATTTTTTTGTTAAATTGACGGTCAACATATTTTTCAAATAAAATAAAAGCATTAAAAAAATTAGATTTTCTGGAAAGGGGATAAACCCCATGTATTTGGAAAAACCATCAACTAAACATGCATAATATTGAAATTTTCCAACTGATAAAATAGGAGCAGGGCCCCACAAGTCACAATAGATTTTATCAAATACATGAAGATTAGGATGAGAAGAGAGCAAAAAAGGTAATTTACTCATTTTTCTTAGTTGGCAGCTCTCACAAATTGAGATGCCAATATGCTTGCCAATGATTTGAATAAGACATTTGGAGCGAAGAACTTAAAGAGTAGAGGCTTGAAGATGACCCAACCGTTGATGCCACATTTCTTGGGGGACCGATTGAAAGCAGGTG
The DNA here is from genome assembly GCF_001411555.2 of Juglans regia. Taxonomy (NCBI): domain Eukaryota; kingdom Viridiplantae; phylum Streptophyta; class Magnoliopsida; order Fagales; family Juglandaceae; genus Juglans; species Juglans regia. The sequence goes on along the minus strand of NC_049902.1, from coordinate 30,065,328 downwards.
GAAAAATGAGCTTCAACAGAAGGGGATAAGACATACAGGTTACCGTTCCATTGCCAGTTCAAGATTGTGTGATTGTCACTTTGTCATTAATAGAGGAACCAATACCATAAAATTCACAAAAGTAAGGATAATCAGACGTTAATTAACTAATAGATAAAAGATTTTTATCAAGATTATGAACTAATAAAACATCTTTTAATTTAATTTTGGAGGCACCAGACCTGATAATAGTATCATCAATATTGGTGATTTCATGTAAAGTACCATCACCAACAATAACATCGTCAGTACCAAAATAACGTCGAAGATTTTCAAGTATATCTGAATTACCTATCATGTGGGTAGTAGTCCTTGTGTCAATAGTCGATTCAATGTCGAAGATACAATCATTAAGAGTGAGTGCAGCCAAGGCTTGCGGGACATCATTAGGTTGAAGAGCATGATCAAAATGATGCCAACATTTAAGGGCCACGTGTCCCTTTTTGCCACAAATTTAACAAATTTCAATTTTGTGAGGATCACATGTAGGAGCCGAGCCAGCAAATGCACAACTTTGAGACCCACCAGATTGTGCATAGTGATGAGAGGGGCAAGTGGGTTGGCTGGACTGCGTGAAGCCGCACCCCTTGGAGGAGAAATTTTGGTCAGCTTGTCGCCAACCAATGTGCACTGTCTTTTGTCCATAAAAGGCCATAAAAGGATTAGAGAAAGAGTCATGGAGATGGGAACATAGCTCATACCCTTGGAGGAGTGGCACTAATTCAGTGTACGCCAGCATCAGTGATTTGAGTATAGAGGTGGTGAACTTCTCGTACTTCAATCCAAGGCTATTCAAGAGAGAAAAAAAACCTTTGTTAATCCTCCAAGGGTAGTTCGACTGCTGCAAGGTTATCACACAGGAACTTAAATTGCCTTAGGTGTTCAACAAGAGAGGAGTTCGACTCCTTCCTCAGGTACGAAATCTGCTGGGTGATATGAAATTCTCTCTCTTGTGAGACTTGTGCGCATGCGGCTTTGAAAGCTTCCCACACGTGATTGGAGGTGTCAAGACCAACCACCAACCCAAGGGATTCTTCGGAAAGAGTCCCAATGATCTACCCATAGAGGAGACGATCGACCTTGCACCATAGAAGGTATGGCTAACTTAATTCTTGTGTGGGGTTGAAGGAATCATCATCAGAGTGTTTAGTGGTTTGGGGAGTCACCAATGAGGTGGTTGACTAGGTCTTCGCTTTCTGCCAAAGCCAAAAGTTGCTCTCTCCATAAGGGGTAATTTCCTTGATTGAGTCTGAGAGTAACAAAATTGTTAACACTTAGTAAAATGGAGGCCATGATAATCGAGAGGAAGACTCTTTTGCACTCTCAGGCGACTCTTGATACCATAAAGACAATTGGATTCTAACTGTTTGTGTAAATCTCTCACACACCATGAGAACATGCATGAGAGCCTTCCATTATATATAGTGTATGTACAAATATGTAAAAAGAAAATACAAGAGAACATGGAAAATAAAGAGACGTTACAAAGGAGATTCGAGTAGAGGATTTTGTGTTAAGTTTCGATATATACAGTTTGCAACCATTGGGTCTGTGGTGATGATATGTGTCTTGGTTTCCATAGGAGGATTTGTAGCCGTTGGGTCTGTGGTAGTGTTGGGTGGCACAGTTTCCATATGTGGGTTTGGAGCCGTTGGTTCCTTGTGGGTATTTTCAATAAAATAGACAAGTCTCATACAATTTCTTTATAAAAAAGTGGGTTATACTAAAAATGAATCTTTTTTTTATACATTTTTTAGGTGGGGTCTACTTTTTTACAAGAATTTGTATGAGATTTGTCTAATTGAAATTTGTATAAATCATTTCTCTTGTTGCTTGCTTTTCTACAAAAACAATGAAGCTAACAAAACAAGCTGAAGGAAAAAGAGAGATTCTGATAAGTGGATATATGAATAATGAATGGAGGAGCTTGCAATTTGATCGGTTCACTCTCTCCCTTGTGTTCCTACTTATATTAGAAGTAGAAGTCGAATTCTATGTATAGGTGCTAGTTATATGTAGTACAAAAATGGCGTGGAAGAGTGATGAAATTAGTCTTGACGTTGGACATGAATTAGCATTTTCCCAAGTATATATACTAGAGTTAGTCTACACACATTCTTTTAACCTTATTAATCAATAGGACTGCATATGCAGTCCTCCACTCAAGATTGTAAATAAATTTTTTTTTATATATTATATGTCTGGTAATAGAATAGACCCTAGCTAGCTAGATACTGATGAGATTCTCTAAAGTAAACAAAGCAGACTATGAATGAGAATATAAACAAAATTAGGTTGTGCCAATTTTTGGGAAACACCAATTGATCAATTAATGAGTTACAATATAGGCCAAATGGGCAGTGATGGTCTCTCGCCCTCAGCCTAAAGGACAACTCCGGTTCAATATCCCCGAATAATGTGCCGAACCTTTCGACATCGAGTGTTCAAATCATCTTATTGTACGAGTAGTAGTACTGGTCTGCATATATAACTATATAAATTAATGAGTATTCTTCCCTATGCTTCATCTTCTTTCCTCTAAATTAACGAGTAATAATTTTCCTAGCATGTGCATGGAGAGCACAACGTGTCAACGTCGAGTTATAATTATTCTCAAGCCTTCAATATTGTACGTATTAAAATGAAAATGTCAATCATGTTCAATGAATTCACCTGAATGTCAGTAATAAATCCAGCAGCCATGCACCAGAAATGTTCAGTTCTGTGTATATATATGCTGGGAAATTGGAATAGTTATCGCATTTATATTATTCAAGGTAAAGAGATGAGTATGACATGTTCATGTAGATCTTGAGATAATTTATAAAACTAAGGTTCATGAGTCTTGATTAAGGAGACGTTTGGATTCGAAGATGACTTGAGATGACTTGAGATAAGCTGAGATGAGTTGAGATGGATTGTGAATAGTAATGAGATGAGTTGTGAATAGTAGTAAGATTTGTGAGTTAAAATTGCTGAATAGTAATGAATAGTAGTGAGATGAGTTGAAATGAGCTGAGATGACTTGCGAATCCAAACGTAGCCTAAAACGTACACATATATATTAATTATATCTAAATTATATAATCTTCATACTCTGGCAAGATTAATTGGAGGTTGTGAAAAAGCAACGTCCCATTATTTACAGGCTCATAGAACACAAAAGCAAACACAAAAATATTGAAACCCTGCCGACGGCCAGTGGCCTGATGGCACAAGACCTACATCTCCAAAATGGAGGTCATGGGTTTGACCCCCTCCCCAAGATATAAAAAAAAATATTAAAACCCTAGCCATAACGAAAATGATCATTTCTATAACATGATCTCAATTCACCAATATTCATAGAACTTAATGTCGACCCGAAGCCTGAAATATACCTCTCCTTCAAATGCATCAGTCATTATAGTCGCAATACCACGATGCATGAAGAAATCTCCTGTCCCACCCACTACAGAGATGTCCCTAGCCTTCACCAAGATCGGGTCAGCTCCAATGAAGTTTATAGTGCCTAGGTGCTCTTTGCTATATTTAAGAGAACAAACGTGAAGCCTAGCCAAACTGTGAAAGTGTTCTTTGTGTCGTACAAGTAAAGGCTCTGAGCCTTGCCAACAGGCTCTGAGTGAAGACTGTTGTCGAGGGTAATGGGGTCATCGAGAATTGCAATGCTCCTGAAATGAAATTTTCCTGCCAAGTTGGTTAAGTTTGCTCCTTCTGGAGCTACAACAATGGCAGATGTGGCATTACCAGCGTTTTTGTCGTTGTATATGCTGTCATGGAAGTATATGGTTAAATGCTTGCATGGAATATATTAATGTTTCTTGCCATGGAAGGCTGAGGACAAATCAAGTAAAACGAGGAACTGAAAAACAATGAAGTATCTGACCCCCATTATTCTTGGCTTTCCTAGCTAGTGGAAACGATCGAGGAGGAAAAAGAGAACTAATGCTAAGGGGATATATATATATATATATATATATATATATATATATATTAATGATCGAGGAGATCAGCAGCTTGGAACTTGAGTTTACTCTCTCCCTTTTGTAAAACACTCTCTCTCTCTCTATATATATATATATATATTTAGAGAGTGGAAGTACACAAAATGTACTTATCATAATTTGTACTAAGGAGTGGAAGTATACAATGAGCATTCTGATGAGTTAAGAAGTTTCTTCTCTCATACTTTATTTCTTGGAAAATGATTTATCTACAACACATTTTACAACACATTGTACAATAATGTGTTAAATGAGGGGCATTATTGTAAAATCATCTTATTTTTATAAGATGATTTTACAATAATGCTCCTCATTTAACACATTGTACATAATTAAGAAAAGGTTATAATGAAAATTAAGAAATTAACATAATTTGTTGCATCCAGCCTATTCATGAAATAGACAACTCATCATTTTTTTTTTTTTTAATTCTCCATTTCCTATGGTTGGAGGATTAATGGTAGTAGGTATTCACTTGAATAGTCTAAATGAAAAGCAACATATATATATTGTTTGTCGTTTATGGTAGGTCCACCAAGACCACGCCTATCATTACAAGTTCCCAAAACCCTTTTTTGTTTATAATTTCATTTTCCCCATCCTCCTTGACGAATTAGATCGATCTGGCACCGAGCAAAAGGATAACTCGTCAAAATACAATATTTCATCATTTCTTTTGTTGTTTAACGGATTAGTCTGATATTTTTCTTGACAAGATCGTTAAGGTCTTCGAATTAGTTATTAACCAGACGATGAATTATATTAATATTATTTATCATTTTTATATTATATATTAATATTTTTTTTATTTAAGGTCTTCGAATTTGGTCTAGAAGATGATAAATAAAAGAATAATACTATTTTGATATCATATTTTGACACTTCATATATTTTAATTTTTTTTAAATATTAATGTATTGATATTATTTTTTATATTTTTTTAAAGTATGAATAAAAAAATTAAAAAAAATTAATTTTGATCAAACAATAACTTGCCGCGGGAGCGGAGAGTAGCACCGCTCAAAATAAATTTTTTTAACCATAAACTAGTACTTACTAGGCTAACATATCATTAAGCTAGGGAACTAATTATATCATAACCGTACAAATCTTGGGTAGGTGTGAATCTGTGATAGGTTTAGTACGAATTCTAAAAATTAATTTTTGAGAGAGTCCAACAAATGTACATGGACATGATATGTTTATAATTAATACTGTTGGCATGAAATAATTTGAACAACGTCATTAAATTCATGTACGTACTACATATGAATGTTATTTTAAAAAGTCACCTAGAATTAATTCTAGAAAGGCGTGAGATTCCTATCAGGTAATCAAGCAAATAAAAAAAAAAGAGAAGAAGATCATCACCTAAATAAATACAAAAGAACATAAAGTAGCCATCATTTTAAATTTTTATGGCATGTTCTCCTATGATCTGTTCATGCGCGCAGGAGACATGAAGAGATTGAACGTACGGTTCATGCATTGTTTGGTGCATATATATGGTCGTCTCTAAAAGCCAAATTATTAAGAGTCCATCCAAGAATATTAAAATTAGTTTTTCCCTTTTTGTTTTAAATCGTACATATTTGTCAAGTTTTGTTAGTAATTCAAAACGTCGGAGAAGATGCCTCCCAAGAATCATATATCGGAGATGATCTTGTAAACATCATTGTTCTTTATAATCTGTTGTGATCAATGATTACATGGAATCGGTAGGTTTAAAAAAAAAAATAGTACAAAAGCTACAAATAACGTAACAAAACAAAACAAAACAGTAGGACTGTTGTTAAATTTCAAAGAGAATGCACAAGACTTGCACACTGTAAGACTATTTGTATATATTATTACTCTATAAGTATTAACTATCAACCACAGTCGCATTTAGTGTTGTGGCACATTTTCAATGGCTTATTCGATCAGCCACTTGAAATGTGTCACATCTCCAAGTGTGATTGGGGTCAATAAGATTTAGGCGAATAATAGTATTTTGTAAGTCTCGTTGAGATGTATTTAAATGTAAATAAGTTAAGATATATGTGTAAATGTACGAAAATGAGTTTAAGTTTTTTTATAAGTTGAAAAAGTAGTAGATCTTATCAATGATTAATTTGAAATGGATTGAGATCACTCAACCAACCAAACACAGCCTTAGAATAAAGAAAGAGAGTTACTCTTTGAATATATAATGAGGCACATGATGGGGTAGTAATGTTTATAGAAGAAAATGGTTTATCTAAAATCTGGGATCATAACCTAAGAAAATAACAAACTAATCAACTACATTATTTTTTTTTTTTGATAAGTACAAACTAATCAACTACATTATGAAACTCAACTAACTAGATTCCGAGTGTTTGTCAGGTGAATCTTCCTCCATCTGCAGGGCAAAATTTGGAGATTCCCCACTGTTGTATTGTTGGACAACCAGAACCGATGCTGTTGTTGAGAAGTCGGGCGAAGTCAACAAACTACCTACAGGCCCCAGTTCCGGGCACTCGCTCCTCCTCCTGCTTAAATCTAAGGCTACATTACCTTCAGGCTTTCGACCTACCAAAAAGAGATTGCAGCGGTTTAGCTCGCGAAGCACAGCAATTGTATCTGCAGCATTTCTGACTACTTTCTCTTCATATATGATGGTGTTATCCTTGACAATTTTCTGCTTGAATTCAGTAAGGAACTCCTCATCTGCTGACCCCAATTTATTGCTAGAATCGTCATCAATATTTACCGTGACAATCTCCCCTAGGCTTTCTGGTTCCACTATGAAACGAATAACCATTAGTTTTATACCAGGGTGCTCAGCCATTCTAGCCCCATAAGCAAGGGCTTCACAGTCATCACAGCCCCCAAAATAGAGGACCGTGATGAAACAAGAAACATAACTTGCCGCTACATGGGTGGCTCCACCAAGCCCACGATCAACTAAAATACCTACTGAGCATTGTGCATGCTCAAGAACCTTCCGGTTAACCCAGCGGAAGTCATTTCGAGTAGTTTCTAGCGAACCATCTACACGGTGGTGCTTATGGAATGGAAGAATTATAATTGCAGCTCCCTTCCTCTCGGCAGTTGTACATATGTCCTCGTGCATGTCACCCATTGATGAGATCGCCCTCATTGGCCTGATGGACACGTGACTCAGTTGCCTGTAAGCCTCAAATGCCACAACAACATGGTCTGAATTCGATTTCTGGGCATTATTCCAGAAGGGCAACCCATTTTTTCTTGCCTTGTTTACCATTACTATAGCCGAGGACCTCTCAGAGAGCTCCATGAGGTGCATTGCATACACACAAAGCCCTTTGCGCTTGTCAGAACCTCTTGAGGCCTCAAGAAGGTTTAGCATTGATGGAATGTTTCTTGCACTGTGGTAACAGGCCAACATCCTTAGTTCCGTATTTGGATGCTTCCTTTCAATTGTTCTATACTTGTAATCAGCTTTTCTTGCCCTTTTTGCTGGCTCGTACACTGCAATGACAAGAGGGGTGGTGATGAAGGTGGTAAACAAGGCCATTAGAACCATAATGGCAAAAGTCTGGTCATTCAATACCTGCACAAGGCAAATAGTAGAACCATTATTATATAGTTAAGATTTTGATCCTCAAGATGAACAGAAAGGATGCTAAGATTACCTTTCTATCTTTACCAATATTCAGAACAATAAGTTCAACCAAGCCTTTGCTGTTCATCAGGAACCCCAATGCGAGAGCCTCACGGAGAGGCACTTTGCAAAGAAGGGACACAATGACAGTGCCAAATATCTTCCCAAAACATGCAGTAAGTATAACTAAAGCTAGAAGACCCCATGATTGGAGCCCCTGAATTGTGGCTATATTAGTCTTCAATCCGCTTGAAACAAAGTACAATGGCAGTAAGAGACCAGATACAAGATCCTCAAGTTTTTCAACAAGAGCGCCTGCAAATGGCCCATCCTTCGGAACAAGAACTCCAATCACAAAAGCACCAAACATAGCATGAATCCCAATAGCATCAGTAATAAATCCAGCAGCCAGAACAGCAGCTAATGTAGCACAAATATATATCTCTTCTACTGGCTCGCCTTCATGGCATCTCCGGGCCATCCATTTGAAGATTGGAGGGGCAATGAGAATAGCACAAACAACAAAACCACAGCCACATAAGAAGACCCAAACTGAGACAAGGGGAGATTTGTCAGTGCCCGAGAGGGCAATGGCAAGAGCAAGTAGAATCCAGGCGGCCACGTCATTAACTGCCGCTGCTGACATAGCCATTCTGCCAACATCAGTGGTTAAAAGTTTCAGCTCAGCCAGAATACGAGCTAAGACAGGGAAGGCAGTTATGGAGAGTGCCACACCCATGAAGACAAGAAATGAAGTTCCATTTGCACCTTTAGATATTGTTTCTCGAAGGACAAATGAGGAACCAATTCCTAGTGCAAAAGGAAGGCTGATTCCTGCAATAGCAATGCCAAGTGCTTTATTTCCAGTCCTACGAAGAGATTTAGGATCTAGCTCGAGGCCTGCCAGAAATAGAAAGAATATAAGACCAAGGTTTGCTAGAGTATCTAACACAGTGAGACTCTTGGGTGGAAATATTGCATGCATGTAGCTTTTGTTTCGTCCCAGGGCTGATGGCCCAAGTATTATTCCTCCCTGCCGAATAAAAACATAAGGAAAACTCATCAGTGTTATTAAAAAAGGTGACCGATGGTATCTAATTCTTTTTGGATTAGTGATTTTGCCTGTGTGAAAAATGGAAATTTGGTGAAACTCAGAGAGTAATCTCAAAGCTCCATAAAAATTTATACTATCTGGTGATTGTGCAAAGTGGAAATTTTAAACTCTCTTTCATAATTTATTAGTCACTTTTTTTCCATTTTCAAATGCAACCATCATTCCCATGCCTGCAAAGTAAACCTCAAGATCACAAAGGACTTGATGTAACGACCAATAAAAAATGCTGACAGCCCAAAAAAGGTTGGTCAAATTGAAGCTTCCCTACAATCATTTATAAATCCAGTTTCACCTAGCAAGTAGCCAATGTAGGAATTAGCAACCATGACTATTTTTATAACTTATCCACTCTATATAAGTTATTCACATTACCATGTGAGATTGGGGTGTTACATTTTAACTAAAAATCAAAGTATTAAACAAAGAAAATAGTGGATACGCTCATACTTTTTCTTCCTAAGTGGATATACATTTACTTACATACATATCCATATATATAAGTTTGTATATATACACACATGCTGGTGGGCTGAACCAATTGATTCTTTCAATCGAAAATAAAAAATACATCTTTCACTTTTCATTAAGTATTCCAATATTAGCATCTAATTTCATAACCAAGAAATTTGCGGCAGATATTGTAAGAGAACTACAAGTTTTACACCAGAAAATTGGAAACTTTTAGACCTTAGATGTTCCCGGAGGGTGGAGGTGGGGATATCGTAGAGTGATGCATTATGCATAGACACTATCATAGTAGGCAAAAGAAAGTGAAATTTAAACTATCGTCGGACGAGCTGTTCCTAGGAAAGATAATGGTTCTCAGGTAGGCAACCAATTAATCCCCAGCGATATGTATGCATAGCATTATCATACTAGGCAAAAGAAAGTGAAATTTAATTAAATTTTCATCCTAGCATAGAAACACGAAGTGAACTTACAACAATCTCGGCAATAACTCGTGGCTGTCTTAGCGGCCTCAGCAGGACCGCAAGACCCCTTGTTACTACTAGTACCAGACATATTTGTAGTATGGCAAGAGGCACTGCAAAATTAAGAGGATCATCTCCCTGAAATATGCCATTTGATGTAGGTTTCATAAAAGGTGGGCAAGTCTGTAACACTATATCTTTGGAAGCCATTCCAGCATGACAAAGTCCAAAAATAGTGAGAGATTTCACTTCAGAACCTGCATAGAGAGAGATATAATCAGATGTAAAGTCCAAAATCTGATTTATAACGAGACTAGACAGTTTGCGTGGTCTTCAATAATTAGCACATAAAAGGAAAAAAGTCCCTTAACACATTTTGGATCACACCAAACAAATCTTCGATACAGAACAACACCCCAAAATACACTCACATATAGGCACGCGTGCTAAAACACAAACACACACATAGTGGAAACTCACTTTCGTCCCTAATGATGATGTCTACAACTCCACTATTCTAATAGACATATAAGATAATTTGATTGGACTGACTCTTTGTTACACCAAAGGTCAGTGAACCCAGAAAATTCTCACTATCAGCCATCAGGAGCACCGAACATAAACATACAAGGTCTTGCTTCGGGTTTACCATTCTCATAACCCAACAAGTACCCCCGACTGCACACAAACTCTTATTCGGTAACTTTTCATCTCAACAAAAAATCAAAATCCAGTAAAATAAGTCCATCAATATACTGATTCTATATCGCTTTTATCATTAAGTTTATTCATTGCCAAATTGACCCATCCATATATAATTTTCCCACCATCTAAATACCAAATCTTTGAAGGATAGTTCGTATTAGATATGTTTTTGAAGCATGGCATAACTCATATTATTCTGTACTCTTCAGCAGGTCAAAACAAATAAACAAAAACAGTCCCAAGAAACAAATAAATGGATTCTGCACTACCATAAACACAGTCCATCAAAGTAATAGATTTCATGGCAGCCAAACAGACCCGAATGCGGTGACAAAACAAACAAACATTACAAAAAGCGTCGACGGAGGTAAACATTACCAGGTTATGGCTATGATTTCAGGTGACACAGTCGGGTCCGAAACGGGTCTGAGCTGACCGTACGGAAGCCAATAGAATAGCGGAAGCGTTTGAGTGTGGTGCGAATTGCGAATTTCCTTGCGGCAGTTTCTAAAAGCATTGGGTTCTGCAAAGAATATATATAGTTTTCAAGTCGCCAGCATCAATGTTCTAATAGGATTCGAATTCTACAATTTTGAAAAAAGTTGTGGTACATAGAAGTTTTATATTTTTATATGAGAATAAAAAAATAAAATTATATATTTTTTAAGTAGTGTATAAAATATAAGATTTATATCTAAAATTTTTCTTTTAAAAATCCAGCCGTTCATTGCATCTAACGGTCTGAAAATCAAGTCTCTCTCGTTGAGTTTATTTCGTTGTCGTCTTCTTCTTCTTAAAAGCTTTGTTTAGTTTTCCAAATTCTTCGAGATTTTCTTTGATCTTATCACAGATGAGCTGGCAAATTGTAAATGGTAGTAGAATTAGTTAGCTACTTAGTTACTTCTCTTTTTTTTTTCTCAGCACTTAGTTACTTCTCTTAGTAAGTTACTTTACTTTTCTGTATAAATACTGCTCATGTATTCGCGTAAAGATTAAGCACATTATGTACTGAAGATAAGAGAAGATATTTTAAATAATAGTAAAATTTTTTAGTTAAGATTAGATGAAATAATTTGTAAAAAAAATTTGTGTTAAGATAGTGAGATGATATGAGATAATTTTAATTTTTAGAATTTAAAAAATGTATGGGTTCCACTATTGATTAGAGAATAAAAAAATGCACTGTATATATATTGTTCATATACTGTTCACGCATTGTTCATTGTCAATATTTACTGTTTATTACCGTTTATTTAAGTGGATGTTTTTAAAAGTTAAAGATAAAATATAGTATGTTTGAATAGGGAAAACTATTGTATGGTACATATGTATTGTGTAACCAAACTAGGCCTAACTCTCATATATAGAATCAGAGACCTTTTCTTCAACCTTTCCAAGATTTGCTTCATGGTAACAGAGAGTATACTTTAGGGTTCCTCTGTAAATAGATTTTGACTGCTGCAAATGGCTTCAATGGCCTCTATATCATTGAATGTTGATGATTCAAATTTTTACCATAAACAAAATGGAGATTCGCCTAGATCCATGCTGGTATCTAAGGTGCTTATGGGAGACAACCATCATAGCTAGTGTAGATCAATGAACATGGCTTTGAAGGCCAAGATAAGTTCTGGTTCATAAATGGAGCAACTGTTCAGCCAATCGATACATGTCCATTATATGTTGTGTGGGATTGCTATAATAGCATAGTGCTTTCGTGGATCTTGAATTCCGTATAAAAAGAAATTGGAGAGACAATCATTTATGCGAAAACACTAAAAGAGATATGAGAGGATTTACGAGATTAGTTCTACCAAGGTAATGGACCAAGAATCTTCCAACTGCATAAAGAACTTTCTTCTCTGACTCAAGATCAAAACTCAGTGAGTATATACTATCGAAAATTCAAAGTTTTGTGGGATGAGTTGTTGAATTATAATCAAATACCTAATTGCACATGTGGAGCATATAGAAACTGCACTTGTGGTGCTATATGCATGTTTGTGGAGTATCAGCAGGGTCAAAACATTATCATGTTTTTTATGGGTTTAAATGAGGAATTTTCTCATATTAGATGACAAATTTTATTGATGGAACCATTGCCACCAATTACTAAGGTTTTTCTTTAGTAATTCATGCGGAGAAACAAAGGGAAGTTGGGTCTATGATTAGATCTGGAGTGGAAACAACAATTTTCATGAATAAAAAGGTTGATAATGCAAAACCAAATCTTCGAAAGCAGCAATATAGAAAAGTTTTATGTACTCACTGTGGTATGACAAATCATACGGTGGATAAATGTTATAAATTGCATGGGTACCCTCCAAACTTCAAGCAAAGGGAAAGAGTTTCATTAGTAAATCAAATAATGGCTCAACCTGCGAGTACACCATTTGATCAAAATTCTATGTCTTTCTCTCCAAAAGAATATTAGTAGCTACTTGCCTTAATTCGCCCACAACCATCTGATCAAAATACCATCCATCAAGTAGCCAATGTTTTCTCTAGCCCAATTGCCCAAATGCATTGCCTATTTTTTCAGGTAAAGCTGTTTTTTCTTCAAATAACAACACATCAACATGCCTTTCAAGTTTCTCATCAAATAAAATTGAATCTCCATATTCTCTTTCAAACACCTAGATCATAGATACATGTGCCACATACCATATTATACATTCAATCAAACTTTTTACTACAATCACACGAATCCTAAACACCTTTGTTAAACTCTCAAATGGAGAAAATGTTATAGTCACGCATCTTGGGACTGTACAATTATCTGATAGTCTAGTATTGAAAGATGTATTATGTGTACCAAGTTTCTCATAGAATCTTCTTTCAATCACTAAGCTAACTTCTAATCCAAATTGTTGTTTCATTTTCATGTCTGATGTTTGTTATATTCAGGGCATTGCCTCATAGAAGATGATTGGGAAGGGTAGAAGAGCAGCTGGATTATATGTTCTGCAGCAACCAGCAGTGAGTGCAGTCAATAATTCCATTGTTTTACCAAGTGTCAATTTTGTATCTGATTCAAGTTTTAGAATTTGGCATAATAGGTTAGGCCATCCATCATCATCTAGACTACTTGTTCTTGCTAAATCCATTCCAAACATTGTTTCTCAAAATAAAATTGCACATAATAATCATTGTACTGTATGTCCTTTGGCAAAACAGAAACATCTATCTTTTCCAATCCACTCATATAAATCTTCTTCTTCTTTCCATTTGATTCACTGTGATATATGGAGTCCCTTTTCAATACATACTCATGATGGTTTTAAATATTTTCTAACCATTGTTAATGATCACTCAAGATCAACTTGGGTGTATCTAATGAAACCCAAATCAGAAGTGAAATCCATTTTTATAGGTTTTTATAATATAATCCTTACACAATTTCAAACAAAAATACAATGTGTAAGGATTGACAATAGTTTAGAATTCAATATAAAGGATTTTTACTCTTCTAATGGTATCATTCGTCGAACTTCTTGTGTTGAAACTCCTCAACAAAACTCAATTGTTGAGAGAAAGCATAAACATCTTCTTAATGTAGCAAGAGCCTTAAGATTTCAATCAAATGTTCCTTTGAAATCTAGGGTGAGTGTGTTTTAACAGAAGCTCACATATTCAATCTTATTCCTTCACACATTCTAAGTGACAAATCACCACATCAGATTCTGTATGGAAATGTTCATGCATATAGTCATCTAAAGGTTTTTGGCTGTTTATGTTATGCATCTACTTTAACTCAAAACAGATCCAAATTTTCTTGAAGGGCCAGAAAATGTATTTTTGTAGGCTATCATTTTGGAACAAAGGGATACAAATTATTTGATTTAGATTCTTAAATATTTTTTGTATCCCGAGATGTCATATTTCATGAATCTATATTCCCACTCCAAAATCAAATTTATAAATCTTCAATTTCCTTACTATTTGATATTGTTTTGCCCAATTTCATTCTAGAATATGATTCTTTTTCCAAGCCACCTAATTCTTCAACTTCCATACCTCAAAATCTTCCATCAACTTCCTCATCTATTCCAAAAAATTCAAATGTTCATTCACTTGAAGATAATAATCATTTTCCTTCACTTCGAAAGTCAACTAGACAGCACAAGACTCCTGGTTACTTGCAACATTATCATTGCAATCTAGCAGCATCTACTTCTGTCTCATCTTCTACAGGCTCAATTTCTATACAATCAGGTAATTAATATAACATTTCTGATTTTTTTACCTTACAAGCATTTATGTTCTTCTCATCGTATCTTTAGTGTTTCTATCTCATCTAATTCTGAACCTGAATTTTATCATCAAGTTGTTAAGCATTCTCACTGGATAGATGCTATGTCCACCGAATTACTTGCTTTAGAATCAAATAACACATGGATTCTAATTTATCTACCACCTAACAAAATTCCAATTGGTTGTAAATGAGTATATAAAACCAAGTTTAATGCTGATGGTTCTATTGGGAGACACAAAGCTAGATTAGTTGCCAATGATTATACACAAAGGAAAGGCATGGACTATCTAGAAACTTTTTCTCCCGTTGCAAAATGGTAACAATGCGCTGCTTTTTATCCCTATCAGCTATTCAAGATTGGCATTTGATACATTTAGATGTCAATAATACTTTTTTATATGGGGATTTGGAAGAAATAGTACACATGAAACCACCTCCTGGGTATATGAAGAAGGGGGACACAAGGGTTTGTAAATTGCAAAAGTCTTTATATGGACTAAAGCAGCTTCTTGGCAGTGGAACTCAAAGTTCACTGCAACATTTGTTGAATTTGGAATTTATTCAATCCAAGTCAGATTACTCTTTGTTTACAAGGAAGCAAAATGATTCATTTATTGCATTATTAGTATATGTTGATGACATATTGCTAGTAAGCAGTGATTTGGGTGTTATATAGTCCATTAAATCCTCATTGAGTGAATACTTCAAATTAAAAGACTTAGGTCCTGTTAAGTATTTTTTGGGCATGTAAATAGCTCGATCCAAGAAAGGTATTTCTCTATGTCAACGCAAGTATGCCTTAGAGTTATTCTCAGATGCTGGTTTGTTAGCATGTAAACCTGTTAATTTTCCAATGGATACTCATTGCTAGTTATCAAAGAATGATGGTGAGTTACTTAAAGATGTTTCTTCCTGTAGAAGACTTGTTGGTAGATTACTATATCTCACCAACTCAAGACCAGATATTACATATTTAGTACATCATTTAAGTCAATTCCTTGATTCTCCTAGAGTTCCACATATGCAAGAAACTCTCAAAATCTTGAAATACATTAAAATGGCACCAGGGCAGGGTATTTTCTTCTCAATTTCTTCCTCAATTCACCTCAAGGCCTTTGCTGATTCAAATTGGGCTAGTTATCCCGATACTAGGAGATCCACATCTAGTTACTGTATATTTCTTGGTGATTCACTCATCTCCTGAAAATCTAAAAAGCAAAAGACAGTCTCAAGGTCTTCTGCAGAGGCTGATTATAGATCCATGGCCTGTGCTGTTTTTTGAATTAACAAGACTCCAATCTTTACCTTCAAATTTGCATCAACAACATCCTCAGGCTTCCTTACTCTTTTGTTACAACCAAGCTATCAACCATATTGCAGCCAATCCTGTATTTCATGAGAGGACTAAACACATTGAATTGGACTGTCATTTGATCAGAGAAGAAATTCAAGCTAGAGTCCTTCAAACACTACATGTTTCTTCAAGTTACCAACTTGCTGATTTACTTACTGAACCTCTTGGGTCTGTTATTTTTAACTCATTATTATCCAAGATGAATGTTAATAACATATACTATTCTTGAGGGAGACTATCACAGATAAGCTAGCATATTGTAATTGGTAGTAGAATTAGTTAGTTACTTAGTTACTTCAGTTAGCTACTTAGTTACTTCTCTTAGTTAGTTACTTTACTTTTCTATATAAATACTGCTCATGTATTCGTGTAAAGATTAACTCTCATACATAGAATCAGAGACCTTTTCTTCAACCTTTCCAAGATTTGCTTCAGATCTCAATCTGTATTAATTTTATACCTTAATATACTTTTCTATTTTTCAAAAAAGTTTTCATTAATAACTTTCCAAGTTTTTGTGAAACTGAGTAAGAAACTCAAAATAATTCTTACAAAAATCTAAAGAAAGTTCTCATAAAAGTTATTGATAAACAATTTTTCAAATTTTTTTTTTTTTACAAACTCAATATAAACTATAAAATACATGTCAATGAAAAATGATATTTACAGTTTTAGGATATGCAAATCTCGCGTACTTATTTTAAGAAAAATGAATAAATATAAGACCCACATAAAAATATGAAATAATATTTACAATTCTAGAGTGTGTAAGTCTCGCGAACTCTCTTTGATAAAAGTGGATAAATTTAAAATTTACATGAAAAAATCATATTTTAATAATGTATCTCATTTTTTTTTCAAGGGAGAGTGTGCTTAACTTGCACAATTTTAAATTTATCCACTTTTGTCAAAGAGAGTGCACAAGACTTGTACAATTTAAGATTGATTATTTTTAATAATAGACCTCACTTTTAAAAAAAAAAAAAAAAAGTACGTGAGACTTACATGCTTGAGACATAAGCAAGCATTACTCTTATTTTATATCCAAAGAAATTTTCAATCATCTCATGCAATATTTCGGTTCGGTTTCGCAGTTTCTTAAACACCCCTAAGTAAATTTATATCATAGTTGTCTCATTTAACTCCTGGCTAGGTTTCTTGCCCTTAAGGTTGAATCAGGGCCACTGTGTTGCCCTATCCCCTACTAATCCAACCCTCCATATATATATATATATATATATATATATATATATATATGTATGTGTATATGGATATTTTTTACGTATCTACTTCGGAAGGACACCAGTACCCCGTCTGAGAATGATACGGATCGAAGACGGTGGTGTCCTTCCGAAGTAGATCTACGTCTCTCATGTAAGATCGATCACTGGGTGTTTCGTTGGATGAATATCTCACGAGAGAAACTCTATCATCAGATCATACGATTATTTGTCGATCGCGACAACTCCAAGTGCAATGATCAATTAGTGAACACTTCTATCTTCTACCTTCAAAAGCATACTTGTGGACTCTCTCACCTGGCCTTCGATCTTTTCTAATGAACAAACACGCAGTTGACAATGTTTGTAATCAGCTCATTTCCATATAATATTGGTACCAATAATTAAATGTTCATTATCAGTCCGATATTGGAAAGATTATTATATTCTCAATTATTGTTGTTAATATATAGTACAATTGGTTATACGGCCAAGATAGAAGCATGCATGCCAATTAAAGGACTATGATCGGTGGAGCCTTCCACACCAAAGCTATTGAAAAAATTAATGTTAGATACAATAGAATGTATAAATTTTGCGCACTCTTTTTAAAAAAAATATGGTCCAATATGAAAATGTTTATTTTTTTTTTATATATGTAGGTCTTAAATTTTTCCAAATGCACGAGACTTTCGATAAATTATTCTCCAATTGAAAAACTTTAAGACTCTTGCGGCCTCCTTTCTCTAAAAAGAAAAGAAAAATAACAATTAGTCCCAACTGATCCGGTCCCCATTCACTATATATATATATATATATATATATGTTGGCTAGAACTAGCCTCATCTGTTTGCTCATTATCTGAAGGAATATCTTGATCAAGTTGTTTATCAATTTTGAATAATAAAAATTCTTGTTTCAAAACTTCATTTTCAGATTTGAGGTTATTAACTTCAGATCTGAGTTCAACAAGTTCTTTTTTAACAGAATTTATTTCATGTTGTAAATCAGAAGTAGAAATATTCTTGAGTTTTTTCTTTTGAAATCTTTCTAAGGTTTCTTGAAAATTAATCCTTTGTCTAGAAGTTTCAGGTTCGTCATATATATATATATATATATATATATTTCTCTTTTTATTAATTGGGCCAACCGATCACGATCATGTACTTCAACGGTTCTCTGCCTCTCTTCTCATTAATCTATTTCTTTTTTCTCACCAAATGGATTCGAATTCTGATGTTTCTAAACGTTCCATGATACATGCAAAAAGAAAATAATGATCATGATTGAAGATGGTGGCGTTGGAACCAACTTTATAGTCTTTACTTACTGGCCACTGATTAGGTCAAATACTCATTATGAGTCTCCAACTTTTTTTAGTCTTTGGAGTTGGCCGATTAATACAAGCACTTCGGTTGCTTTACTTTTGAACCAGTATGATGATCAGCCTTCTTCAGATGTAGTTTTTCTGATCATAGATGCTTGAAAAAAGAAAGAAACCCATTTGAGTAGCCCAATAAAGGGGGAAAAAAGAAGAAGAAAACGAACATATTTAAAGCTCAAATGTTGGGTCACTAAGATAATGCATATATAGTTTCAAACTATAGTTATGGCATTAGTAAAATAAAACTTTAGGTGACACAGACATTGTATTAATTATCTCTTGGAGATATATTCTAGCCATAAATTAATTATATAATAATAATCCTACAAACTGATATAGTTTGATATGATTCGTCATATTATAAAATTACTTTTATTATAAAATAGATCTAACGGATCAGATGAAATCACGTCAATTTGTAGGATTGTTTTTGTGTAATTTATTTGTGGACGTAGCTGTCCTCTCTAGATTCTGAATCTTCCTCGCCCATCACAGAAGAACCATACTCCGGCGACGCTACCCTCCTTGAAGACACTGAATTTGGCACTCTCGCTGATCTATTGTTATGATATTGTTGCACCACCAAGACTGATGCCGAAATTGAGAAATCTGGAGATGTCAACAAGCTGCCAACCGGCCCCAGTTCCAGGCAGTCATGTTTCATGTTCAATGTTGCAGCTACTTGGCCCTCCGGCATTCGGCCGACCAAGAACAGATTGCATCGACTAAACTCCCGAACCACGTCAATCGTTTCTGCAGCATTTCTCATCACCCTCTCTTCAAACTTGATGGAGCTGTCATTCGGAGTCTTCCGCTTGAATTCAGCAAGAAATTTTTCATCTCCTGATCCTGGTGAGCCGTTGGAGTCGTCCCTGATGTTGACGATAGCTGCCTCCCCTGCAATCTCAGGGCTTGTTCTGAAGTGAATGACTGTCAATGAATTACCGGGGTGCTCAGCCATTCGAGCACCATAAGCGAGGGCTTCCCGATCATCAATTCCTCCAAAGAACAAGACTGTTAAGGTTGAAGAAACATTACTTGCAGAAACATGGGTGCTTCCACCAAGCCCACGGTCCACCAAGATCCCCACAGAGCATGGTGCATGCTCAAGAACCCTCCGGTTGACTGAACGGAATTCATTTCGAGTTGTCTCGAGCGCTCCATCAAACCTCTGCTGCTTGTGAAAGGGGAGAATTATCATAGCCACCCTTTTACTCTCAGCACTCGTGCATATGTCCTCGTGCATGGTAGTCATGGGAGAAATTGAAGTCATAGGGCGAATGGACACATGGCTTAGCCGCTGGAAGGCCTCGAAAGCAACGACGACTCGATCGCTATCCGAATGGCGCCCCTTATTCCAGAAGGGTAGCCCATTCTTTCTTGCCTTGTGGACCATCAGAATTGCAGAGGGCCTTTCAGTTAGCTCCATGAGGTGCAATGCATAGACGCAGAGTCCTCCCTTCTTCTCAGTCCCACGTGAAGCCTCAATGAGATTGATCATCGTGGGGATGTTTTTTGTACTGTGGAAACATGTCAAAATCCGAAGTTGAGAATTGGGGTCCTTCCTCTCAATTGTTCTATGCTTGTAATTAGCTTTGCTCATTCTTTTAGCTGGCTTATATACTGGTATAACTAAAGGTGTCGTAATAAAGGTTGTGAAGATGGCCATCAGAACCATGATGGCAAATGTTTGGTCGTTCAATACCTGCAATAAAAATCAGCTAAATTTATTAGGATCATGATCAAGCGGATCAAGTCCAATTACACATGAAAGATTATGAAGTTTGATCTCTCTGTTGTTAGAAGCCAAAAAATACATTTTACCTTTCTGTCTATGCCAATGTTGAGGACGATGAGTTCCACCAAACCTTTAGTATTCATTAGGAACCCCAGAGCCAAAGCCTCCTGGAGAGGCACTCTGCAGAGTAGGGAGACTGCGACTGTACCGACAATCTTCCCAATGCAGGCTGTACAAATGACTAGAACAACGAGACCCCATGACTGGAGCCCTTGAATTGTGGCTATATTGGTTTTCAATCCACTTGAGACGAAGTACAATGGAAGGAAAAGACCAGTGACGATATCCTCAACTTTTTCCACGAGAGCACCTGCAAAGGGCCCTTCCTTTGGGACAAGAACTCCAACCACAAATGCACCAAAGAGGGCATGAATTCCAATGGCATCAGTGACAAACCCGGCTGCCAAAACTGCAGCTAAAGTAGCACACACGTACAACTCTTCCACAGGCTCACCCTCGGGGCAACGTTGCACCATCCATTTAAAGATAGGAGGCACAATGAATACACAACAGAGAACAAAACCAGAGCCACACAAGAAAACCCACAATGGAACGAGGGGAGAGTGGTCATTGCCAGAGAGGGCAATGGCAAGAGCAAGTAGAATCCATGCAGCAACATCATTGACTGCTGCCGCCGACATGGCCATTTGGCCAACATCAGTGGTCAATAGCTTGAGCTCAGCCAGAATACGGGCCAAAACAGGAAAGGCAGTGATAGAAAGGGCCACCCCCATGAATACAAGAAACGGGGGTCCATTTACACCTTTGGAAATAGTTCCTCGGAGGACAAATGATGTTCCAATTCCTAATACAAAGGGAAGGCTAATTCCTGCCATGGCTATGCTTAAAGCTTTCTTTCCGGTTCGACGGAGGGACCTTGGATCTAACTCTAGGCCAACGAGGAATAGAAAGAAAAGGAGACCCAGATTTGCTAAAGTATCCAACACAGTGAGGCTTCTAGATGGAAAAATGGCATTCAGATAGTCTTTGTTACGACCCAGAGCGGATGGGCCAAGTAATATTCCACCCTGCCAAGAAAGCAACAAGATTTAAACTCTCCATAAAAAATGCAGATGCAGCAAGCAAATTAACTTTATGTAGAACCTAAGTTATGACTCTTAAAAGGATGTTTGGCAACCAAAATCATCTCGATTCTTTAAAGTCAAAGATATTTTCATTCCTAAACATACATCTATGGCGTAAAAATTCAAAAAATTAGACAACCACCACCTAGTACTGGCCGTGGCTGCAACCACGGGGAGGCCAGATTCCGGTGACCACAGGAGGCCCAAATCAAGCCACCCTTCTCTGGCCAGTACTATGGGTGACTACTGCTAGTTGGCTACCATAGGTGCATAGGCCATAGCCCAATGGATTGTGCTGCAAGCATTAATATACAGTGGTGCGTTTTTCTATCTGGAAAAATCTAATTATAAATCGAATACTAATTTGAATTTAGAATATAAAGGTAACAATATTAGTATGCAGATTGGTACGAAAACTTGCTTGTATATAGCAAAACTCTTCCTATATAGACCCATCAGTACTTTTACTAAGAGCTCGCAAAGTAAATGCTACCACATGATTATGATTAGGTTCTCCTCAAGTCTTCTCTAAAATAAATAAAAACTAGTCTTCAACTAAACAAGAAGACAATGGAAGAGATCAGAGCAGAGTACTACGGTTTAAAAAAATTCGATCATATATATATATATAGAGGCATGCATGCATGCTGCAGGGCCACGTACGGAGTAGTTCAAGATGCAAAGACGTTGGAAGTCAAAATAATTTATAAATCCTGCTTAATTATTGGTAAAGAAAAAGGCAGGCATGCAGCACATGAGAATGAAATCGCAGCATATGATCTAGAATTATAATGGAGAAAATTAATTAAAGGAATTACTTACAACAATCTCTGCAATCACTCGAGGCTGTCTCAATGGCCTTAAAAGAAAAGCGAGAATGCGCGTGAGAGTGACAACAAGACATATCTGCACGATGGCAAGAGGGAGTGCATAATGAAGAGGATTATCCCCCTGGAACACCCCATTAGACGCTGCCTTCATCGGCACTGGACACGGACTCGACAGTACTGTAGCATTGCTAGCGGCCATCTTGATTGATTATTATTATTATTATTTTGCAGCAAATATTCCAGCCCAAAGTCTCAGATAATTAGTTCCTGCGTGATTAATTGAGATTCCCATTTATATACATTAGTTCTCTCTTTATAACGTACATACAAGGAGAGATCTAGCACAGAACAATCCTCACGCCAGAGGCAAAATCAATTTCATGCACATATGCTTTAATTAGATAGGTGGACCCAAACAGAGGAAGAGGAAGAGGATGGACGACTTCAATTAAAACACAAGGAAAAATATTTGCATCAGCCCCGCACCAGCACACACTCAACCTATTAAGTGTAAAAAAAAAAAAAAAGTGATGTGAAGTGTGTGCTGGTGTAAGGCTGATGCATAGCATTTCCCAAAACACAAAACAAGAAATAAAATCATTTTTTTTTCTCTCCCAAAAATAAATAAAAAATTTAAACTTTTAGTCTAGTATGTTTTGCATATAAGTTGAAATAAAAGTTGAAAGTTGAATAAAATATTATTTTAATTTTAAAATTTTAAAAAATTGAATTGTTTATTTTATTTTACGTAAAAATTTAAAAAATTTATAATGATTAGATTAGATGAGAAGGCCATAATCTTCTACTAGTACTAAATGCCTAGTTAATAGGATAAAATAATGATATCTACACAATACATTTCACAATATATTTTACAATATATATTATAAAATAAAGATATTTTGATAAAATGATGTTCCTTTTACAAGTTAATTTATAAAAATATTGTTATTTTATAATATGTATTGTAAAAGAAAAAAGCTAGGGATTCCGCTCGGGGATCCCGTTGTAATCTACCGTTATTTTTTTTATTTTATATTTTTTGCTTAGTGATTAAGAAATGATTTTTTAATAATTTTTTAATTTTTTTAATTTTTTTAAAAATATTTTTAAGTATTTAAAAATGATATGAAAACAAAAAATAAAAAATAAAATAAAATGAAATGACCTATTGTAAAATATGTTGTGAAAAGTGACTTGTGTGTATATCTTTCAAAATACATATATGGTAGCCGAGGTTGTCAGGTACGTACGGAGTCGGACGTAGATTTCGCATTTGTCGGCAGATGGTTAAAAACATGGAACAATTATTTTTATTTTTATTTTTCCAACAAGAGGTTGGGAAAGCTCGGTCTTTTTATAACACAAATATCATCATCAACTGCAATATCATTAAACCATGCTATATAATAATTGTTCCCATATTTGAGCAAAGAAAATGGACATCAAATAACATATGATGGACCCACTTACCAAGACATTCACGAGGCACCTCTAACTAATAACGCAATAATAATTATAAAATATATATATATATAAATATATATATATATATATATATATGATGTTTTTATTGACTTCTAGCTAGCAACCAAACAAATCCGAGGAAAGCTGCTCTCTAAGAGCATCTCTATCGGGATGCCTAAAATACTATTATCTCTAAATTTTAAAAAAAAGTTTAAAAATCCCCTCCCATCCCATTTCCTATTTTAGAATTTTAATTTAAGAAATGAACAGTGGTTCCCTAAATATAAAGAACTACTATTCATCCCCTAAATCATTTTTTATTAATATTTTATTTAAATAAATAAAATAAATTCTTTTTTCAATCAACTATATTTTCTCTTATATTCATATTTATTATACTTTTAAATAATATTTTTAAAAATAATTTAAATAATTACTAAAATATAAAAATAATAATTTAAAAAATATTATTAAACCCTTAAAAAAATAATTTAAATTTTTATTTAAAATATTCACTATAATAATAGTTCAAAACATAAGAAAAAATATTAAGTAGTGAAGTTTGAAAATAGAAGTGAGAGAAAAAAGTAATAAAGAAATAATAGAAGAATATTATTTTAATAGAATAGAGAAATGATAGGAAATGGGATGTAGAAGGTTTTTTAAAAATGAGTAAAATTTAGAATAAAATTATAGGAAGTGTCTTTTTTAACTAAAATTTAAAAAAAAATTTAGGAAATCGGATAGGAATGGTCTAACATGGCTACCTCTCCTAAAACCATTGTTTATAGGAACAGTCCGACCCCAGAAGAGACACGAGAAGACTTTCTTAAAGATACACAGAGAACACGTGTATTTTATAATTTAAAACAAAAGACAATCGAGTGGAAGTGGTAGATGTCGAATAACATAAGGGGCCTCAGTATTATTATAAGAATAAATATACATAGAAGTTATTATTAAAAATATTTATTTTATATATATGATGTGATATTATCTAAACCACATATATTTTTAAGTAAGTGTTAGAAATAATTAACTAAAAGTAACCATACAGTAAATGTGAAGTGTGTACTGTTATAATAGCTTCTCTTTAATATTACTCTTATTATAATTTTACGGAATTTTACGCATGAAAAATGCCCATCTATTGATAATCAACCTACGAAAATAAATTTATAATTCATATAATATATAATATATTATATTTATTTAATAATAAAAATAATTTTATGATCAAACACATGAAACTATATCAATCTTAAATTTATTTTTGTGAAATATTTTTATAGCTTAAAGTATTTATCGTTAAAAATACACTAGCCCATCTGTAATTACCAGCACGATAATGGCATTGTTGTCTTTTGGCACGACGGGAGAAAGAATTAATTCAAAAACTCAACGTGAGACACAAGTGACTGACTATGTATTTGTGTAGGAGCTAGGAGGCTCCTACACAACTTTACACGTGACCATCGCTGAAATTGAATGCCATGAGTAGGGGAGGATTGATTTTGCAAGGACTTTAATGTCCCTGTACCTCATGGAATTTACAACTTTAGCGGTGTTCTCTCTGTGGTCGGAAACCGTATCATTTCGATATTGAAATTTTCCACTTCTTACCCAGGTGAAGGAAAACCACAAAACATGGGAATTTATGATACCCACTTCAAATTCAATGGGAAAGAATAAAGATTAAAAACCACGAACAAAACGCCTTGCCACTGGTTTGGTTGCCGAGAAAAAGCGGGAAATGAAGGGAAAACCTAGAAGGACCGGCTAAATTCATATATCCCATGTTTCATTTTCCCAGAAGATTTCTCGGCATCCAAACACATACGAAAGAAAGATAAGACGAGTCACCTGGATCTTCCTTCGCGAAAATTCCGATGACACAGTAGCACTGCAACGTGCATGCAGTCTAACAGCCTTAATAATCTTCTCTGCATTTCCACCGAGAAGATTTTGTGGGACTCCTGAGTGTAATTTCTCAGAATTTTCGTTCGAGAACGATCGGGGGATCAAACGGAGGTGTTTCTGTGCCTATAGTGAGAAACTTTCCAGAAGTTGGAAGAACAGAGCAAGGGACAGAGTTGATGCTCAATTGCTCACGCGAACACATATACGACCGCGCAACCGTTAAATTACCAAGTTAGCCACAATTACTCTCTTTGCTCAATGGACATCTTGGTAAATGTGGCAACACGTTACACACTCCACATACTTTCCTGGAATTTCCTCTGTTTTCGAAGACTCGACACCAAATCCAAATCAAGAAATAAAAAAATAAAAAAAAACAAAAAAGTCAAAGCTTCGGGAATCCGATGAATCGGATGGAAAATAATACAAAAACAATTATTACACTATTTGTAATAAAATATTATCTTTTTAAATTCGATTTTCCATCAAAATCAATAAAATCTTAATATCAGTCCTTTTATTCAAAAGAAAAATTGATAGTTGCAATCGTGAGTACGTAAGCGTCATATAATCACTTTGAAAAAAGTGAATAAACATAAAATTTACATAAAAAGAAATTAATTTTTTAATAATAAATCTCACTCTTTTTTAAAATGATTGCATGACACTTATACATTATACGACTGTATGTAACATTACTCTTATATAACATTACATTACACCACACACATTTGGAGAGGAAAAAAAATAAACACAAAGAAAGACTAAGAAGATAACAAACATTATGATTCATATATACTTTTCATCTTAATTTATACAATATAACATATATAATTTTATAAAAATAAAATAAACTTAGCTAAAAAAGAAAATTTTTTTCTTAAAAAATTTATAGTGTGGTCTACTTTTCTACAAAAAGACTGTGTAAAATTTGTCTATTTAAGACTCATATAAATCATTACTCATCTTACCATTATCTTACTTGACTAACGTGTCAATATTTAGTAGCTCTGAGATCAGTTCTGATTAAAAAAAATAATCTACAACCTAGGGGAAACCATTAAACATACTTCACCGAATCTCATAAACTTACAAAGACTAATCTAATTAAACTAATCTACAACCCATAGGGTGTTGTTATTCAATCTCATGATTTTGTTCTCTCAAACTTACAATTAGTGCAATTGTACTTTTGTTTCCTTTTTCTTTCAAATATTTTTTAGATATTTTTAAAAAAATACGCAATTTTATTAATAATTACTTAATTATTAAAAAAAAAAGCATCTGAATGCATGATAACTTTGAAGGGATAAAATCATGGGACCAAGTTTCATTTTTCATACATACATATATATATATATATATATAGTTGGTCTCTAAAAGCATCGTATTCATGTTTTATGAAGGATGGGCTTGGCTATTATATTTGCCAAAAATATATTTTTAAGGCTGCACTTGGTTCGCGGAATGAGGAATAAGAATTCCTATTTTTGAGGGAATGAAAATGCTCATTCCTATTTCTTAAGGAATAAAAAACGATCGATATTATCAATTTATGATAACTCATTACATATCATTTAAAATTATATCAAAATTTTAAAAAATAATCCACATATTTTTTTTCTCAAAAACCCACCAAAATTATTTTTCAAAAGTCTAAAAAACTAAAATTATAAAAAAAAAAAATTCTCATGTTTTTGAAAAAAGAAAAGAAAATTTTGGACAGCCACCTAACCCGGGGTGGCTAGACCACCCCTTTGGGAAGTGAGAGTGACCCAAACCACCCTCGTGGCTATGGCAAGATGGCTTGGCCACCTCATATTAATGGTCACGAGGTGGCGTACGTAGACCACCCCCTTGGTCACAGGTACGAGTTACATGCATGGTTGGAGCTTGGAAATCCAGTATGGTCGTCTATTATTTAATGTGGATGTCGATCCCAATCGCGTTTTAGCGTTAGAAGTTAATTATTTAAGGTCAAAATCGTTGATCTTGTACTTGTTGGGTAATCTTACTTATCTATATATGTAATAGTATCCTAGTGTCAGTATCACTCATTTTATGTATATCTAAGCATTTATCGTATAATTTATTATTTTTTTAGTGTAATCTACTATTTTTCAAAAGATGTACATAAGGCTTGCATATTTTAGATTTGTACATGGTTATTACTTTAATCAAAACTGCTAGGTACATGCAATTAAACGTGTACCAAAGATGATGTGGAAATATTTAATTTTTTTATTATAAAAAAAAAAAGAGAAAAAGAAAAGGATGAAAACGAAAGAAGAAGACTGGATCGTCTTCATCTCCCCCTCTGCTATCCATTTTCACCATTTCTGATTTTCGTCCCCCTCACCATTCATCAAAAAAGTAGAGAGGTATGGCTTTTTGTTTAGTATTACTGTTTGGTCCTACTCTTGGTCCACAAACCACTCCCTATTCTGAATTTCACAGTCACAACCACCTCCCCCACACTTGTTACTCGTTCGTAAGTACACTAAAGTGGATATGGGTTGCATTATTCTAGCTTCAAAATTGGAAGGCAGCTTATCTTTTTTCTGCCCTCTCCAAGGCCAAGTAGCCACAGCTCCCATTCTTCCATGGTTCTCATATACGATCCCTTCTTCCATGGATTTATTTATAGGAATATTATCAGTCATCTCCAGTTAGCAATCTCACAAAACCCACCCATAAATAAATCCAATGGCCAACTAAATCCAAAAAGCAACTTATCCACATTTTTTGAATAACAGTTTTTTCCATTTTCACTCTATATATAAAGAAATGCCATTTCTCTCGTCTCATTTTGGATTGGAGAATCATGGAGTGGAATCACATCCCACTCATTTTTCAGTACCTAGATATAATAGAACCAACAATAGCTTAAAAACCTCAATCTCTCTCGTTGAAAGGAAAAACTAAGAAAAATGACCCTCGCCCACTCACTTTCTGTGCCTGAATTTATGTCTTTTTCCTTACCTGGCAACCACAATACCCTTATTCCCAATGGCCATAGTCCCACAAAATTGGGTTTTATCAGACCCACCTTCTATCAACACACACCGTTTCATTTTTATTTTAAACCCAGCTTCCACGTTAGCTTTTGGTGCGCATCGGTGCACGAAGTCGCCTTCAACGAGAGTTTTCCTACTTTAATATCGAACATATCATTAGCTAGCATAAAAATTTGTTTATGTTTTAATTTTTGTTAACATACTATTCATTTTGAGATCCATATATTCAACTTTAATAGAAGAATTAAAACACTAATTATTTTTTGAAATCGCTAGTGTGAAATGATTACATATCAACAATATGTTAGAAGGTAAAGAGTGAGACTTATAAATAGAATTTTATTTTTTATATTTTTATATTTTTATATTTTTACAATTGAATTGACATGTCTTAACATCGGTGGTGTGTTTGCTTTAGCAATAATAAAGGGGTCGTATTATAATCATATAAGCGCATGAACAAACTTTTTCAGCTAAAGCACTGAACCTGCTTGGAGTAGGAGGCCCTCCCTCCATTGATGCTTATTCTTTGAGACTGTAGGCCTCTCTTTTCCGCGAGTGCAGAAAAAATGTTTTCAGCAAATTAAAGAAAATGGCTATAGCTAGACATAATCATCAGTACCTCTATTAGGGTTATAATTGAGCAGAGCCCTCAAAATACTCGAGTCCAAATTCGAGAATTTTTTTTATTTTTTGTTCAAGCTCGACTCGATAAGCTTAATTCTCAATTCAAGTTCGTCTTACAAACAAGTTCAAGTCGAGTCAAGCTCGAGCTCGAGTTCGAATTGTTTATTTTTTTATTTTTTGAATAAGATTTAATAATTAATAAAATAAATAAATAATCTAATATTAAATTTATATAACTAATAAGTAAAACCTCTATTGAATTATAAAATTTTAAAAAAATTATAAATAATTAATATCTAACTAGTTAATATTTATCCAAAATAACAATATATTATATACCTACATATATTATTAATACATACACCTAATATGATAGCATATATCTATTTCATATATACTAGTATATAAAATTTTTAAATTTTATCGTCTAATTATTATACAAATTATAAAATATACCTATAAAATATATTCACTATATAAACATAACTAATTAGATTACATATTATATATTTAATTATAAAAGTGGCATGCTTATATTATTAGCTAATACATATATATGTATATATATAAGTGTATGTATATATATTTATCAATATATGAATTAGTTTTAATCGAGTCGAGTTAACGAGCATAAACGAGCGGACCTTAACGAGTTTTAGCCGAGTTGAGTCGAGTTTTATCGGATATGTGTCATATACAAATCGAGCGGGTATCTATTTTTACGAACGAGTTTTTTTTTTTTTTTTTATAAATTGAGTTCGATTCGATTTTAACCGAACGAATACCGAATTAGCTATCAAATAGATTGATTCATTTACAGCCCTAACCTCCATCTCCAATAATTATGTTCATGCTTTTAAGATTAGCCAGCAGCTACAATTAATATATAGGTTATTTGTAATATATATATATATATATATATATATATATATAAATATGTTTCGGCCTCTGTACTTTTGTAAGTTGACTTTCGCTTTCGGGTCTGTGCTTTCCAGTTAGAAAATCCATACAAAATAATACAGAATAATTCTACACGCAACTATAATGATTCGTTAAAGTAGTGGAGTTAATCAATTGGTGGTTGAACTTTTTTCATCAAAAATAAGGAAATGCGTCTTCCATTCATAATAGAATTGTATAAGATTTCAAGGACACTTTCGGACAGTTAGAATATCTCAAACTTATATGAATAATAGTAAAATTATTTGTAAATAATAATAAAATTATTTGAGTTAAATTTTTTTATTAAGTTTTAAAAAATGAAGGTGAAAAAGTTGAATAAGAATATTATAAAGTTAAAATATTTTTTTAATATAGTTTTTGAATATTATCTTTATTTTAAATTTAAATTTAAAAAAATATTTTGTACGTGTTTACGTGATATTTGAAAATAAAATTATAAAAAAAATTTGAAAATTTCTCACCTCATTCCTTTAGCCAAACATCCATAGGAGCACTCCCAATGAATTCTTCATCTTGTATTTTAAAATATATTATCAAAATTTATTTTTTTCATTTTACATATTAACTTTTATAATATATCATGTATCAATTTATCTATTTTTACTTTATATCATTTAAATATTTTTTTTATTTTATTTTAAATATTTTCTCAATCTTCTCATATCATTTAATTTTAGAATATTTCCCTATCTTTCAATATCTTCGTCACCCGAAAACTGATATGTAACAAAAAATAATCAATGGTAATGAACTCTGAAAATAGTTTTAATAAAAAGAACACTTGTCTTCTGTTTTCTTTTCTTTTTTTTCTCCACCCAAGTAAGTGAAGTTCTTCTAGTCTTCTAGACTTTCTCAGCAATGAACAAAGCCTAAATAAACTGCAAGACCAGCAAAGCAAATATATACCA
This sequence comes from Juglans regia, assembly GCF_001411555.2. Lineage (NCBI taxonomy): Eukaryota > Viridiplantae > Streptophyta > Magnoliopsida > Fagales > Juglandaceae > Juglans > Juglans regia. The sequence continues at coordinate 30,034,099 of NC_049902.1, read as the reverse complement.
ATTTATTCTAATCACAAAATCCAAAAAATAAAAAAATAAAAAAAAGAGAGAAAGAAAACTAAAGGAACACCCGTAAAGAGCAAACCAATGAACTTTGCGTACGCAGGCACAACGGGCTAAATAAAATGTTTCTAAAGTTCAGCAGTGGGGAGGAGAGAGAAACGAATTAAAAATATTTTACACGTGTAATCAGTATCTTCTAGATGTAACGAGATCATTGTAACAAAATGAGAAATGAAGATGAAATACAACATCCATTATAGGTTTTCTTTGAACAAATTTCTTTATATTTTTTTTAAAAAAAAATGTATTTTACAAGACTCATTAAGAGTGATCTTATAATAACTTTTTTAGAGTGAAAGAGAGAAAAAAAAATAGACACATAAAAATAATTATATTATATTTATAAAATATTTAATACAATATGAAAAATTGATCAGACGTAAATCTCTCTTGAAAATATTGCCTAGTCTTTTGATGCATCTACAGATCAAATGGAGGCGCGATTTGCTGCCTACCCTTGAAAAAAACACAGAAAACGTTTGCGTAAGCCTTGGCTTGCAAATAATTTACACGTGCGAGCACGATTTAAATGCCACATGAGGACAGGGACAAAATAGTCTGATCATCCAGTGCTCGTGACTCGTGAGTCATCATTACACGCAGTTTTAAGTGCTAACTTTTCTTTAAGGAAGCTGCTAGATGAATTCCATCGAAGGTGGCCACAGAAAAGAGTAAGGTGATGTTTGAATTAGATGATTTGTGAATAATAAAATAAAAAATTAAATTATTTATTATATTTTACATAAGAATTTGAGAAAATTATTTTGAGATTTAAAAAAATTAAATTGTTTATTATATTTTGTGTAAAAATTTAAAAAAATTATAATGATAAGATGAGATAAATTAAAATAAGTTAAAGTGAGTTGAAGTGAATTTTGAATCCAAACTTCTTTTAATTTTTTTAAAATATATTTCTTTTTATAAAAATCGTCACATCATTTAAAAATATTTTCTAAATTATTAAGTAAAAAAAAAAAGTCGGTAGAAAGTTTCGGTAAAAAATTTACGTTGGCATACCATTTTCTTTTCTTAATGAAAAATAATATTTAATATATAAACGTCGTATAATTATTTTTAAAAAGTGAATAAATTTTGAATTCATATAAAAGAAATTAATTTTTTAATTATGATCCCTATTATTTTTTAAAATGACTATATGATATTTGTACATTTTATAACTATATACAATATTATTCTTATTTAATTTTCCTTGTTAGTTGAGGACTCTGTTTTGTTGTATTTAACAACGTTTTCTTTTGAATTCTCGTTGGGTTCTCTCTCTTTCAATTCTATCCTTAATTAGGCCATGTTTTTCTTAAGCAAGAAGAATTTAGAAATAACAGGTAGAACAGTTATCAAATATTATTTGAAGAAGTCACAAGATTTTATTTATAGAGTTCAAATAAGATTATGATCTCATCTAAATATTTAACTAGAATCATATTATTTTTCATTGATTTAGGTATTAGAGCTGTCCCATCAAACTCCAAATCCTTTTTACTTTTTGGTTGCAGGTGATGTGTGTGAGAAGATGTGAAAAATACAAATTCTTAGAACATTAGTATTGGTTTATGCATATGCATATGCAAAGTCATATTTCCATAATATGACTCTAAAATCCTCTACATTGACTTATGCATATCTAAATATTTAGCTACCTATGAACAGTATTTATCCAAATTTAGATAACCAATATCCACCATACAAATCATATTTTAATCATTATTTCTCTCTCCTCCCACTCTCTCTCACAATCTTTTCATTTTCTCATTTCTTTAACAACACAACAAACATTCACTTGTACATTTATTTTATTATTATAATATATTATATATATTTTTTTCATTTTATTATATTTTTAATATATTATTATTAAAAAATTATATTTTTTTATTATTATATTTGTATTATTAATATCAAATATATATAGTGGATGTTAATTGTAAAATATATATATAAAAAATTGATTTTAGTAAAAAAGTAATAATAATAAAATATATTATTTTATTATTATTTTATCTTAAATATATATAAACTAATATAAAAATTTTACTTAAATGACAAAATAAATATACAAAAGAGATAATTTTATAAATGCACGTGCATAAATCAATATTAATGCTCTTAACAGTTCTCATGATTCCTGAAGATATTGCTGTCTACAGAATATTGTCAGACGACAATATGTCAATATGAGCTAAAATTTCATTTCCGAGTACAAAAAGTCGTCGCTTAAATTCTCATTGGGTTAAACTATGTAACGAAGGATCAGTTTCCACGTGAAATAATAAGAGCTCATGAATATTTGGGAGGATACAGAGTACAATTGTGAGGTTTTGTTTGGTTTCTGATCCTTGATGATAATTGTGGTGAAATTGAGGCATGTTGCCTTTGAACTTCATGCTACTAACTATATACAAAGATAAATGTTTAGCATATTTTATAAAAATAAATTCATAAATTGACTTGACTTAATGCGTTATATTATATTATAAAATATTTTTTATTATAAAATAAATTAAACATGTCATATCGAATTGCAGTATTGTGTAGTAACGGTTCTTTTTTAGGCTTAGGATTTATGGGGAGCTAGGCATGGCATGATTAGCCCAATTTGCAGATCCCACGTCAAGGACATGAACGGCTAAAGTGTCCTTATTTACTGCCTTCAAAGCCATACAAAAATGGGCCCAGTGGATACCGAACGCATTAGCCCCCTCTTGTTCCCGGGCCCCGGCCCAGTTTCACTCGCTCTATCTTTGCAAGCCAGCCTGTTTTTATTATTTTGTAGACCTACAGGGTGGTGCAGAGTGATGCGGCTCCATCTACTCCTTCGTGTGTTTTTCTCCTTGTTTTTCGTCTTTTCTTGAAGTTTCCCATGAAAATCTTGTGTCGAAGAGTTTGACTAATAGAAATTATATATACAATCTCTAAATGCATAACTCCCGCGTAAGTCTTTTATAAAAAAATAAAATTTATTATGAAAAACTCAAATTTTCTTGATAGAGTCCACATTTTTATAAAAAGTTTGTATATTTAAACTTGTACGTAGCATTACTCTTAACTAATGCTTAACAATCTTTTGAATTATAAATATCTTGTCATTTCATGCTGTATTAAATTATTATAAAATTATTTACTATATTTTACCTATTTGTCAATCATTTGATATCACACCAATAAATATATTTAAAATTTGAAAAAGAAAGGAAAAAAAAACTACAGAGTTGTCAATGCCGTGATAACTGCATGATTTGTAGTTAAAACTCAAAAAGAATTTTTCCAGCTGGAAGCAATTGACCTAAATATGGCATAAAACAGTAAAAAAATAGGGTCTTTTGAATATTAATGGAGCCCAGCGGAGGCAACCTCAATATTCTTCTTCTTCTTCTTCTTCTTCCAAAACACGAGATAGTGATTAATCATCATCTATAGAGAAGTAAAAAGGGCAACTCTCAAGCTTTTTGACCATATTACTTGCATTGAGTTCCTCATCATTTGAGCCTACTATTACTTATTATTCCGTGGTGTCACGTATATATCTATAATTTTATACACAATATTATAGGTATTGAATATTTGTTTTATTTTATTAATTTTTTTAAACTCGAGTTTGGAATTTCAAATTTTTAAATTTTTACCATTTTAATAATTGACACGCTATGATTACGTGCATAAAATTATAAGTGTAAATAACATTTTCGTTTCTTATTTCCATGATTCTAACATTCCCTTAGAGCTAAACTACAAATGCTTTTTTTTAAAAAAAAAAACTTATATTAATTAAAAAACAATATATTTCAATATTAATGAAAGCCCATTACTAATTTAATCTAATTTAGTGTTAATCTCAACACATCTAATCATTATTATTTTATTAAATTTTTATAAAAAATATAATAATAATTTTAAATTTTTAAATATTAAAAAATAATTTTTTTAATATTCGACTAAACATTTAACTTTCATGAAATGGAATACGACAGGCTGGGTAGAGTCGAGAGAGACAGGTAGGTAACTTGAGTGAATGTTCCTGACAGGTACTGTGAACGGCGAGTCGTCGTACTAGTCTACTACACACCTGGAATTGGATCCAACGGTACACGTATTGAAACTCCAACACGGCACGGAAAGTTTTGGCAGGCAGACCAATAGTGGTTTTGTTTTGTTTTTTTCAATTAATTGATGATATAAATATTTACCTTAAAAAGTATTTATGATTTTAGTTATTATTTAAATGAAGTGATGAAATATGACCAAAAAATGTCAAATTGAAATGAAAACCCAAATTTGTCATATACTTTATTTTTTACTTTATAATGTTAAGATGTTTAGTGAGTAGGTTACATTAGATGTTGGTCTATGGCCTTTAGGGATCAGATATGGCAATCAATCAAATATCACACGTTCGTGTCTTGTCGTTGTACATGTCAGAATCCACCTTATATTATTATTATTTTTTATTATTATTACTTATCTTCATTATTATATGAATATTGCTAATATAGTAACACAATTTTCGTCGGTAAATATTAAAAGAGAAAATATACTTACAACCGTGAATTGCGTAATCGTTTTGAAAAAAATGAATAAAACATGAGACCCACATGAAAAAAATTAATTTTTTAATAGTGGACCCCACTCTTTTTCAAAGCGATTACGCGGCGGTTACGCACTTCACGGTTGTATGTAGAATTACTCATATTAAAATGATCCCATTTTGTTGTTCAATTTATGATTTTAATAGTGTTTATGGGTGAAAAAGAAAAAAAAAATTATTCGAAAGAATATTAAGATATTTTTGTTACTAGTGTGGCCGTATTTTATAAAAGAGTAATATTAGATATAAACTCTAAATAGACAAATCTCATACAAGTTTTTTGTAAAATAATAGGTCTCACTAATAAAAAATATTTTTTTTTATACTTTTTTAAGATAAAATCTACTTTTTTATAAAGACTTATATGGAGTTTGTCTATTTAAAATTTGTACAAATCATTTCTCTTTATAAAAATAATTTCATAATTTATTAGAAAATAAAAATAATTTATAATTATTTAAATAAAAAATAATAATTACAATTATAAGTATGTAAACATCATGAAATTATTTTAAAAAAATAAATAAATATAAAAATTATATAAAAATTAATTTTTTAATAATAAATTTAATTTTTTTAAAAATAATTATATGAAACTTACGGACTCTATTTTACATAACATTACTCAATTTAAATATGTAAACTTATTTTTAAAGCAATCATTTATCTTTTGGCACTGGTGCCACCTATTTGGCGGGTGACCTGAGTAAATGCACGACGGGTAATCCAACAAATTCTCGCGACCTTCTTTGACCATTGAGATCAACAACGGAGCTGGAGAAGCTGGCAGCAGGAAGAAAAACCAATACACACCATAACCTGTCCGACTACGAGAAGAGCAAAAGGCCAAAAACCCGTTCACAGAAAAATAAACAAAGTAAATAAAGAATGAGAGAGAAAGAACCATCTCGAGCATAGAGAGAGAGAGAGAGAGAGAGAGAGAGAAAAAAAATAATGGAAAGGGGTGAGAAAAGTGGGGAAGGGGGAGCGGAAAAGGAAGAAAATTTGGGAGAAAAGTTGAGAAGAGGGGTAGTATTGATAGGGAAAAGAGGGGGCCCATGTACTCCAGTGCGCTCTTGGAGACTTTGGGCTCCTCCTGCCCATGACACCATCATTAAGAGCTACCCTCCCTCTGCTAGAAAGCTTGCCGCGGCTCTCTGGGAGTTCCAATACCTTTATTTTCCAACATCTAAAATGCACCGGGGCGTCAGTAATGGTGGTCCTCTTCCTGACTCCAGGCTGCGCCGCCACCAACACCGCCACTATAATAAGCCGAGCAAGGACAAAGGTCTTGACCTTTCCCACTTTTTGGCTGACAATACTCCTAGTTCTCCTGACCAGGTATAATTTTTTTCTTCCCTGGGTTTGAGGTTTCTGTTTTGGGTATTGTTAATTCGATATTCTTGAGTTTCTGGGTTTGTCCAGATTTTAGTGATTCTGGTTGCTTAAGATTTACCTTTCTCCCCTTACACCTAGTTTTGTACTTGGGCGGGGGGGTCTTTGTTCTTCACGTCTTTGGTTCATTAATGATTATTGGAGTTTTATGCCAGTCATAATTGCTTGTTAGAATGTCTCGTAATTATTAAATCTGTCATTTTCATTCTTCTCTGTATATATGCGTTACATCACGTATATTTTACTTGTTCAAAGCTTAGCGCCGCTCTTTTATTCACAGATTAGTTTGTTCATCTTGGTGGACAGTAAGTGTTAGGGTTTTGATGAGGAAAATCTTATTTTCTTTCTTGGTTTCTTCGGTTATAGGGTGATAAAATTGTCATCCTGGGTTTATAGGATTTGAGTCCCTTGTATTTTAGCCCACTGGTAAGATTGTCTGATTGATTTTTTTAGAAGAAAAACTAGCTCTCTCAAGCTATCAGATGTTGTAGTTAAAAACCCAGACTACCAAAACTTACAATTAACGCCCCTGAACTACAAAATATTGACTACACTCAAGTTTAATTCTGGCCGTTAAAATAGGTGACGTGACATAATTTTGATGGTCAGATCCTAAGAGGATGCAGTAAGTCAATTTTGATAGTTTGAGAATGCAAAGTGCATTGATAATGTCACTTTAAGGTGAAGGAAAGCCAATATCATCAAAATGTCTATACAGAAGATCAAACAAAAAAAAATTATCCAAAAGCATGACAAAGAATAAAACTGTTGTATAGTCGAAAAGGAACTTCAAATCTATCAAGCACAAAGATTCTCATCAAATGCTGAGGAAACTGAGAAGTTGAAGAAAAAGAAGCAGTGGTACCAGCAGCAACAAGGTTAGCCCATCCATTAACTAATCCATTTCCTTCCCCATAAACATGAGAAATCTTGAGAAAGACACTTGAGAACAAAGCTGCAAAATATCATCCAACAACTCTTACCATCTGCAACGGTGCTGAGTACCATTTTTGAGCCAATTTACAGCTGCTAATGAGTCAGACTCCACAATTAAATCCTGCTCATTCTGCTGATAATAGAGTAGTAGAGCATAATTTAAAGCAGACAACTCATCATATATATTTGCTTCCTCACCCAAGAAACAGCAAAATCGAAAGTAAAAAAAAAAAGAGAAAGAACTAGAATGGGACTGAATCACCTCTCCACAACCAGCAAAGCCTGGGTTGCCTTTTGATTCCCCATCTAACTTCATCTTAAGCTTGCCAATGGGCAGAGGACACCATTTAACCAAAACAGGCTTCCTTGATCTTACTGCCAGTTTTGGATTATAAAGCAAATTGAGAGCAATAGGCTTCAAGCTAGAAACAAGTTTAATAGGCTTCAATAAGAAATTGAATTCCTGCAGCTAGTGAACAACCTTTCTGACAATGAAATCCATGTATGTAGTGGTCATCAAACCTGGCTTCATTTCTAGCAAACCAGCATTCCCATAAAATGAGGGGTGGGACAAGCTTTGCAAGCAAGCTAATTTTTTTTTTTAATAGTCTGGATCACATGTTCAATAGTGATCCATCCCCGAATTTATTCAAAACTCTCGCTTTGTGGTGGAGGAAAAACCGTGGTTACATGACCAACCAAGTAAACAAACAAAGCAACTTCCAACCAAAAAAATCAACAATGCAGACCACAACCCACTATAGAAAATTAATACTGTCTAATGTAAGGAAGACTAGCTTTATCGGTTCTTAGAAGTCCTCTCAATAGAGGAGGAACCAATTCCAAATTACTCCATGAAGACATTATAGCACCATCATCCTATGCTAGTCGAGCCAGATAATCTGCCGGAGCATTACCTTGCCTATAGATGTGACAAATAGTAAAGCATTTACCTCTAAGCAATCCCAGTTCATCCCAATAGTCCTCCAGGTACCACACAGGGCACCTAGCCAAACGAAGCCATTTTACTATCATTGAATCCAACTCTATTTCCACATAATTCAACCCAAGTAAACAGAAAGTTCTCACCCCTATGAGTAAACCCATAAATTCTGCATAATTGTTTGTCCCCTGACCAAGTGGAGAGGAGAAAGCTTTTATCAAATTACAATTTTCATCCCTTAAAACACCCTCTGCCCCAGCTATCCCTGGGTTGCCCCTGCTACTTCCATCAGTGCTTAGTTTAATCCAGCCTTGCTTTGGTCAACGCCAATAAACAGGGTTCAATCGCTTCCTATATACAGATCTTGGTTGGATATTTAAATCAACTAGCAGCATCTCATCTTGACAAGAGGACATTTGGCGGCCACGAGCCTTCTTACTTATTTTTGCAATCCAAAATTTGACTTTACGCCACATTTCTTCCACCGACTCTATTCTACCTACCATCCTAGCACTACACCTCCTAGTCCATAGAATCCAGGTTACGATTGCAGGAATTATGCCAAATAATAGGCCTCGGGTTGACCTCTTTGTTGCTCTGTGATACCATGCATTCACCATCTCAGCTCAGGACCCAAATTCATATCTCAACATCCCCACTTGACTAGCACATCTCCTCCAAATGGACTTAGCCACCTCCCCTGAAACCAGTACATGGTTCAGATCTTCATAAGCCTCTTCTGCACAGCAATCACACCTAGATACAAGGGAAATGCCCACTCTTCTTAATCTATCATCCACACTTAGTGCATTGTTAAAACACTTCCACAAAGTAATCGTCATCTTCTTTGGGAGACATGGGTGCCATATCCAGTTTGCCCATCTTATTTTTGGAGCTCTTATTTTTATACAATCCCAAGCCCTCGAAGTACTGAAATTGCCATCCTCCTTAGGCAACCAAACCAGCCTGTCTACACCATCCTTATGCCCACACATAGAGCTCCCAATATCTTGAGCCTTTTGAGGACCAACCAGCCGGAATATTAAATCCAAGTCCCAACCCTCATCCAACCAACAGTCTTTCAATTTTAGCCGAGGCATAGAGACAGTAACACTATCTGCAAGAGCTTCCTCTCCCAACCATTTATCAAACCAAAAGGAAATGTCCCCCTCCTTAGGCTTCCATTTTGAATGTTCATAGATACTAGGAATACAACTCAACAACATCTTCCAAAACCGAGATCCTTTATTTGAGGGTGAAAGTGAAATATGATCTGCCTTTACATACTTGGCTTTAAAGAATCGAGACCATAAAGAGTCAACTGTTAATAACTTCTAGGCCAGCTTCATATGTAACGATTTTTGGACATCTTGAAAATTTCGAATACCAATACCCCCCTCACTCGTAGGTAGACCCATCGAGGCCCAATCTTTCCAATGTTTTTTTGGCTTACCGTCCTTATACCCCCAAAATAAATTACTTAAAGATCTACTAATAGCCACAATCACCGACTTAGGAACTTGTAGGATAGATAGAAGAATCGGCATTCCACTCAGCACATGTTTCAAAAGTAACAACCTTGCTCCATTAGAAAGCAGACGAGACTTCCATCCACCTATTCTATCCTGAAACCTCCCCAGTAGATCGTCAAAATGACTGGCTTGAAGTCTACCAGAAACCATAGGCACTCCTAAATATTTAAAAGGAAGCACCCCTTTAGAAAAACCAGTCAACCTTAGGAGTTGTTGTCTCCTTGCAATAGAGATGTGCTTAGAAAAAATCAAAGAAGACTTTTCCTTACTCACTTTCTGTCTAGACCACATTTCATATAGCGCAAGAGAGTCCAATATTGCCTTAAGAGAGGTTTTGTTGCCATTTGAGAAAATGACAATATCATTTGCGTATAGCAAATGCGAGATGATTGGCGCACCTCGAGGATGAGAGAAGGCACCAATCAAGCCATCCCGATAATTCTTCTTCAAAATGCGAGACAAAATTTCCTCCACCATTATGAACAAATAGGGAGAGATTGGGTCCCCTTGTCGCAAACCCTGAGCTCCTTGAAAGAAACTTTTAGGTACTCCATTCATCACCTCCAAGTACCATGGAGAAGAAATACATTGCCGTACTAAATTACGAACAGCTGTAGAAAATCCAAGGACCGCCATCATGTGTAAGAAATCCCCAATCAATACTATCATATGCTTTCTCCATATCAATTTTTAGGACAACATTACCCCCACGAGTAGGTTTATGAAGACTCTGGATCAACTCCTGTGTCAAACTCACATTTTCAAAAATACTTTGGCCGGGAATAAAAACACCTTGTTCCTCAGAAATAAACCGAGAAAGCAAAGGAGATAATCGACTCACAAGAATTTTCGTGCACACTTTATAGAACACTGAACACAAGCTGATAGGCCAAAATTTATCAAAACCTTTGGGATTATCCACCTTCGGAATGAGAACCAGGAAGGAAGCTGTGAATTCTCTAGGAATGACACCCCCTCTGAAGAAATCATGCACAACAATAAGCACATCTTCTCCAACAATCTCCTAGCAAGCTTTGTAAAGCTTGGATCCAAACCCATCCGGTCCCGGACTACTATCAGTAGGAATGGAGAACACAACATCTTTTACCTCTTGGATTGAAGGAAGCTCTAAAATGGCCACATTATCTTCATTACGCACCACTTGTTCCACCCAGGGTGCTAAGTCAAGTAATAACGGCTGATGGTTAGAGGCCAAAATTTTTTGAAAATATTCAACTGCCCTCCAATGAATCTCCTTGGGAGTTTTCAAAATAGTCTCCTCATTAATCCTCATCTCTCTTATAGTTTTTGAATTTTTTGCAGCCATAATCCGAAAGAAAGTGGAATCAGCTTCCCCTTTCTCCAACCACGTTTGTTTAGGTTGTTTCTCTTAGGCTTACAGTAAAGAAAACCCACCAAGAGTAAATCAGTACCTTCCAGCCATGATAAACCAAGTGAGAGCAGCTATGTTCTTCATATTGATTCAACTGTAGAATATATTTTACGTCTTGAAATCGGTTCACTTCTGAAGACTGAAGCTAAGAAATTTGAAGTTTAATTGTGTCTGGAGATGATTTCTAATTTAACTAAATGAAGTTTTACCCTTACTAATTTATCAAAACAAAATTACTGTTTCTAATTAAACTATGTATCTGTATTGATCCTTAATAATACATACAGCTTCTCCAAATTCAACCAGCTCTCCATGAGTTGGACTTCGGTAATGAAATCTGAATGTTTGAAAGTGTTACATAATTCTTCAACCCTGACTGTGCCACCATGTCTTTGCTCAACTCCATCGATAGGCAAATAATAGTATCTTTGTTGTTTAGTATATCAACAATTAAAACTTTTTAAAACTGAGCTATGGCTGGGGCATTTATTATTTTTTATCTTGCAAACCTACCAATTCTCGAATATACCCAGTCAACTCTGTGCATGTTATGGATACTTCCTCGTTTCAGACATCCCTATAGAGGATGGACGTCAAATGCCCAAGTTCTCTCTTCACAACTGATTGATATCTGATTACCCATGCCAGCCAGGGAGTGCAAGCAGTTTGAGGCGGCATATTGCTGCATCACTGATGCAACATCATCGAGCCATTGGAAGGAACAATCATACCTTGCAGCCTTTATCTCCCGCGAGTTATGGTAGTTCCATGGAGGTAAGCATCATGATCTTTTTGACATATTCAACTTAATGCTCTTTCCCTTTAATTTCAAGGGAAAAATAGGTGTCATAAAAGGATAATTCCGTTATTATTTGAATATTGGTTTTTCTGGAGGCAATACTACTAAGCACCCAGAACAAGGCAGAGTGACTATGATATGTCCTACACAATTGATCAGGCACATACCAGATTCACATATTTGTTCCCTTGAATGCTATGTGAAAAAATATGGAGTCATGCATTTTCCTTGAAATATCAAGAACCCACACGTTTGCGTCACTTAAGTTTTTCTAAATTGTATTATGAATATCAGTCAAGCGGGTCTACACATAGTTGGCTTCCAAGACATTACAGTATTCACAATGTGTACAGGATATTCTCTCTTTTCGACCGTCAGTCCTAGTATCATTGCCTTTTGTCGTTCAATGCCCCATAATTTCTTAACTTTCCACAATCAGTTTTCTCCACCGTACTTTTTTCGTTGGTTCACATTCCTTTCTCTTGCAGGTGGCACCTTACAACCCTGCAGTCACTCCTAGCAGTTCATTGGATTTTAAGGGAAGGGAAGGTGAATCACAGTATAATCTTAAAACATCTACTGAACTGCTCAAAGTGTTAAATCGGATCTGGAGCTTGGAAGAACAGCATGTGTCTAATATGTCATTTATAAAAGCATTGAAAATGGAGCTGGACCAATCCCGTCTCAAAATCAAAGAGTTGATGCGAGATAGGCAAGCTGGTCGACATGAGATGGATGATTTGATGAAGCAAATTGCAGAAGATAAACTAGTTAGGAAGAGTAAGGAACAGGAAAGGATCCATGCTGCAGTTCAGTCCGTAAGAGATGAGCTAGAAGATGAGAGGAAGTTAAGGAAAAGATCAGAGAGTCTTCATAGAAAGTTGGCTCGGGAGCTTTCTGAGGTGAAATCTTCTATTTCTACCGCTCTCAAAGAGCTGGAAAGAGAGAAAAAATCTAGGACATTATTGGAACACCTCTGCGACGAGTTTGCTTGGGAAATTAAAGGCTATGAACAAGAGGTGCATGCTTTAAAACAGAAATCAGACAAGGATTGGGCTGGAAGGGCTGACCGTGATCGTCTGATTCTCCATCTATCTGAATCATGGCTTGATGAACGAATGCAGATGCAACTAGAAGCTCAACATGGCTTTACAGAAAAGAAAACAATAGTGGACAAGTTATGCGTTGAAATAGAAACCTTTCTTCAAGCTAAACGCCTGGATAACTCTAAGAGTATGGAAAATCCACTTCCAAGGGATCGTCGCAAGTCACTTGAATCTGTCCCTTTGAATGAGGCTCTGAGCGCACCTCAGGACCTGGGTGATGAAGAAGATTCTTTAGGCAGTGATTCCCATTGTTTTGAGCTGAACAAGCCAAGCAAAAATGACTTAAAAACGCATGAGGATGAAGCTTTAGGTGGTCATATTGATGAAGCAGTGAAATCAAATGAAATGAAGAAAAAACACCTCTCTCATGAACGGTTACAAAGCCGCACTCCATCCAGCTTGCAAGTTAAGTTTGAAGAACAGATGGCTTGGGCTATGTCATGTAATGGAAATAAGAAGTCCCTGGAAGTGGATTCAGAACAAGGTAGAACTACAGAAGGGAAGCCAATTGATGTAAGCATATCGCAAAAGTCTGAACTTTGCGAAGCCGCTGAAGACAACAGTTACCAAAATAGAAATAAACCCGATGAAAGTCATGAGACAAATCCAAATTTCATGGTTGATAACCTAATAAGAAGTCAACTCTCATTGTTGGATGGTGGGAACTTAAATATTGACAGTACTTATGGGGAGGCTTCTTGCAGTAACTCTGGATGGAGGAATCAGGTAAGTCCAGTACGACAATGGATGGAAAAACTTGCATCTCCTGATCTTGATGCCCCCCAGCCTTCTTCAAAATTGCCGCCGGGCTTAAAGGAGAATACTTTGAAAGCAAAGCTTCTTGAAGCAAGGTCAAAGGGTCCACGCGCACGTTTAAAAACCTTCAAACTCTTCTCGTAGGCTTCCGAGATTTACTCACTGGCTTAACGGTTTGAAAGGTTCTAAAGCTTCCTATTTGGGAGTATGGGATTGGATGGGTCTGCCTCGGTGGTTGGGAATTTGTGAATATTGGCTACTATACTTTATCTGATTTTGAGTCTCACCTTGTTATTGATCATAGTTCCGTCTTCTCTGGTGTAGTTTTGTAATTCAAGTCTGTATATGAGTGTAATGTTACTATAGAGCTACATGTCAGAATTTCCAGACCCATTACAAATTTGAGTAATTACTTTCAGCCTTTATTCACTCATCCCTGGTAGTCATCACTTATAGCTATGTCCAACGTTTACACAGCATAACTTTATATGGAAAGTGTTTTTCATTGGTACATTTGGCGGAAGTGCTCCTGAAACTATGCAAATGCTTTCCAAATACTTCCCACGTGTTTGGATATTCGGGATCATGAACCAAAAAGACTCTTATTGTTGTTTTATACAAAACATTGTTCAGCAAGGCTTACATCTTAAGCACATTGACAAGCATTTTAATGCTACTTTTATGATCAGATTCTACAGAAAAGGCTCAGAAGCTCAAGTTGGTTGGCATTTGTAGAAAAATGAAGCTGGGTTTGGATTTAGGAGTGGTTGGCAACTTGAATGAAGTACATTTCCCTCCTTAAATTCAGGCGGTTGAAGCTAGTGTGTAGATGTGAATTGTGAGGTGCGTGAAATTGTGCACTGGTGGGATGGAAACTTTGGCAGTATGCAGGAAGATAAGAGGAAGGGAAGGTGCCTCCAGAGAGGAATCAGTGAGGCCTTTTCGTAGAGAGAGATAGAGTCGAGGCATATAGAATCTGATTGGTAAAACTAGCGTGTAAAACTTTCAAAAGTATTCTAAATGCCTTTACCCTGTAATCAATGCGTCAAGTTCAAGTTTGGTCATGTTTTTTTATTTATCACTGTCAATCATTCACGGATGTGGTACAAAATTGTTTTGGCTTCTTTTCTAGTCTCGCAGATGTAAGTTCTATAACTTTGATAGAAATGATTCACCTCCACCAAGGTTGAACATGTCAGCTGGTATTTCAATTTCACAGCAACCACGTCCACAGAACGGATACTCTTTCGCTTCCATAATTCACAGTGACCGACATAAAAATAATATGACAAAATTGATGTAATGGGAGCTGAACAGGACGGTCCCTTCAAATATAAGATCCATGGAAAGGTAAATGCCCTTGGTCTCACTCTACAGGTACATTCATCTTAATTTTTGGTAATCATTATTCAGTATCTTAAGGTGATCTGTATTAGCACATCTGAAGGCCACATGTTAGGCCTCAGTGAACCAGCTTAAGCGGCTGAAGAAATAAGTTTAGCAAAGAGCTTTATTGAGGTTTCTTGAACTCTTTTGCTGACATAACGAATACTGAGAAACTTCCTTATCTAAAGGCCACATGTTAGACCTCAGTGAACCAGTTGAAGGGCCTTAAGAAATAAGTTCAGCTAAGAGCTTTATTGAGGCATCTTGAACTCTTTTGCTGACATAATGAATACATGAGAAGCTTCCTCTTCCTTTGGATTCCCCTCAATAATTGATAGTGTTTGTTCATCCAGATCGAATACAGCCGTACATAGTGTATAAAGTGTTGGACCTGATAATATGGCATAAAGAGTAGTCAAGAGAGTATCCAGCAAAGGTATTAAAATATTCTTCACACTTACCTGTCATGTAGATGGGGTACTTTGCATCGTCCGTATCTCCAAGAATTGACAGAAATTCTTTTCTTGATCCTTTTGGTAGCAGAGCCGCTCTGTTTTGCCTGCTTATGGAATTCTCATCTTGTACCTTTATACACAAGCCATGATTCAAATTTTCAATCAAAGTAATTTGATCCACTAAAACTCATTGTTTAGTTATAGTGGTGAGCATGTGGTTAGGTTGGTGAGTACAGAGGCATGGTGCATTTGCATGGAATGATGCAAGCCACTTTATATATATACCTGCTGAACAGGAAGATGGAGATACATATTAGCATGGAAAAATGGTGTTGCTCCAATCTCTCTGATGGAAATCCGATTCCTTGATGTGGTCTCAACGTTTAGAATCTTACGAGTTTTTAAGTCAATCAGATTATAACTATGTCCCACAGAAACATCTGAAGAGCGAATTCTCTGTAGGAGACAAGCCATGATATAAACATTCCATAATCGAACATGAACCACAAAATCTATGAGAAGATAAAGGCGATAACATCTTACAGTTAATGCATCATCAATGTCTGACGCTTCAAGGAGATCGCGGGAAACGAAGTTCAATCCAATGCCACCGGCTATAATCTCCTCTTCAGTTGGGGGTACTGAATTTAATGTAAATGCCTGAATTTATCAAAGTATTTACATATATATGATCAAGGTCTGATGAAAGTGGTCAAATCTGACTTGGATAAAGTTAAAACACTCTGCATACTTTAGTAGTCCACATTATAAGAAATCAGTCTCAAACATGTTCTCGATGAATGAAGGAATGTTTACCAATCCATGACTGTTGAATCCAAAGGCACAGCTTGGGAGCTCTCCTGCATATGTGTAAGCAACGAAAGACGGTCCATTTGCAAGCGTGCCTTTTATCAAATAGCTGGAGGCCCAGAAAATAAATGTTACAAATTGCAGAAATTACTCATTTTACAGACTCAACTAAGCTTTTTTGAAGCCTAAAATTTATGATGGAACATAGTAAACAATACGTGTGGCCAACTAGAGCAACATTTGCGTCCTCGTTGTGTGCTGCCATCGCCAATGAATCACTAACGATAAGAACATCAGAGCAATCATCTACTGCATCAACAATATTGGACATTATTGAAGTCTTTGGAAGAAAGGAAACAATCTCTTTCCTGAAGTTGATTAGTATTAGCTGCACATGGACATGAACAACCACAATGCATTTAATATATATTTACAGTTGGATAACCAAACTAAAACTGTTGTATTAGTTTAAAAGTCGTGTAATTACATCCAGAACAGGCACTCCGCTTCCCTCAGCTGTCCCAAGGAGCTCATCCCAGTATTGTGGAAACTTCTTTCGATTATTGTCTGTGAGTGCTTTGAGAAGTGGTTGTGCTTGTTGGGTTTGGGCAAAAGGTAGAAGTTGGTCCCGTAGAACGAGGTCTCTGGCCAATCTACCCCGTATTTGACTAGAAAACCTCTGGCCTATCAACATTCCCATCTGGTAAGCATCTCCACAGGGCCCAACTTCAAACATCTCCAGCAATTTCCCTTCCAAAACCAAGCTCCCCATCTCAAGTTCTTCTATGTGGATGAATAAGGTACCAATAAAGGTAGCACAATGAGCCGAAAAATAGTTTGGGAAGGACCCACTTTACCAAAAATAGTGAACCTTTGCCTTAAAAAGTCAAGGAAAACGAAAAAAAAAAACAACAGAGATATTAACAAGTCTCTATATCGGGAATTTAATAATGCAAAATACATAGTAAAATTTATAATTTACTCTAAAATATCAACCTTATCACAAAATCTAATTCCATTGCAACTCAACTACAAATTACTTAACAGCATAAAAACTTGTTTAGTCCTACTATTGGCTATGATTCTATAATTTGATGGGTTGGATTTGTTGGAAAGTAGCACTGTTCATCAGGTCCGGAACTCAGGCCGGGTACCTGTTTTAGAACCCGGATTTTAAACTCGGTACCCGGATTTTTTTTTTTTTTTAAATCAAACCCAACCTCAAAACGACGCCATTTTGATGAACCAAAATGGCGTCGTTTTGACACAAGGGTTAAAAACCCTGCCATTTCCATATCCCCTTGCCACCCCTTTAGCCTTCTCTCTCTCTCCTTAAGGAACCCTAGCCTTCCTCAGTGCTGAATCTGCCGATCGAAGAAACCCCATAATCCTCGTGACCCCACCATCATCCTTGTGAGTCCAAGGTTTGTTCTCTTCTTTTTAACTTTTTATGCTCAAATTTATGACTGAGTTTGCAAATGCTTGAGGTATTTTCTCGTGACCCCATCATCTCTCTCGTTCCAATGTGGGTCTGTGTTGGGTTAGTTTTGTGTGAGGTACGTGGGAATATCTCCGTGCGAAAATTTTCAGCAAATCTCGCCTGGGTCTCTGTAAATCTCTCCTCTCTCAGGCTCGTCTCTTTTTAACCCTTTTCCCCACCCACCAGAGATCTCACTTCCTTAGAGATACTGTGTTTGTATTATTTTCTTTTATTTTAGCGGATTCATGGACTTGTGAAGGTGGTGTTTGGCAGGCACAATATTACATAATTATTCAAGATAAAATAACCAGATTGTCTCTCTATAGATGAAACCAGACAACATTACGAACTTGAGCATGTAGCTTCTTTTCTCTTGCTACAAATTAACCCGATTGGCTTATGTGTTGTGATTTTGAGCCTCTCAAAGCATCCTTAGTTGTTTTTATTAATTGTGTGAAGTAAAATTATTGATATGGGAAACTGTACCATCTTTAGTTATTTTTTTTTTTCACTTCTTGCTCATGCATGCCCTGTGTAGTGTTCTTGTTTAGAGGGTTTTGTTTCATTGTGGGTAGTGTTCTTCAAATTTGCTTTCTGCTTGACGCTTATATACTTGTAGTTGTGGTCTAGGTTGGTTATCCATGTTGGGTTGGGAAGCATACTAATCCGTCGATTGTCAGCATAATTAGAGTATTGTTTGACAGTCTGGATGCTGAATTTGTATGGTGGTTTGGTCAGAAAGGCGTTTGATGATTTGTAGGTTTTGTTATATTTTATTATATTTGATTATTAGTGTTTGATTACATATTATATTATTTTTGGTGGTTTTTATTACTCAATAACAGATAAAAGAAGATTCTGTGAGTGTAATGTCGGTACAACCCAAGGGTTAGGTAGTGCCTCCTCGTTTATTCCAGTGGATGTGGAGGAGCATGGGAGTCTTTCAACCCTTTCAACCACATTTACACAACAACCTACCCATTTCATCCCACCTTTGCCCAAGCAATAAAAAAAACACCTAGTAACCAATCGGTGGTTTGGGAACACTTTACTAAACTACAACCTATTGACCATGACAACCCAAAAGCTCAGTGCAATTATTGCGCTGAGCTATACAGTTGCTACTACAAAAATGACACTTTATCTATGATACACCACCTCCAAAATGCATGTAAAACTTCCCCTCTTAGATTTAAAGGAGTTGAAAAAAGTCAATCATCTAGTATTAAGAGGAAAGAATGTGTAGCCCACAAAAGTCTAGTGAAGTATGATGCAAAAAAACTTAAGGTGTCAACCGCTAAGTTTTTTATTAGGTGTGAATTGCCTTTTAGGCTTGTGGAGAACGAAGGGTTTGTTGAGTTCGTGACTGATTTAGAGTCTCGATTTACTTTGTCATCCCAAATCACTTTAAAAATGAATTGTATTAAGCTGTATAACGAAGAGAATATACAGCTAAAAAATTTATTGGATGGTCAAAGAATCTCTCTAACCACTGATACCTAGACATCGGTGCAAAATATGAACTACATGTACATTACTGCAAATTTTATTGATTGCAACTGGAAATTGCATAAAAAAATAATAAAGTTTTGCCAAATTTCCAACCATAGGGGCGAAACTATTGGGAGGGTGTTAGACTTGGGATTGCATGATTGAGAGATTAATAAGATCTTGACCATCACAGTTAATAACGCCTCCTCTAATGATGTTGTTGTTGATTACATGAGAAGGAGAACAAAGGATAGTGATTGTACCATATTGGGTGGTGAGTTTCTTCACATGCGGTGTGCTGCCCATATATTAAATTTGATTGTTATGGACGGCTTGAAAGATGTTTATGAGTTTGTAACAAAGATTAGAGATGTCGTCAGATATGTGAAATCTTCACCGTCGAGGTTTGCCAAGTTTAAAGCTTGTGCGGTAAAGGAAAATATTATTGGGAGGATGATTTGTTTGGATGTTCCTACTAGATGAAACTCCACATATTTGATGTTGAGTACCGCTGAAAAACACAAACAAACCTTTTAACATTATTATATGTGTGTGGATAGTGAAATCTTGAACCCCACTGTTGATGATTGGAAAAAAACACATAATTTTGTAGAGTTGCTAAGAATATTTTATGATGTTACATTGAACATTTTTAATTCTTTGTATGTGACGGCTAATGTATACTTCCAAAAACTCTACTCAATTGAAGATATATTAAATGATATGTGCAATAGTTATGATATTATCACTAAGACCATGAGCATAAATATGAAAAATAAGTATGAAAAGTATTAGGGTAGCACAGATAGGTTCAACTTGATGATATATGTTACTTTTGTGTTTGATCTACGATATAAAATGATAGCAATGAAGTTTTGGTTGAACCAGTGCAAACCGAATGAGCTGACGGATAGGATAGAGGCCAAGGTTAAACTCTTGTTAAGCCGCTTGATTGAGCAGTATAACAAATTTCGTGTGAGTAGTAGAGGGAGTTTCTAATGTGGCTTAAGGGAGGCCAAGCACTACTTCTACTTCTACTACTACCTCGACTAAATTTGATATCAGGTTAGATAAATACCTTTAGAAGCAAGGGTTTATGGAGTTTAGATCATAACTAGATCGATATTTGTCGAAGGGGTGTGCACAAAAATCACCTAGTTTTGATATTTTGGATTGGTGGAGAGTTAATGCCACCAATTATCCTGTCCTTATTGAGGTAGCACGTGATGTGTTAGCCACTCTCATTTCCACTGTTGCCTCGGAGTTAGCATTTAGTACTGGAAGACGCATCTTGGATCCTTTTAGGAGTTCATTGTCTCCAGAGACTGTTGAAACCCTCATTTGCACCCAAAATTGTTTAAGGACCAAACCTGTCGACATTCGGGAGTTGGAAGAATATGTACAGTCGATGGACCTTGAAGGTAAGTTTGAAACTTGAAATATTTTTTTAATATCTATCTATCTCGATTTATTATCTATCTAACTCATTTTTAATATTTTTTTAGATGATCATCTAACTTCATCTTCAACAGAGGCTGTTGTGAGTCTGTCTTCCCATTCATGTTGAAAAAAATCTAGAGTAAGTGTTTTCTTCTTGCATAATCTAGAGGCTACAACTATTTATGATGTTAGATAATGATTATCATTGCTTCTATTTTGTTCTATTTAGAGCTGTTAGCTCCAAATGCTCAAAACCTTCTAATTAATAATGATGGAGACTATGGTGGGGTTGAAGGAAAATGGACTTGAGTTCCATTTTCTTTGGAAGTATGATGAAATTCTAAGCACAAATAATAAATATATTTATGTCCTTGAGCCACATTAGAACTCCCCCCACTACCCACACGAAATTTGTTATACTACTCAATCAAACGACTTAACAAGAGTTTAACCTTGGCCTCTATCATATCCGTCAACTCATTCCCTTTGCACTGGTTCAACCAAAACTTCATTGCTATCATTTTATATTGTGGATCAAGCACAAAAGCAACATATATCATCAAGTTGAACCTATTTGTGCTACCCCAATACTTTTCATATTTATGCCCATGGTCCGAGTGATAATATCATAACTATTGCACATATCATTTAATGTATCTTCAATTGTGCAGAGTTCTTGGAAGTATACATTAGCCGTCACATACAAAAAATCAGAAATGTTCAATGTAACATCATAAAATAGCAACTTTACAAAAATATGTGTTTTTTTCCAATCATCAACAGTGGGGGTTCACGAATTCACTAACCACACACATATAATAGTGTTCAAAGGCTTGTTTATGTTTTTCAGCGGTACTCAACATCAAATATGTGGAGTTCCATCTAGTAGGAACATCCAAACAAATCATCCTCTCACTAATATTTTCCTTTATCACACAAGTCTTGAACTTGGCAAACCTCGACAGTGAAGATTTCACATATCTAACGGCATCTCTAATCTTTGTTACAAACTCATAAACATCTTTCAAGCAGTTCATAACAATCAAATTCAATATATGGGCAGCACACCGCATGTGAAGAAACTCACCACCCAATATGGTACAATCACTATCCTTTATTCTCCTCCTCATGTAATCAACAACAACATCATTAGAGGAGGCGTTATCAACTGTGATGGTCAAGATCTTATTAATCTCTCAATCATGTAATACCAAGTCTAACACTCTCCCAATAGTTTCGTCCCTATGGTTGGGAATTTGGCAAAACTTTATTATTTTTTTGTGCAATTTCTAGTTGCAATCAATAAAATGTGCAGTAATGCACATGTAATTTATATTTTGCACCGATGTCCAGGTGTCGGTAGTTAGAGAGATTCTTTGACCATCCAACAATTTTTTTAGTTGTATATTTTCTTCGTTATACATCTTAATACAATTCCTTTTTAAAGTGATTCAGAATGTCAAAGTAAATCGAGACTCTAAATCAGCCACGAACTCAACAAACCCTTCGTTCTCCACAAGCCTAAAAGGCAATTCACACCTAATAAAAAACTTAGCGGTTGACACCCTAAGTTTTTCTGCATCATACTTCACTAGACTTTGTGGGCTATACACTCTTCCCTCTGCATCCCTCTTAACACTAGATGATTGACTTTTTCCAACTCTTTTAAATCTAATAGGGGAAGTTTTCCATGCATTCTGGAGGTAGTGTATCATAAATGAAGTGTCATTTTTGTAGTGGCAACTGTATAGCTTAGCGCAATAATTGCACTGAGCTTTTGGGTTATCATAGTCAATAAGTTGCACTTTAGTAAAGTGTTCTAAAACCACCGATTGGTTACTAGGTTTTTTTTTTTATTATTATTGTTTGGGCAAATGTGGGATGGAATGAGTAGGCTGTTGTGTATATGTGGTTGAAAGGGTTAGAGAGACTCTCATGCTCCTCCACATCCACTGGAATAGACGAAGAGTCATCAATAACCCCACAAAATCTTCTTCCATCTGTTATTGAGTAATAAAAATCACAAAAAGCAATATAATAAGTAATCAAACACTAATAATCAAATATAATAAAATATAACAAAACTCACAAATCATCAAACGCCTTTCTGACCATAACACCAAACCACCATACAAATTCAGCATCCAGACTGTCAAACAATGCTCTCATTATGCTAACAATGTTCACAATCTACAAATTAGTGTCTGCTTCCCAACCCACCCCAACATGGATACCCACCCCAGACCACAACTACAAGTCTACAAGAGTCAAGCAGGAAGCAAATTTGAAAAACACTACCTAGAATGAAACAAAACCCTCTAAACAAGAACACTACACAGGGCATGCATGAGCAAGAAGTGAAAAAAAAAATAACTAAAGATGGTACAGTTTCCTATATCAATAATTTTCTTTCACACAATCAATAAAAATAACTAAAGATGCTTTAGTGGCTCAAAATCACAACACATCAACCAATCGGGTTAATCTGTAGCAAGAAAAAAGAAGGTACATGCTCAAGCTCAAGTTCGTAATGTTGTTTGGTTTCATCTCTAGAGAGACAATTTGATTACTTTATCTTGAATAATTATGTAATATTGTGCCTGCCAAACACCACCCTCACAAGTCCATGAATCCGCTAAAATAAAAGAAAATAATACAAACACAATATCTCTAAGGAAGTGAGATCTCTGGTGGGTGGGAAAATGGGTTAAAAAGAGACAGCCTGAGAGATGAGAGACTTACAGAGACTCATACGGGATTTGTTGAAAATTTTCACACAGAGATATTCTCACGTATCTCACACAAAACTAACCCAACACAGACCCACATTGGAACGAGAGAGATGATGGGGTCACGAGAAAATGCCTCAAGCATTTGCAAACTCAATAAATTTGAGCATAAAAAGTTAAAAAAAGACTCAAATCGAAATAAAAAGAAGAGAACCAACCTTGGAGTCACGAGGATGATGGGGTTTCTTCGATCGGCAAATTCGACAGTTCGGCACTGAGGGAGGCTAGGGTTCCTTAACTGCACTGAGGAGGGAGGCTAGGTTCCTTAATGAGAGAGCTGAAAGGGGCGGGGGGATATGGGAATGGCAGGGTTTTTAACCCTTGTGTCAAAACGACGCCATTTTGGTTCATCAAAACGGCGTCGTTCTGACCTTTTTTTTAAAAAAAACCCAGGTATCGAGTTTTGCAACCCGGGTTCCGGACTGGGCCGGGAAAAAACCCGGCCCGGATGAACAGTGCTACTTGGCATTGGCAAACCTGAATAGTGGACTTTTCGTCATTGGTCATAATGTAAGTTCTTTTCTTATTTCTTATTTTTATTTTTTTTCCAAAATTACATTGCATGATGTGTAAATACGTATCTGTTCATGCAAAATTCCGCTTTCACCATATATTTGTTTCAAGAACATGTTTTTTCTTAGTACTTCAACAAAGGCATGCCATGAAATGTCATGAGATTATTCTTCTTTTTTCTTTGCCCTAGAAAACTTCTATTCCAATTTGATTAATTTTCACCAAGGGTAATAAACAAAAAATCCTACCTTTTTCAGTTTTTTTGTTCCATTTTCTTAATTGGCAGTTCAAATAATATGATGTTATGGAAGTTGTTTCTGGTTAAATAACTTTAAGCTCATTGATTTGGAACTTGCATTACAGCTTCTAGTTTGTACAGGTTGTAACAAATGCTCCTTTCCCATATGGCGTGCAACAGCATCAAATACTAGTTTTTGATTTAGCCAAGAGAGCTTGTCAAAACCACTATCCTGTGATTGTTGGAAGAAGAGCTAATTGCTGGAAAAATTTCTGATTTTTTGCAAACAATTTGTTGTGTATTAGAGTTTGATTAAAGCAATATATGCGTTTTGTAATATTCTTAGCAAATTAGTTCAAACAATGTAATATGTAGTTGATTGCATCTTGTATGTCGTATGAATTTTATATGATGAATATTGATTTTTTTATTTTTACATGCATTTAGTTAAAAAGTTAATTAATTTTTTATAGGCCTATGTTGTATTGAGAATATAATTTGAAATTCTAAATGGAGACAAAATATTTGAACTCCAATTAATAATAAAAAAAGCTTTTGTAAAAATTGAAAAAAAAAAAAATTCAGGGTTCAACCCGGAACCCACCCGGGTTCCGGCCTGGGTCCGACCTGGACCAACCCGGACCGGGTTCTGGCCCAGGTTTGAAACCCGGGTCCCAGTCCGGGTATACTTGGATTCCCAAGTTGGAACCCAGATGAACACCCCAATGGAAAGGGTCCATACAAAGGAATGGTATAATATGTCCTACATGTGACATTAGACCAAGGTTCTGTTTAGCAACTGAGAATTTCTAATATTTTAAAAACTTGAAAATAAAAATAAAATGTGCTTTGTAATGGATAGAGTGAATCCCCCTTATTATTATTCTGTCAATGATTTTGTTGATATTCATTTAGGGCATGTTTTGATGCTTAAAGAATTTCAAAATTTTGTGAATAATAATGAAGTGGTTTGGGTGAAAATGTTTTACTGAGTTTTAGAAAATGAGAGTGAAAAATATGAATATAAATATTTTTTAAAATAAGTATTAAATTAGAGTTTGTGAAAGTGAATAGATAAAGTTATAAAGTTGTTTGAATATGATTTTTTAATTTTGTTTTTGTTTTAAAGTTTATAAAAGTTGTATTGAAACTTATAAAAATTGTATTGATTTTTGTGTTTGAGTAATGATTAGATGAAAAGTTTATAATTTGAAATAGAGAAGTATTTTGTGTTTGAGTGATATTTAGGAATGAAATTTTGAAAAATTTTAGGAATGTTGGGAATGTTTGCTTGGGAATTAAAGGCTATGAACAAGAGGCGCATGCTTTAAAACAAAAACTTGACTAGGATTGGGCCGGAAGGGCCGTGATTGTCTGATTCTATATCTATTTAAACCATGGCTTGATAAACGAATGCATATGCAACAAGCTCAACACAGTTTTACAGAAAAAAAAATTCAATAGTGGACAACTTAAGCGTTGAAATAGAAACCTTTCTTCAAGCTAAACACATGGATAACTCTAAGCATGTTTGCACACTCGAAGTATCTCAGAATTTTGTGAATAGTAGTGAAACAGTTTGAGTAAAGATTTTTTATTAGATTTTGAAAAATGAGAAAAAAAAGTTAATAAAAATATTATTAATAAAAGTTTGTTTGAATATAATTGTTTTATATATTTGTTTTGAAGTTTGTAAAAATTGTGTTAATTTTTGTGTTTGAATAATGATTAGGTAATTATTAGATAAAAAAATTGAGATTTTGAAATTAAAAAATGTTTTGTATTTGAGTGATGTTTGGAAATGAGAATTTTCAGAATTCTGTGTCCAAACAAATCCTAAGAGTATGGAAAATCCACTTCCAATGGATCGTCACAAGTCACTTGAATTTGTTCCTTTAAATGAGGCTCTGAGTGCACCTCATGACTTGGGTGATGAAGAAGATTCTTTAGACAATGATTTTGTCACTCCCCGAACTCGGGGGTGAACCTTTTAACATGAAATCCACAAAATATAAAACTTAGATATAATAATCCTCCAAAATCAAATGTCTCAATAATTCTTCAAAACAAAATATACTAAGCTTCCGAACAAAATATTAAACAATGGTAAAATTTATCTTAACTCGAACTAATCCACTTATGTCATCTAGCACTTATCTCACATTTTCCTTGTAATCTTATCACATGCCATCTATTCCAACCGTCAAACTATCAAATATCTGAAACAAATGGAGGAGATAAAGAGGTGAGTCCATTGACTCAATAAGCAGTGAATCTATAATAGTGTATAAACATGAGCCAGTTACAGAAAGCAGAAACAAACAGTTATAAAAAATAACAATGATATTTTCATTAACATTTCTTTTTCAATAATAATATATACAAAAGATCTTTGGTACAAGCATATTGAAACAACATCAAAAACAAAAACAAAGGCCATATTTAACCTCCGTGGCAGGGTTTTACATATTTGCAATTAGCCAAGCTGAACATAAATAACTATTTTATCACCAAAGTGAGTGCACTCAAAACATAGGCCACTATTTTATCTCATGGTAGGGCCAAAGACTACTATTATTTCTCGTTGCAAGGCCAGATGCCATTATTATATCCTAGGGCAAGGCCAGAAATCATAGGCCACTGTTATATCCCGTGGCAAGGCCAAAAATCAAAGGCCACTATCTAAGCCTTGAACCCGAACACTAGCAGTATCACAACCTAATCCAGAAAAATATCACTAACATGTTAATAACTCGTACAAGTACAAAATCAACCTAACTAACAAATTTCATAACCCGAACTATAGCTTAATACGAGCCCATAACCAAAATAGTCATTCATGGGGCCTTGGGTTTATCATGAACTAAGCACAATGTCCAAAAGCACTACTCCACCAAAATATTTGCCCAAACTCCTTGGATTCGCTTAACTTTCGCCACAACACACTATCGCTATACCATACTTCATACACATCGTAACACCAACTTACATTTTTACATTCATTCCCCCCTCCGATTGCAACATTATAAACAAGGGACCTTCCAAGTGTCAACTAATCATGAGATCACCCAACTACAAATCCTAACATACAAAACAGGGACAACCCAAACTTCCAGCATGAACAAATACAAGAGCCACGAAATTAAAATATGGTTATGAAGCTCGAACCATACCCAATCTCGGAGCGGCGATTGGTCAGATTCGCGGGCATGGCGGCATTGTCTAGAGACGTTGGGGATGCTCTGTGACATTGAAAACAATATCAAAACTGAGTTCGAGATGGAGGGGAAACACATGGTGGGAGAAAAAAATAGGCTGGAATGGGAGGGAGGGAAAGCCGAGACTGACGAGAGAGTTACCAAGGTAGACGAGCTCGAGCTCGAGACCAAGACATACCTTGGTGGCGTGGGGCGGCACGCTGGCTGCGGTGGCCTTTGTCGGTCGCCACGGTCAGCCTGACACAGAGACACAGTGAGACGCTGGCAGAGAGTTATAGAGAGAGAGAGAGAGAGAGAGCGCGCGAGAGAGAGATACGGATGGAGACTTACCGGCGTGGCGTGGCGTGACAGAGGAGGGGGGGGAAAAGAAACGCAGAGGGGGAAAAGTAATTACCGGCGACGACGTGGTCTGAAGGGCAGCGGCTTGGCAACACAGAGAGGGAGGGAGAGTCGGGGCGTGTGTGAGTCGGGGGACGGGGGGAGTGTTGGGGCAGAAGGTATGGTGTGGGAAGAAGGGGGAGAAGTAAAAAAAAAAAACAAAAAACAAAAAGAAAGAACAAGGTTTCTGAGGGCTTGGGCATTGGCCCGATGGGCCGGGTCATTACAGATTCACATTGTTTTGAGCTGAACAAGCCGAGCCAAAATGACTTAAAACACGAGGATAAAGCTTTAGGTGGTCATATTGATGAAGCCGTGAAATCAAATGAAATGAAGAAAAAACACCTCTCATGGACGGTTACAAAGCCGAACTCCATCCAGCTAGCAAGTTAAGTTTGAAGAACAGATCATGGCTTTTGGGCTATGACATGTAATGGAAATGAGAAGTCCCTGAAGTGGATTCAGAACAAGGTAAAACTACAGAAGGGAAGCCAATTGATTTACAGCATATCCTAAAAGTCTCAACTTTGCGAAGTCGCTGAAGATAACAGTTACCAAAATAGAAATAAACATGATGAAAGTCATGGGACAAATCCAAATTTCATGGTTGATAACCTAATAAGAAGTCAACTCTCATTGTTGGATGGTGGGAACTTAAATATTGACAGTAATTATGGCGAGGCTTCTTGCATTAACTCTGGATGGAGGAATCAGGCACGTCCAGTACGACAATGGATGGAAAAACTTGCATCTCCTGATCTTGTTGATCCCCGGCTTAAAGGAGAACACTTTGAAAGCAAAGCTTCTTGAAGCAAGGTCAAAGGGTCCACGCACACGTTTAAAAACTTTTAAACTCTTCTCGTAGGTTTCCCCGATTTACTCCCTGGCTTGGAGGTTTTAAAGGTTAAAAAAAGCTTCCTATTTGGGAGTATGGGATTGGATAGGTCTGCCTCGGTTGTTCGGAATTATCATTTTGTGAATATTGGCTTCTATACTTTTATATGGAAAGTGTTTTCCATGGGTGTATTTGATGGAAGTGCTCCTGAAACTATGCAAATGCTTTCCAAATATTTCACGTATGTGTTTGGATATTCGGGATCATGAACCAAAGACTATTCAACAGAAAAGGCTCAAAAGCTCAAGTTGGTTGCTATTTGTAGAAAAATGAACTTGGGTTTGGATCTAGGAGTTGTTGGCACTTGGCAACTTGAGTGAAGTTCCTTGATCTCCTTGAACTCAGGCGCTTGAAGCTAGTGTGTAGATGTGAGGTGCGTGAAATTGTGCACTAGTGCCTATGGGATGGAAACTTTGGCAGTGCGCAGGAATATCGAAGAGAAGCAATGGTATAGAAGAGAAAGGAAAAGAGAGAGGAAGGAGAGGGGTCTCCGGATGGCTAATGGCAGTGGGGAACCAGTGAGGTATTTTCGTGTAGAGAAAGTCTAGGGGGATAGAGTCTGATTGGTAAAACTAGCGTGTAAAACTTTCAAAGTAAATCTGAATGTCTATACCCTGTAATCAAAATATGTTACGTTCAAGTTTGGTCATGTTTTCCATTTATCGCTGTCATCATTCACTTATGTATGTGGTACAAAATTGTTTAGGCTTCTTTTCTGGTCTCGCAAGTGTAAGTTCTAGTTGGGATAAGCAGTTTGGATAACCACTTCAAAAGCTTATGACTTTAATTGAAATGCTTGGCCTCGACCATGGCTGAACATGTGAGCTGGTATTTCATTTTCACAGCAACGGCATCCGCAAAACATGGATATAACTCTTCGCTTCCATCATTCACAGTGGTTAACATTAAAATAACATGACAAAATTGATGGTAATAGGAGCTGAACTAGATGGTCCCTTCAACTATAAGATCCATGATTCAAATTTTCAATCGAAGTCGTGTAATTTAATCCACCAAAATTCATTTTTTATTTATAGTGGTGAGCTTATGGTTAGGTGGGTGTGGAGGCATGGTGCATTAGCTTGCAATGATGCAGCCACTTTAAATATATACCTGTTGGACAGGAAGATGGAGATACATATTAGCATGGAAAAATGGTGTTGCTCCAATCTCTCTTATGGAAATCCAATTCCTTAATATGGTCTACATTTAGAATCTTACGAGTTTTTAAGTCAATCAGATTATAACTATGTCCCACAGAAACTTTTGAATAACGAATTTTCTGTAAGAGACAAGCCATGATATAAACCTTCCATATAATCAAACATGAACCACAAAATCTATGAGAAGATAAGGGCAATAACATCTTCTAGTTAGTGCATCATCAATGTCTGGCCCTTCGAGGAGATCCCGAGAAACAAAGTCCCGTCCAAAGCGACTGGCTATAATCTCCTTTTCAATTTGGGGTATTGAATTCAATGTAAATGCCTAAAATTTATCAAATGAAATATTTATACATATGGAAAATGATACTTGGCTCTATGGATTTACTCTCTCAAAATTACCGCTCGGATATTTTAATTTTTTTTTCTTAATGGTTAAGGATGTTTAGAAAATGATTGAAAGAAAATGAAAAAAAAAAAAAAGTGCAATTTACACTAGTGGTACCATTGAGGAAGCAAATCTATGGGGTTAAGTAGCAACACCCTTACACATATATCATCCAGATATGATGAAAGTAGTCAAATCTGATTCAGCTAAAGTTAAAACACTCCACAAAGTGTAGTACTCCACATTATAAAAAAAGTCTCGAACAAGTTCTTGATGGATGATGGAATGTTTACCAATTCATGACTGTTCAAACCAAAGACACAGTTTGGAAGCTCTCTTGCATATGTCAAAGCAATGAAAGATAGTTCCTTTGCAAATGTACCTTTTTATCAAATAATGGGAGACCCAAAAAATAAATGTTACAAATTGTAAAAATCACTCGTATTTTACAGAATCAACTAAGTTTTTCGGAAGCCTAAAAATATATGATGGAACACAACAAATAATACGTTTGGTCAACTAAAGCAACATTTGCGTCCTCATTATGTGCTAGGGGTGGGCAGCGGGGCCTCACACCCCAAAAAAACATCTGGTTCTGATTCAGTTTAGACTCTGGTTTTGATTCAGTTCTAACTCTGATTCTGATTCTAATTCTGTTTCTGTTTTGACTCTGATTCTAATTCTGATTCTAGTTTGCTCTAATATGTGGCCCTATCACAGGATATAATAGTGACCTTTGGCCCTGTCACGGGATACAATAGTGACCTATGGCCCTGTCACGAGATACAATAGTATTTTTCTGTTCTGAGTGCAAGGCTTTGATATTCATGATAGGGGTGTCAAATCCTATACGGATCGTGTTCATGTCATGTCAATGTATGTACATTACACTTAATGGGTCAACAAGAACACGACCCGTTAAGGATTTCATGTCAAAATTCCAAATTCAAACACAACAAGCTAAGATAACGGGTTGACACGACACGACCCGTTATGACTCATTAATGAATAAGAAATAAATTGACACGACACGACACGACCAGTTTCGTTTTAACCCGTTTACGTTAATGGGTTGAACAGACACGATAAGACACGACACAACCTGTTTGACTTGATTGATTTTATATAAATATTTAAATATGAATAATATCTATAAAAATAAAATAAAAAATTAACTACAAGTCTAAAATTACAATAAAAACAAATATGATCCACACAATTTCTAATAATATTCATTATTAAAATTACATCACAAATATAATAAACAAAACATACAATGTAAATAAATTAATGTTATAATCTAAAAAATAATAAAAAATTAAAAACACAGATCTAAACAAATTTAGAACTTAAAGAAGGAAGTGGAGCGTCCTCCTTGCCCTTTAGGTCTAAGGGTATAAAAGTAAATTTAATTTTCTTAACGGATCATAACGGGTTGACCCATTAGTGACTCGTTAAGCAATCGTGTCTTAACGAGTCAACCCGTTTTGATCCGAACCTGTTAAGGCTAAACTCTAATCCGCTTTTATAGTGTCGTGTTCATATTGGGTTAACGGATCGTGTCACATATTGCCTCCCTTAATTCATGGTGATTTATGTTCTATTTGGCTTTATGCAGAATGCACAACTCTACCACAGGGTTAAACATGAAATTTTGTTTTGATATGATATTTCAGTTATGCTCTGCTAAGGAAATTTTGAATAAGAATGTCTTCTGAAAGTTTCGCTCTTATATTTTTGGTAACATGTTTCAATTTTGCATTCAGAAAACAAGTTTTCTGATTCTGCATTCTGAGAGAAAATATTTTGTTCAGCATTTCAAAGTCTGATAAATGCTCATTTTTATATACTAGTATATGTTCTCTACTTACTGAGTTGTTGATAACTCATCCCTTTATCTCCAATATTTTTAGATGATTTTGGATATTTCAGCTAAGGATCAAGACTATAAAACATTGGGTGAGATGACTTAAGAATAATAGATTAAGAATATAAAGTTTCGATGAGTATTTGTAATTTTTGTTAAGAAATTTCATTGTGTTCTGATGGCATGGCATTTTGATGAATTGAGTATATTGAAGAAATTAGTTTGAATCAAATTTTTTTTATAATATTGAGAATTTAGAATTATATTATTGAAATGTTTGTTTAAGTAACTTGTAGAGAAGTTGATATTTTTTTGGGTTTCTGTATCGAAGATTTGATAAATGAGTGTGTGGTTTTTTTAAATTGAAAGTGTTTACATTTGATTTGGAGCTTTTGAAAGTATATTAGTAATGTTGAAGTTGATTATCACGTAACATGAGTTAACTCTCTAGACCCTCGGAAACGGGGTGTAACAACCCGATCCTATATTTTTAGGGATAAATTTCGAATAATTTTGTTAAACTCAATAAATGAGTTAAAGACCAATAGAGAATTTATAGCATAGTTTTTTTTTTTTTTTACAAATTAAGACTTCATCATCATCATCATCATCATTATTATTATTATTTTCTCTCCAAGTTCATGAGTCATTTTCATAATAAAACTACTCCTTACTAGATTTTTCTTCTATAAATTTCAACAATCCACTCACATGCACATTCACGTCCCTTTTTCTCTAGAGTTTTCTTTTAGGTTTTCAATCATATAAATATATATATATATAAATATATATATATAAATATATACACGTTTCACTCACCAAAAAACTGCAAGCGCAAATCCTCCACCGTGAATCTTCCTCTCACGCATCAAACCTATGCATGCAAGGCTTCATTATATCCGTTTCCTCCGCATTCAGGTTTCTCATCTCTAGGGTTTTCCTCTTGGCTCTCAACCGGCTAGGTTTATAAATAAGTTAAGCCCTCCTCTGCATGAAAGGCATAGTCACTGCCGCCAACGTCTAATTACACTCACGCACACAGAGCACCTTTCACAAACCTCCTCCCCTCAAAACCGCAACACACGTCTGGGAAAAACAACCTCCACCACCTCCCTTCAGTTCGTCCAGCAGACCACCCAAGACCTTATCCGTGACGACCATCGAAAGCCACTGCGCAAACCACGTTCACGACGGAAACACTACCCAACCCCACGTAAAGCAGAAATCACTTGACCTCCTTCCATAAACCAGACCACCCACATGGCAACCACCAAGTAACACCTCCACACCTCCCTGTCCAGGAACATGCAGCAACCATAGCTCTTCCCTCCACCGTAAACTACAGAAAATAACTTCACTGCAGAGTTGGTCCACATTTTTTCCTCCACCGGGAACCCACTGCACCATCTTGCTGAAGCCAAGCAAACCACGATGCAGCTCCTCCCTCTGACCACCTTGTTGCCCAGATAGCAGAATCACTACACAACTGCCCTTAGAAAAGCCATCAAGCCGCTACCATCCTCCCCTATTTTTAGCCCCTCAAAACAGAGTAATTTCGGAGCCCACCGTAAAGCCAAGTTCCCACATTTTCAACTGTCGTTCCTCGTCGGAAACGTCGTCACCACATTGCTTAAAGACTGACACCCGACACCGCACACCACAGCAAGCCGCCACCCTTGCTCTGTAAGTTCACGCCGTGTCCTCTCCCTCTCATTCATCCCGTAAACTCTCTCTCTCTCATAACTCTCTCTCACTCTCAGTTGCGTAGCCACCACTCGTCGGGTTGCCACCGTGCCCAACCACCAGACCCATCGTCGCGGCTGCCTTCTTCCTCTCGATGAGTATTACATGTTTCTCTCCCTCCCGAGCCTTCTGTTTCTCTACAAATATATTTATTTTAGGTTTTACTTTAGTAGTGCAATTTTTTAAGAGATTACAAAAAATGCCCCTCTATATTGTTTTCCCAAAATGCCCATGTTCAGTATGTTGTTTTCCAAAAATATCCTTGCTTATTTAAAACTAACGGGTAAGGATATTTTAATGTTGGAAGTATTTAGGTTTAGGAAATATAGACTATTTTAGTAGTTTAGGTTTTTAATAAAGTCACAGATTTAATTAAAAATTTATGAAAAATTTCGTGTTTATTTTTAGGCGATCGACTACGGGCTGAAAATTGTGAATTAGCGTTGCAAGGTAATTAACATAATCATATCCTTATACGTATGTACGGTAAACTACTTGTCTTCTTATAAAACATATTATGCATGTATGCCCTTCATTGGAAGCTCATTTTTACATACCTAAATGCATGATTTTATGTGACAGTTATTTCATAAAATTATTTATGAAAAATCATGATTTTATGTGAGAGTTATGCATAAAATGATCTATGAAAAGTTATGAATTTATGTGAGGGAACATGTATCACGATATTTATGAAAGAATGCGATTTCATTTGAAATTTATGATACGATATGACAAGAATGTATGTGATTTCTTTTGAAATCTGTGAAATGACAAGTATGCAAGTATGATTTTTATGATATGAAGACAGTACCTATGTTATGGGTATATTGCATTGCCAGGTCGTGCATGCTAGTAGTGCACCCAGTATGTCTTCCTTATGTATGGATTCCACAACCCGCGGCCATGAGCGGAATCAGAATCTATTTAGATTCGCTAACCCTAACTCACGGGGGTCAATAGTGAGTAACCGCCTATGACAAGTGAAAGATAAGTTCATATTATTTATGTATGTGTTTATGAATATGCACGCTTTTCAAGAAAGCTTATGTTTATTATGTTTACTGTATGATGTGTTACTTATTGAGTATTCGACTCATTTTTGTATATTTT
This sequence comes from Juglans regia, assembly GCF_001411555.2. Classification (NCBI taxonomy): domain Eukaryota; kingdom Viridiplantae; phylum Streptophyta; class Magnoliopsida; order Fagales; family Juglandaceae; genus Juglans; species Juglans regia. The sequence continues at coordinate 29,999,209 of NC_049902.1, read as the reverse complement.
TTATATTTTAAACCATCCAAGTGATAACATTTATGAGGACAAGACTGCAGGACAGAACCTGACCCCGGGAGGTGAGGTAGAGGGAAAGGCCTAGACAGATTATGCTATGACTATTTTTATGATTTATGGTTTAAATAAATTATTCTGATAAACACATGAAACTTCCGTATTTTCTTTAGTGCTTCTACCGACTTTATTTTAAATTTTAAGTATTTATTAAATTTTATTTTACTTATGGAATCTTTCGCAACTGGCACGTTATTGAAAATAAAAAATTTTAAGTTCAAGTTTAGTAGTAGCACACCTACTTTCCAAAAATTCTAAAAAGTCTTTTTGAAAAGCAGGGTGTTACAAACATTAATTAATTATTCATCAAGAGACAAGAAGGGTGTCTTTTTTACCCGCTGAATCTGCTGTTATCAGGATAGGTTGCAAATGTCTTACATTTGATAATCCAGCAACAAATGGATTCAGATCCACAAAATACAAAATATCACCATCTCGTATCATCTACTTCTGCACATTCAAATGATGATTGGAAGAAATGTTCCTCTTCTGGTAAGTCTCAAATAATTGCCTACAGTGGTCAATAGCTAGTCCTTTACAGTCAGAAAGACTTTTCTGGTCCCGTTCTCCAACTCTAACCGATATCTTTGGGTTCCCTTGAGAATCGCCATCTACAAAAAACTCCACAAAAGTAGTTCCCCTGCAGCCAAATGCCTCGCAGACTTCATGATCATAAACTAAATTACAGCAGTAGTTGAATATATATCATCATCTCCTTCATTATCACCACCATTTATGTTCTCACTTACATTTACGCATGAAGTTTGTTTTCTTTTAAGCATTCTGGAGCTCACCTTGTCTATGCGGTCTTTCTTTTCTTCTCTGAGCAAAATTCCTCCTGGAGCACGTCATCATCGCTATCAAGGATGTCAACAAAGGCTCTTGATGTAGATGTTGGACGAGCTGGCATGTGAGAAATCAGCACAGTATAACCGATCGAGATATGAGTCAATGTCAATTAAATTTTACAGCACAAGTTTGGAAGCTACCAATTTTCTTAAATCTAGGTTTTTAAAATACATGAGAACAGTACATGCATCGGGAAAACCTATTTCAGTACTCACAAGCCATGGCTTAAAATTAAAACAAAAAAAAAAAATTATAAATCAATAGTTTCTGTAGTCGTATTAAGGTGGTATTATAAAACCATGGATCATTTTTTATTGGTACCGGGTGTCCAGAAAAAAATTCTAATTAATCTTGAAGGTGCAAAAGCCCTCGACAAGGAATTTTCTATGAATGCATCTCGAGTAATTCAAGGAAAAATTCTCCCAATCTAATGTAACACACCTGATATTCGTATTTGGATAACTAAAAAATATGAGAGATAATGTAAAGAAAATTGTCAAATTCGAATTGAGTCAGTCTCCAATAGAAGAGAAGTTGAGAGCAAAATAGAAACAATTGTATTAAGATTCTCGATGCTTACAATTACGTCCTAAACCACTTCAAATACTCACCTCTACTAACTTGTGGGCCATAGGCCAACTTAACAAGACTCTAAAAATAAAGACAACTCAATCAAAGGCTAACAACATTAATGGGCCATGGCCCGACTCATGACCATCTTGAAAATAAAAGAAATGGCCTCAGGCCAATACAACGAACAGGAACAACCAAAGCCCACAATAACTTCACTCCACCACTGTTCATGTACGGGAGTGTCACAAACCCTCCCTCTTCAAAGCACCTTGTCCTCAAGGTGCTGTTGAGTTGACCACAACATAGTCATCGCTGCCCTTTTTATTCCTCTAATCCTGCCAAGCTGACAAAATCTTGAAAGTTGCTCTGATTTGCATCCTGTTCCCTGTTCAAGTGCTTTGTGAAATTCTGATCAGTTGTGCTATTGTTCAGTGTGTACCAAATTACTTCCAGATTTCCCCATGCAATAAGCCACTCAACAGCAAGTGAAAAAATAAGATTTATGACAGATTTGTAGCACAATATTCCAATGATGAAGGCTTGGCTTTCCACCACTGCACTAAGTTCCCTTATATCTGGATCACTGGAAGCTCTTGTATATCTAGATAAGACCCCCACATTTCTTCATATCATGCACATTATCAATTGGCTCAACGTGTAGTAGAATCTCCTGTAGAGCATGTTCACGATCTTCAGCAAGACCATCATAGTTCATATTGGTGATGCATTCCTCGAGAGCACATGTTTGGCCATCTGACTGACTGATCTCAGGTTAGAAGCCAGCTGACCCATCCAGTATCAATCTTGCAACATTGGGCTGGCTAGTGGCAGGATTGATAAAAAACCAAGTAGCAAGCACCATAGAATTGGCACCTTCATGCTAGTCCAAAGACTCATTAGCCATACCTTCTTCTGTTGAACTTACTCATGGCAAAGATGAAGTTGGTTCCTTCTCATATAAATCGGTCCAAGGAAATGTTGTTTCCTTCCCGCCACTTTGTGGATTATATCCATCAACACGCCCCATCTTAAGAGGAAAAGAGTTGTGGGCAACCTTTTCATCCAGAAAAGGTATCTTCAACAACGACGCAATTATATCTATCTCTATTCATCACTTGCTCAACATTATAAAAGTCATATCAACTCACTTGAGCAAACTCCAAATATGTACAAAGACGATAGCAGAAGAGAGAGATTTCGCAAAGAAAGAGTGTCTTCTTTGTGGTATTCATCTTCAGCAGGTGGAGTGCTAGGACTTGGTGCCCTTGTCACAAGTTGAAGGCCAGGTGTGCTGCTCCTTGACAAGGAATCACCAAAAGCATAAGTATTTGTATTAGAAGCTGATGCACCATCATTTTGTGACCCTGAAATCCATTGCTTACGCCCATCAGCATGTAAAGCATCCATAGATGCCAATTCATAGTGCCAATGAGCAAAATGGAACTCTGAAGTTCCAACACTAACAACCTTAAATTGCTTAGTTCGAGGGTGTGTAGCCCATGAGGCCAAGACAGAAATTATGCTAGCACTAATTACACAATCAGTTTCGACCAACAGAGGAATGTTCATAGAAATCAAAAGCCACCACATATTGCCTCCAATATACGTCAGTTCCGTTATCAGGACATTCCAAGAGAGCAAATCTCTTATCGGCATTGCCTCAAACAGCTGAGGGACAAAAAGTTTCTTACCAATATACACGAGATTTGTAGCTGCTTTCTCGACATGTCCCCTGCTCCCTTCGAGTTTTTTTACAATGAATTTGGTGTCATCAAGCAAGACCCCACGATAGAGAATCTCGTAGCCACCTTCGTCGATTACATTCTCCTCGCACCACCCAGTGGTGGCAGCATTCGGAAATGAAACAAAAGTTAGTGTGTTAAGAGAAACCCCTTGCAAATGGGAAACATGGCTACGATCAAGCTTGTTAAAGCTCGTCCGATCTTTCAACAGCCATGGGAATCCAATTGTCGAAGTTGATATTATTCTTTCTGATGATAGCTTGGCTAGAGCTGTTGTGCCAATTGGTGTCTACAAAGCTCTGGAGTTGAGGGATGGGGGAATTCGGAAATGATTTGGTGGTGTGGGGCAGAGCTTCCCGATCCTGATTTGGCTCCTATTGGTGGGATTTGAGGAGTTTTAGGGAGTTAAGAGAGCAGCTATCGTCGGATGAAGGAGATTGAGATGCAACTGAGTGTCTCTCATGCGCCTAAGTTAAGAGTAGATGCAGTTTAACTGCTGTGAAAACCAAGGCGTCAGTGACGCCCTTAGCAGCTCCTCTATTATGGGCCTTTTGCTGTGCCGTCGAGCCACCGAAGGACAACAAATATGAACTAGGCTCAACTAAGAATGGGTCAAAGAAGTTGGAAATGTGAATCTGCTGACAAAGGCAACCCTTCTGAAGGCGATTGGAGCAAAACTCAAACCCATTGATGGAGAGAGAATAAGAGAGGGTTGGCGTTTCGAGTAGGGACTCGGCTAAGAGTTTAGGAGGGTGGAGTCTGTTTTTATTTATGTTGGGGAATAAGGGTGTCGATTTTGGTTGATGCACTCCGAAAAGAGAAAAGGCTAGTTTCTCTGCATTGTAGGTCTCCCATGGGGGATGCCATGTGAGACGAGGCCATTCGTTTGGGCCTCCATCCATGAAGCACATTTCCTCAGCAATTGTAGATTCCCTCGTGAGATCCCTCCTGATTGCTGAAGCCAAACAAGCCATATTCAACGTAATAAGGAAACCTTTTGAAATTTCCTGATTGTGATCAGAATCCGAAAACATAGAGATTGTAGAAATAGATGGAAGGAGGAGAGGGCAATTTGATGATGAAATGGTTTCGGATCTCTAACGGAATTTATGGAAACTTGAGAAAGAACAATCTGTTCGATCTGATTGAGCGTGATTACTTATTTTTCTTCCATAGCTACTACATCTTCATCTTGTATTTCACAGACTTGATCCTCCAATTGGTTGCAGCTTTCTGGAAAGTTGCTAGCAAATTTGTCAAGAGACAGTCGAAATACTTGGTGCATTTTGTTGTGGCTTGCACGAAAATCATTCAGATGTTGTTGAAGAACATCAAAGTGTTGAAAATTTTATTCTATTAGTTCTTTGATATTAAGTAAGGATGAGATGATGTTTTCCATTCTCACGAATTGATGAAGCCGATACCAAGAAAAGACTGGCTCTAGATACCACTTGTAACACACCTAATGGGTAGTGTTTGGATAACTAAAAAATGAGAGAAAATGTAAAAAAAATGGTTAGATTCGAGGTTGACCTAACCTCCAATATAAGAGAAGTTGAGAGGAAAATAGAAACAATTGTATTCAGATTCTTGATGCTTACAATTACGTCCTAAACCACTTCAAATACTCACCGCTACTAACTTGTGGGCCCTAGGCCAACTTAACAAGACTCTAAAAATAAAAACAACTCAATCAAGGCTAACAACAATAAATGGGCCATGGCCCAACTCACGACCATCTTGAAAATAAAAGAAATGGCCACAAGCCAATGCAACGAACAGAAACAACCAAAGCCCACAATAACTTCACTCCACCACTATTCATGTATGGGAGTGTGACATCTAATTATCCCAAGAGTGTGAATGTGGAGTTCCAAACTAGGACCTCCGCTTTATATGGCTCACCCCAAGACCATTATGCCACCCCTTGGGGTTAATTGATCTTAGAGAAAAATAAATCTACTCAATCTCATGAGTTTTGTTCAAACAAAATGGAAATATCTCCTACTTGTGGAAATATTAAAGATTAGGATACTTATTAGATAAGTTTATTTTTCCATTTACTTGACAATAACACGTGCCGTAGATTTATTAATTTTAGGTTGTGTTATTAATTTTGGTTTAGATATTGAAATGAGATGAGAAATTTCATCTTATCTCAACGTCCAAACATCACTCAAATACAAATACTTTTCAATTTCAAATTTTCAACTTTTCAACTTTTTCATCTAATTATTACCTAATTATTACAAATTTTCAAAATTTCTAAACAAAATACAAAAAATAATTCAACTTTTTCAAATCTCAAAATAAAAATTTTATCAAAAAATTATATTTTAACTTTATAATATTTTTATTCAATTTTTTCTTTCTTTTTTCCCATAACCCCATAAAACATCTTAACTCAAATAATTTCACTAATAATTCACAAACCATTTTATTACTATTCATAGATTTTTCAAACCACCTCAACATCCAAACAAGAAATTTAGGGCAATCATGGTAACTGGAGTGACATGCTATGGCACATAAAATACAAGGTTAAAGAACAGTGAATGTAACAACTAAGGTCAACTGTGGATGGGAAACAATTTGATAAGCTTGAAAACTACAACAATCGATTTATCACAATTTTGATCTCAATGAACCATTTTGAAAAAAAGTAATCTGCCCTTTACAAATTGATAACTCCACTGATTTCTTTTTCTAAGTAATTGATAACTCCACTTATTAGGAAAAACAAAGGAAAAAAAAATGACAACTCCACCACAGCAACACCCATCCTTACTAAGGTAGAGAACCCTCATAATGAACGGAAATTTTGTACACCATCAGACCATATGGACAATGCTAGGCCGGGAGCAACTGGGAAAGGGAAGCAAACCAATTGACATCAATGACTTTTTTTTTATTGGTAAACAAGAGTTTTATTGATGATGATGTATACATAGCCCAACTACATAGGACATATACAAGAGAGACCCCTAAGCATGGGTGTCCAGTGATGCACGAAAATCATGGACGATCAATCCATTAAAATCAATTACAAAAGACCAATGGAGAAAGCTATTAAAATCTATTACAAATTGACGACCCATTACCTACTAACAACACCAGCCAGTGACAACAGAAATCGTCTATAGTGCTTCTGCACATGAAAACAAATGCGAGATGGAGCTAGAGATCCCACATCACCCTAATTCATACTGCCATAAAGTCCTACATCAATTTACCAAAAACCTTCACCCACTGAAAAGCTAATTTCTACTACTTTGGCTCGGTTAATGGCTATAATTCCCACGGCTCATTTCTATTAATCAGCTTTCTAAATCCCATTGCTACTCTTATCCTCACTAAGCTGCAAAAAGCACAGCTTCAAAGTAAATATTACCACATTATCCATGTATTATCCTTTTTCTGGGGAACATTCCAATTATCAATCTATAATACAAGGCATTTTGGGAATTCTGCATATGATGCTTTAATCATATGGTCATTCTTTTCCTTACTACATTTGTTTAGGCTAAAAGGGTTGGACCAATACTTGTACAGGTAGAGGTGTAAACAGCCATCAAGAGATTCTCAACGAAGAAAATTCATTGTATGATGATAATTAGAAATTATTTAACACGACTGTTTACATTTTTAAATATATTTTTTCATTTATGCTTTCTTATGGAATATATGACATGTTATAAGCACGTCAGAAACTGCCTTATCTCCGTGTTGGTACAGTCTATGATCAAACATTTGAGCATAGCACCAATTTTTTTCCTCGATTATAAGTTTAAACCCAAACAAACATAAAAGCAAAACCATACATGAAAATTCGGAGAGGGTCACTTAAGAAGCAAGGGATATGTGCACCTGTGAAGATCCATTAACTCTCTAATACGGTAATACCTGCACTCTGCAAATCCCCATCTGTTTTAGTGGGCGAACGTAAATTAAGGCCTGCACCGGCTGCTACACTCGTATTTTCGTCGCAATCAAACCCATTATCTCGAATGCTCACGTCGACAGAATTAGTCCCATTTTCAACTCTCTCCTTTCCACTAGAACACTTCTTCTCCTTTACCGACGAGTTATCGCCACATTTCTTTGAAACCTGAGGCCCCATATCCATCAGAAGTGCCATATCTTCCTCCAATTTAGAAACTCTAATCCCTAACTCTTCAAACCTCCTCTTCCAAAGCTCAACCTCGCTTTCAGCCTTTATTTTCGAACACTCCAGCACACAACACTTCTTCTTAAGCTCCAAAATCACCGCCTTATCTTCGTCTAGCCCTCCTGTCTTCACCTCCTCCAACAGTTTTTCATACCTCTCCACAGCCTTCCTCTCCCCTACTTGCGCTGCATCCTGAGCCGCCTTTTCGAGGACTACGAGCCTCTTCAGCTTCTCGTTCTCGCTTTTTTGTTTATTGAGCTCCCTCTTCAATTTTAATTCTCTTGATATCAGAATCTCTTCGATTTGGTCGAAATCTTTCGTTCGAAAAGATGTTCTTAACGTTGAAATCATCTTGGAGATGTTCTGATTCGAGCTATCTTCCTCGTCGTTGTCTAAAACACAAACAACAGCAGAGTCCGAACTCATTTCTTTCACCAGAAACGTGAACCAAAATCAGAGATTTTTAAAGTAGGGTTTGCAAATTGCAAAGCAGCAGCCACTTCGCCGTCTGATCTCGCCTCCTCAACCCGAAAATGGCAACCCAGATGAGCAAAAAGCGAAAGTTCGTAGCTGACGGAGTTCTCTTCGCCGAGCTGAATGAGGTGCTAACCCGTGAGCTGGCAGAGGACGGTTACTCCGGAGTCGAAGTTAGGGTTACCCCTATGCGTACCGAGATCACCATCAGAGCCACCCGGACCCAGAACGTTCTCGGTGAGAAGGGGAGGAGGATCAGAGAGCTGACCTCATTGGTACAGAAGCGGTTCAAATTCCCGGAGAACAGCGTCGAGCTTTACGCCGAGAAAATTAATAACAGAGGGCTTTGCGCTATTGCCCAGGCTGAGTCTCTCCGCTTCAAGCTCCTAGGTGGTCTTGCTGTTCGGAGGGCCTGCCGTGGTGTACTGAGATTTGTCATGGAAAATGGAGATAAGGGATGCGAGGTGATAGTTAGGGCGCAACGTGCAAAGTCCATGAAGTTCAAGGACGGCTACATGATTGCTTCTGGTCAGCCAGTCAGTGAATGGAAGAGCTTTCTTTTTCCACTTATTTTACCGCCCTAATTCACCGCTTTTTAAATTTTTTTTTTTTTTATTTAATAATCAAAGAAGGGGTGCGGCTACTATGCCGTTGACCGTTCGACATACCGGTCAGCGTAAAAAAAAAATTTATATTTTTTTAATATATTTAAAAAATAAAAAAAATATTTAAAATCATTTTTATTTAAAATATAAATATATTTAAAATTATAAGAGTATTTTTTTAAAAAAATTAACTTTAAATATTTTTTTACTTTTTAAATATATTAAAAAAAAAATCTTGCCAGCACGATAAATGCTGGCAGGTAGAGCAGCCTTGGCCGTCAGTGAATATATAGACTCGGCTGTGAGACATGTTCTTCTGAGAACATTCTCATTGGCTTGGCTAAATGCATCTTCAAAATCTAACCAATATCACACTTTTTTATATTTATCTATTCTATTTAAATTTAATTCTCAGATTGGATTAGCCATTCACTTTTTATATAATAATAAAATATTATTATTTTAATAATTAATTAATTCAATTTATTTTTATCACATTTTATAATTCTACCAATTAAATATTAATAATAATTATATTCTAAATATTAAATGTTAATTATATTCTAATTAATTTAATTTATTTGCTTGAAATGAAAATTTAACATTTTAATATTTAAGGAAGCAATTGTTGTTAGTTATATTTAAAGAATCACTATAATAAAAGTCTAAAATTTTATAAAGATATCTAATTTAAGAGAAAATATATTTTGCAGCCTACTGTTTGTTGCAGCCGCAGCACACTCCACTGATTGAGTGGAAAAAAAAAAAAAAAAACACAGCACGGTGTGCTGCGGCTATGGGCTGCTGCCCAGAATCACTCCTAATTTAATGTGATAATTTTTTAACATATATTGACTAAAATTTAACTATCATTAACTTTGGACAAGCAATGAAAATGCTACGAGAGGGGGTGAGTATCGGGCAGTGTTTTAAATTTCGTACCGTATCGGCCGGTACCGGCCATACCGGATTAAATTTCGGCCTGTACCGGCCTATATTTCGGCCGGTACCGGCCGATATTTCGGCCTGGGTGTTTTTTTTTTTTTTTCGCTTTTTCAAACTACAAACTTATTTTTTAACCTCTAATTCAGACTATACTATTTATAATTTTTATATATATGTATTTATATATAGACTATTATTTTAGAATATAATTTATATATATATATATTTATATATATAATTTATTTATATATCGATTATTCCGAAAGGTTATCCCGAAATGCTATTCTGAAACGGTATCGGTATTGAAATATTTCGTTCTAGTGCCTTGACCGGTACGACGTCCGGTACGGTATTCAAAACATTGGTATCAGGTCAAGATAATGCTGGATTGGGATCCCAAGAGTAAGGTGGGACCCACAACTCCCCTAGGGCCTAGATCTTGTTACAATCCACGCTCCCAAAGACAAAGAGAAACATTTCCGGGCACCAGTGATGGCAGCTGATATTGAGGTCCCCCAAGTGGCATGGTACCTCGATTTTTTTATATTACTGTCTTGAAGTAGTAATCATCGTGATATACTTTTATCTGAAAATGCTAGATGTCCATGATCATTTTAAATATTATTTTTTAAAAAATATAATATTATTAAAAAATATTTTTTTAATCACGAAATAAAATAAAAAATTATTTATAATTTTTTATTTTATTTCGTGATTAAAAAAATATTTTTTAATATTTTTTTTACTTTTTTATTAATAAAATATTTTTTTAATGATGTTTTAAATTTATTTTATTTTTTAAAATATTTTAAAATATTAAAAGATCTATATAAAAAATTACTTGAACAAAATACATGTAAAATAATACTACACCCCCAACGGGACTGTAGCATCACCCTTATCTCAAACATCTAAGTTTACGTAGTTTTTGTTTTGGGATGTGTTACGTCCACCACTCCCAACTCCAGTTAGGAGTTACCGTTAGGTAAATTTTTTTTTTTTTTTATATATGTATTTTTTAATACTTTTAAATATTTTTAAAAAAATTAAAAAAATCATAATATTATTAAAAAATATTTTTTTAATCACTAAATAAAAATAAAATAAAAAATACAACGATAAAATAAAACGATAAAAATGAGGGATAATAATAGCATTTTCTTTTTGTTTTTCCTATTCAATTTTGGGTATCAAGGACTTGAGTTATTATTCTGTTCAATCATTCATACTTTTTCAATGAACTAAAAAAAAAAAAATCCAGAGATTTTCAGTCATTAAAATCGTTACGTTTTTTAAACCACTTGTTATTTGTAATGGAAAGGATGATGGAATAATGGTTGGTTGTCTGGTTGATGCATATGAATGCAGAGAAGATGTTTGTAAAAATGATAAAAGAACTTTCTAAGGAAGAAATGATATTAGGGTTCTTGAGGGAATCCTTAACCTTTTGGCAATAGTCCAAATTTAAGATACAATCTGATACTGACAAAGTTTCGTTTGGTTACTAAATTCATCTCAACTTATTATTATAATTTTTTTAAATTTTAAAATAATAATATTAAAAATAATATTCTAACAATATTTTATCATATTAACTCAACTCAGTTCAATATCCAAATGCAGACGTCCTTTCTCCTCATATCCACTCTACTAGAATAACAAACAGAGGAAAAGGAAAGAAATAGCAAGTTCTAAAATAATTAAAAAAAATGATAAACACACAATATTTATTACATAGACTAAAGGATGTGTTTTCCTCATTATTCAGCCTCAATAAAACGAGAAAATATATTGATAATCGTGAATAATACAACCGTCGCGTAATAGATTTAAAAAAATATATATATGAGATCTACATAAAAAAAAAATAATAATTTTTTAATATTAGATCTCACTATTTTTTAAAATAATTACGCGATGTTTACGTACTTCACTATTATATATAAAGTTACTCAAAACGGTGTGCTCCTTTCACTTACTGCAGTCTTGAGACGGTGCGTTCCTGTCAACTTCTAAACCTCCAATGCGTTTTGAGTTCAACAAGACATCCTTCAGTTTTCCCACACGCCGACCCCAACGGCCAACACTTCTCCTTCCTCGAGTCTTCTCAGTGCTCGATCTCCCTCTTTCTACCCTCTCATCCTTCCCTTCACATAGAGGTCCTAACATAATAGTCCCGAAGAACGAGGTCTCCAGTCAATCTACTCGACTAAAGAACCTGCCTATCAACATTCCCATATGGTAAGCATCTCCATAGGGCCTAACTTCATACATCTCGAGCAATTTCCCTTTCAAAACCGAAAAAGTAAAAACCTATTCTCATTTGTGTGCGCATATATATGTTGAGAATGCTGGGCTGCCAAGACTGTTGGAATCCTAATGCCCAATTTAAAAGGAACCGTAATAGTGGGCAAGTCCCAGTCATAACAAGTTGGTGGGCAGTATCTTCTTCTTATCGGGCCAGGTGTACATGAGCAAAGCAACAACAAGTGCACTCTTTCCCATATTTTGTGTAGGTTGCAATTCTCATGCATAGAGAACATACAGAAACCTATTCTAGCTTTATATATATATATATATATATATATATATACTAGTTAAGGGCAACGTGCGCTGCACGTATACCCAGTTGTCTACCATTAAATATTACAAGATGTATAAGAGCATTCTCATTGGATTAGTTAAAAGCTAAATCCAATGAGAATTTAGCTATTAGGTCAATAAATTGTTCACATTGAATTAGCTATATTTGGAATATAGTTACAGTAATATCCAAACTAATTTCTAAATTTGGAACACACTATTCATTCATCAAATCCTTTTTATATTATTTCTTTCTCTCTCCTTTTAATATTAATTATTTCTCTCTCCATTTTAAATGACAATTAAAAAAATATAATTAGAATACAATTACAAATTAATATATAATATTATAAATAGTAAAATATGATAAAATAAAATAAATTCATAATTAAAAAAATTAAAAAATTTTTAAAATTATTAATTACTCATTACTATATAATGAATAAATAGATAATTCAATTTGAAGATTTGATGTGAATAGTCAAAATTAAATTCATCTTATATTATTTTATTGTCATATAATGAAAAAATAGCTATTCCAATGTGGAGATTTATATAAATGGAATAGTTAAAAGTTAAATTCATCTTACATTCATAAAAAATGTACTTTAATTTAACTATTCCAATGAGAGTGCTCTAATAGGCAGTAAAATATGACCAACTTCAGATAGAATCATCGTGTAAAGCAAATCATCATATTATCACAAGCAGCATATGAATAAGGATTTTTAACTAAATCATTTTCTTTTTTATCTCATATTATAAACCATAATATCAATGCTTATATCCAATAGTATTTTTACGAGTTCCAGATAAAATAACATATAATGAGAATCTTGGATCTTATTAGGCAGCAAACTCAAGAATTGAATGCATTTAAATGAAATGTAACATCCATAAGCAAATTAAGATTATTTCTTTTACTAAAAATAAAATATTGTTTGGTTAACCTTACCAAAATCTCTTGTTTAAAAGACTAATGTTTCTATAATATTAAAAAATAATATTCTAACAATATTTTATTTAACTTTTAATTTTCATTTCAACTAATCTCATATCAATTAGGATCTAAGCTATAAAAAAAAAAAAAAAAAAAAACCTCAGTATCCAAACTCACATAATCGGCAAAAGAGCAAAAACATAAGAGAACCGGATTTGATGAGAAAAAAGGAAAAAAGAGAGAGAGAATTTAATAAGAACATTGTTCATCCCTTACTTATTTTCAAATAAAAGTCTATTTGAAAATAGATTTTATTCCAAAATTTTCATATCATATCCTATCTCCTTTTTAAACATAACTGAAATACAAAATTTTAAAAATAATCATTACAACTTTCTCAAAATTTCAAATTTCAAAAAAAATATAATTTATCTTTTTAAATTTTAAAATAAAAATAATATTATAAAATTATAATCTAAGTGTTTGATAATATTTTAATTTTATAATATTTTTTATTTAACTCTTTCTCTCTTTCAATTATTTTTTATAAAATTTCATCTCATCTAACTCTCTCCAACATTATATAAATTTTGAGAGAAGGAAAAAATTAAAAATGTTCTAATATATATTAACATATTCTATACCATATTATTTAACACTGCAGATAATGTTAAATTATTACGTTAGTTCAAAGGCAGTTTAGCTTTTAATTTAAAAATGCAAACCAGATCATCTTAATTTACTTCAAAAGTTTTCATAACTCTTTTTAATATTATTAAAACAGAAACACTATAAAAAATAATAACAATAAAAAGCATTAATTTATTTAACATTTTCACATTTGGCTAAATAAAATAGTAATAATGACATATTATATTTTTAAATTATTAAGAAGTTATAATTTATTTCCTTATGAAAATTTGTAATTATACTAACCAATCTACTATTATTACTCTTAATAATTATAGTTGGATGCGCATGTTATATATTTGATATTTTCAAAATAAATATATAATGTGTCAGTTTCAAAATTCAAAACTACAGTGGTAAGTATTAAATAATTTAATCATATATTTTATAAAGTCTCATCCTTTACATTTAAAAAAAGGTAATGATAGGGTTACTACCTTATTACTACCTAATTACTACTCACAGTTAATTTCAAATTTTTTATTTTGTTATCATTTTCTTTGAAATATTTTTTTAACATCCTTAATCGAAAAAATTAAAAAAATATATAATTTTATTAATAATCACTTCTTTAACCATTAAGTAAAATAAAAAATTAAAAAAAAAATCAAATATAAAAAGAGTAGTAAATGAGTAGTAGGAGAGTAGTAACCCTATCATTTTCCTTTAAAAAAAATTAAACAAACTATAGTACATTAAAAATTATAGATCTACTTCAAATAGTATAATTAATTTCAAGTTAATTAATAAACTATTCAATTTATCCAAAAATGAAAAAAAAATATTTAAGTTTATTTCTTAATAAATCATTAAACAAAAACCATTAATAAAAGAAAAAAATTAGATTTATACTGAAACTGTAACAATTCAATTCAATATTTACATAATTTAAAATTAAAGGAAATAAAACACAATAAAGACACAACGCTCCTATCAATAAAATTAAATTAAATTAAAAAAAAAACCAGAGCCGCGGCGGCTTGGATTCCTCGTGGCGGTTAACGGCGGCACGATAGGAGCTGATATTGGAAAGGGAGGAACGCCGGACGGAGGGGAAGAGAATGGGTGGGGCGGTGTTAGCCACGCCGGCGTGCGGGGGAGCACTGGAGGCGACCAAGAATCGGACGGGCCGAGGCTTCGATTCGCTCGTGGCGGTCAACAGCGGCACGAGAGGGGCTGAGATTGGAAGGGAATGGACGCCGGTCGGAGGGGAAGAGAATGAGAGCGGCGGTGTCGAGCACGACGACGTGCGGCGGCGCACCATAGCAGATGAAGAAACGAACGGGGGAGAGGGGAGGAGGGGCTCGCGCGCAGGAGAGACAGGGGCAAAATGAGAAAATTGTCAATGGCAAAACCGTAATTTTGGAATAAAAGCAGGGCCAAAATTGGAAATGAAAATATTAGACGAAAACACTGTTCATGAGCGATTCGCACTTTTTATATATATAGATATATATTTATTTATAGATGTGTGTGTGAGAAATGTTCGGGATACACATTTTGAATCCCGAGCATTTCTAACCATATATGTTTTTTATTTATTTAGTGATTAAAAAAATAATTTTTTTAAAAGTATTGATATAATATAAAGGCAATGTTAGGGCCCAGAAAATTTTGTACCATATAGTATCGAATAGTATAAACTATTTTTTTTTTCAATCATTTATTGAACTCTTTTAAATATTTAAAAAAATTATAAAATCATTAAAAAAACACTTCTCAACCACTAAGTAAAAATAATAGTTAAAAAGTACAAAATATGTGTACAAATTTTGAGTGACTGTATCATTTCTTTAAATAAATGTATAAAAAATACAAAATAAAAACATTTAACCTTATCCGGACATTTTGTCAGGCTAACTCTATATCCTCTTATAATTAAAAACGGCTATAAATGGATGAATAGGAATGAACGGTAATAAACAGTAAACTTGTTTTATGTTTTTCTTCTTTCCCTTATGGTCGTCTCTACATCATTGTTTCTCTCTCCATCTTCACAGCAAAATAGCACAAAATTATAGCAAAATCACCACAAAATCATCATATAAATAAAAAAAATCACCAAACAAGTTTCTATACAAATCAGGGGTCGTCGGCTGGAGGAAAGGAGGAAGTGGAGGAGTCATCGGCGAAGGACGAGGCTGTTGGTGGTGGTCTCGTGCCATAGGGGTAGCTAATGGCGGCACTACGGGGAGAAACCCGTGCGTGTAAAGGGGCTAGGTGTGCGCGGCGAGACTAGGAAAGAGTTACAGGTGGGGGGTTCCATGAAAGTGCTCTACGGCATAAAGGGAACTTGGTGGTATTGCATGGTGGAGCTAAGGCTGACTGCCAAGGGGCTTCAATAGTGGGGTTTGCTCGCTGCCGTGGGCCCGTGAGAGAAAGTCGGTGAGATGGTCAGTTACGCCGCAGGGTGGCGCACTGCAGCGTTGGGCTACTTGAGGGAGGGGATCGGGTGAGACAGAGGGAAGACATGCATGTGGAAGGAGAGAGAGGAAGAAAGGAAAAGTGAGAAAAAATGTTAGGTTTGAGGTTTTAAATCACAACCCTTCATATTAAATCTTCAGATTTAATCTAACGGTAGAGATTTAAATAGTGATTTAAACTAACATAAAATAGATAATTAAAATATAAATATTATATCATACACTTAAAATCAATTTTAATTTATAAAATATTAATTTTTTATCATTAAATAAATGATGAAGTTTTACTGAATATTTTTAAAAGAATAAAACTATCTAATTAATTTGAATTTCTAAAATAATTTAAATTCTATAATAAATGATGAACATGAATAAACAATAATTTCACTCTTATGCATTAGACTATTTTAATATTTGAAGTCACACTTTATTTTTGTCTTCAATTAGGCAGATGTGGTAAACGTGCTCTTCACGTTTAGCCACTGCTAGTATATATACACACACACGGGAATGGCCCTGGGTGTATTAGCTCCAGAGTGCACCTGACATAATGATTTAAATAAAAAAAAATAAAAAAGTCAATAGCTTATTTGTCTGGAAAAAGAAAATACAAAGTTAAAAAAAAAACAAAAATTTAAGATTAAAAAAAAAAATCTAAACTGCAACAAAGTGTCTAACCGCGAGGTTATTAAGAGGTTTTTGGTAAAATATGATCATTCATTAAATTCTACAAGAGAGCTATACGTCAAATGGTCAAGTATCTTAAGGACCTTTTGGTAAAACATGATCCTTTATTAAATTATACAAGAGAGCTATACGTCAAATTGTCAAAGATCTTAAGGACCTATTGATAAAACATAATCCTTCATTAAATTATACAAGGGAGCTATACGTAAAATGATCAATAGTTTTAAAGTCATTTTGATAAAACAGAACTTAACGGACTTAACAGAAAAGAATAAAAGTTAATAGAAAAATAATAGAAGTTACTATTTATAGTTAGATAGCCACTTATTATAATAGAGTAAATATGTATTTATATATATTATATACTAGGGAATGGCCTAGGGTCTGTTAGTCCCGGGATTCACCTGACATAATGATTTAAATAAGAGAAAAAGTGAAAAAGTCAGCTTATTTGTATGGAAAAAGAAAATGCAAGATTAAAAAAAGATAAAAAAGTCAAGATTAAAAAAAATATATTTACTCTATATAATAGTAAAATATTATTTAAAAAAATAAAATAAAAAATAAAAGAAAAGAAAATGAAAATACTGTCAAAACAAAACGGATATGAAAACAAGACGTCAATTCATTCTGTGCCGCGGGACTTTTACGGGCCTTTTGATAAAATATAATTCTTTATTAAATTCTTTAGAGGAGTTATACATCAAATAGTAAAGAATCTTAAAGACCTTTTAGTAAAATATGATTCTCATTAGATTCTTTAAAAAAGTTACACATTAAATGGTCAAAAATTTTAAAAGTCTTATGATAAAATGAGTTAACGTACTTAAAAAAAAAAATATAATAATAATTATTACTATCATAATTAGGTAGGTAATTATAATAAATTAGAGATATATATTACCTAGTACTTAATGGTAATCCTGTAAGTATAGAAATTAGCAGTAGTATCTAGCAGCAGCAGGGGGTTCTGGCCAAGTTTTCTTGCATAAACGGCGCAAAAGTACAGAATTATGAAATAATTTGGCAAGAGAAACCCACTTTTAGCTGAAACCATTGAACCGAACTTTCCCTGCAGCAGCATATATCGGATTTTCTTTCTTGTTTCCTTCTCACACTGGATAAAAAGTACACAATAAGCCGGAAAATAGTTTGGTGAGGACACTTTTATCAAAAACAGTGAACCTTTGCCGCCTTATAGGTCAAGGAAAAGAAAAAATAGAATCTGTGTCAATTTAATAGGATAAATATTTTAGTCACAACGTTACATTATATTATAAAATTTAGTATACCAATTTGTAAATTTAATTTGTAAAAGTTATTTATGACTATAACAGTAATCAATGCAACATACATACATATATATATATATACAAAGTAAAATTTGGAATCCTTATAATTTTACTCAAAATTGTAATTCAACTATAAAATACTTACAGCATCAATACTTGTTTAGTCCAACTTTTGGTTATGATCCCATCTGTAATTTGCATGATATGCTTTGGTAATGCTTGAAGAGTTATATATGACTTGAGAGCTCACTTTCAGATATTTTAATCAGGATTTTATAAAAATTTACGACAGCTTGTGGTTGATCCTAAAGCTGATTAACAGAGAGTGCCTAGATCAAATTCAGAAATAATTTATAAATAATAGAATATAAATAATAAAAATAAAAATTAAATTATTTATTATATTTTATGTAAAAATTTAAAAATATTAAATTATTTATTATATTTTATATAAAAATTTAAAAAAATTATAATAATAAAATGAGATAGATTAAAATACATAAGTTGAGATTGATTACGAAAGTCCTATATTGTCATCTCCTCCAGTCAAAAGGCAGGTAAGGAAACGAAAATACTTTCAAAGATTACAAATATTAAACGAAATGAGGGAGTACTATAATAAACATCGTCATGCACCGACTCACAAATTTGTTTCAACTCGTATAAAACTACGAATACTTAATTAGGGTTTAATCACTAATGTCGAGCAATAGACTTTGACATATATAGCAAACTCATGAATTAATTCCTCAAAATGGAAGTGTGTTTGGTTGAATTAAGCATTAAATAATATTTCAAAATACAAGTTGTAACATCGTCGTCGCTTTAAGCAAACATAGGCTGAATCTATTACTAGTGTGTGTACCTTAAACGTACAAAATACCAACCAACTATAAAGCAAAAAGGAAAAGACTTCCTTTAATTAGAATCAAAGTACAACTTGTTTCGTGGCTCACACCATATGCAAAAGGGTACTGGAGTTAAAGAAAAATGAGTTTTTTACACACCAACTTTGATCAAATCTGGCCAAAATCTTCCAGCTTGCACTCCCCAATATTGGGACTTTTTACTCAAGATGATCATAACTATGATTCGCACAAATGAAAGGCTAACTTTAAACTCATCATTAATGGGAGTTAGCTTAAGAGACCAGACGTTTAAGATTCTTGATCTATTCGATCAAACTTTTCATGTCGATCAACAATCCAACCGCACAAGAAAATTAAAGAAGATGATATACAAGCTGTGGGAATGAAATCCTTGGAACTTGTTCATGCACCACCGTTGCTGGAACTGGGAACCGAATGAGTGGATATTTGGGTAATAATTTTAACCTGTAGGGGAAAAGTCTAGGAACTTTTTGCAGTGAGAGAGCAAGACCCAAGACGCATGTTGTTGCCGTGGAGCATAAGATAAACGAGCTTCTCGAGCTCCTCGTAGATTTGATCCACTAGCGTTAATTGCTCCTCGGCAGAATCCCTAGTCTATATTCACAACTGTAAACGAGACTTGAAAGCAAAATAGTTATTCAGGGAATAATTCCAAAGATAGCTGGAAAAAGAATACCTTACTAATTAACCCTACCAGAAGAATTAACCTTAATTAATAGAAATGAAAATAAAGAGAAAAGACTAGGAATTAAACCAGTCATTTACGCACAAGGACGAGGAAGGCTCTCTGCATTCTCACAAGCATACCTTTGTTGATGATTTTCAAAGGTAGATATATCACATGATGTTTCTATTTCAAGCTTACCAATTAATTAGATAATTAACGACTACAAACTTAATTGATGATAGTCTTAATGCGAAACTTGTCAAAAAGATTTGGTTAAGTTGTATGTGACATTACCTCAGCATCACCAGAAGCGTACTTTGTGTTCAAAAAGAGGAAAACTAATTGGTGATCTTAATCTTTAGCAGTAGTAACCAAGCAAACCACTCGTATTTAAACATTAATTTGATAAAATAAATAAATTTGAACCGACAGAGGTAAAAGTAGAAAGGGAGCTCCCTTCAGTCCAAGTACAGGAAGCCTAAGATTTAATTTGTCTCCCGCGTCATTCACTCATTTACTGCGTATAATCGCCTTCTAACACAGTATTTGGATGAATGAATCGGCAGCTAATTAAACCCTACAGCCGCCCATGAGTGGACTGAAGAAAGCTCTCTTAAACCTTAATCACTGACAAGAAAACATGTAGCAATTTAACGAAAAAGTAAGTGAATCTTCCCTCGAATGCAAGATGCAGGATACAGTACAGGTCGATCCATCTGGTTACAGGGAAGTGAAGATTGGCCATGTCCATGACAACGTAACCCTAGCCAACACATTATAGCTAAAAAACCCACATACAGAATGAATAAATAAACACGCACGCACGCTGATAGAAGAGCTAGAAGACAGCGACTATTCGAGAGAAGAACAGGATCTCACGAGAAGGTTGATTGAGGATGTAAGGGTCGAGAGCTTCTGATATCACTCACCAAACAAAGCGAGCAGCTTTTATGGATACATCTGCAAAGGAATGGATCCATGTATATATAAGCTATATGTGAACATAGAGAGGCTTGGATCAGACAATTAATGGTGTAAAATAATGGGGAAAACAAAATGGAATTATTCATATTCTTCTTTACTTTCACGTTGTCATGTACAACTGTTCTCGGCCTAAATAATCAATTCCTTTGCATATGCCCTAATTTGTATCGAACTTACAATATGCAGGCGAAATTATATAAAATATGTCTTTGTGTATGCTAAGCCAGCATTAATAATCGTAATTAACGGCGTTCAGTACAAGGCCAGGCAGCGATTTACTCGGTTATAGAGCACATGCACAGTGAAATTAATGACAAATTAATAACAATTCCTTTCAAATCAGTAGCACTGTTCTCTCTTGATGAGATTGTGAAGGGAAAAATATATTTTGTGTGTCATATAAGTGATCTATCAAAGTACGTAGGGTATCCCCCGCGCGTTCACTCTCCGTGGCAACTTAGGAATTTTTTTTTAAAAAATAGATTTTATTTCATTTCATAAATAAAAATTACAGTTAGACTTATTAATATAGAAAAAATTCAAACTATACATCTATTCTGAAGCACCCCCGCCACAAATTCTAGGAATTTTTTTTTTAAAAATAGATTTTATTTCATTTCATAAATAAAAATTACAGTTAGACTTATTAATATAGAAAAAATTCAAACTATACATCTATTCTGAAGCACCCCCGCCACAAATTCATAGTAGGATTGAAATGCTTTAATTAATTACAAGCTACATATGTTATGATAAAAGCTGTCATGCAAACATCTTTGCATCCGTATATATAGCCTTCTTCTAGATCAGATGCCTTTGTTGACTAAAATTAAAGAGAGTTGATGTTTGGAATGGAACTGCTACAATAATATTTACGATATATCCAACCTATTTTGCTGAATAAAACCCTAGCTAGAGATCATCCCGCCTGTGGTAACCCTATTCCTAGGGTTTCAGCAGCTGGCGCTGATCAGGAACACTACGTACGGTGGAAGGCAAAAAGAAAAATAAAAAAACAAAAGCGATCGATAATATAACATATTGGACAGATAGAAATCTCTACTTGGCAGATTTTTGTGTGTTTTACGATATAAAACTTTGCACGATTGTCCAGCGGAACAAGTCGTGTCTCTATAAGAAGGCAATCTTTTGTGATTACTTATAATCTATGAGCACACTTGTTAAGTTCTTAGTCACATTCTATGCACTGAAACCTTTCAAATACAGTCCAGAAATGCATTTGTGCTAGCTGGAACATGATATCCCGGCCGCCCCCATGCACTTCAAAATTTTACTATCAAGACTGTTAATTTAGTCTATATATAATTCTCAGACAAGTTTATACACTTATGTTTAAAAAAAATTAAAATTATAATAATATATTTTTTAAAATAATTTTATTTTTCTTTTATTTCTATTTATTAATAAGACTGTACATACAGTCTCTTATTCAAAATTGTAAATAAAATTTCTCATTAATTAATTATATATTATAGATATAATTTAACTATATATATGCAGGCATAAATGACTAGTGGAATCAAATATTTATGAATACCCAGCACAATGCAAGTATCCA
Organism: Juglans regia; assembly: GCF_001411555.2. Classification (NCBI taxonomy): domain Eukaryota; kingdom Viridiplantae; phylum Streptophyta; class Magnoliopsida; order Fagales; family Juglandaceae; genus Juglans; species Juglans regia. The sequence continues at coordinate 29,977,052 of NC_049902.1, read as the reverse complement.
TAAAAATATGTAAAGGTTTGCCACAATTGTAGACAGTTGGAATATGCTCGCTAATTAATTGTTTAAGAAATAAAATCGAATTATCACGGTTTTTTAAATCACTTCTTTAACTATCTAAATTAGAAACTGACATTCCAAATTAACAAATTTACGTACATGACTTTTTACCAAGATCTCATGTAAAATTAAAAAAACATAATACTACAATCTTAATGATAGAGTTTTAATTGATAGCATTAATTGTGTTACAAAATTAATTACAAATAAACACCGTATTTAATTGGTGTGAAACATGCATGTCTCACTTTGTTCCCTTTTTTTTTTTTGATAAAATATCACATATCATTCATAAAAAATAATATATAAATATGATTTAAAAAAATCAAATACAAACGTTAATAGTTCTCCAACATATTATTGTGACTGACAGAGTCTAGTCTAGACGACAAATCGCTAAAGACCTAAGTTTAAGAGATTCGTCGTACACATCTCTATTTATCCCGACTAAGTGAAGTAGGGTACATCAATTCTATATATTGTCAAAGCAGAGAGGGGATATCACACCATTGGTATCAAGGTCTGAATGGACAAAATTTTTAGATTTTTAATTTTTTAAAAAAAGATAAACAAAATACAAAATAAATTAAAAAAAAATCACTAAGACTGAATGTAAATAAATTATTATTAAAATATAATATTGAAATATAATTTTATTTAAAATTTTTAAAAAATTATAATAATGAGATAATTGTGATTGGTTTCACTCAAACCAACCAGGCTCGTTAAATTCCGCTGTTCCGCTTTTCTCAATGAATAGAATTCATATTCAAGTTTTTGTGCTCATTATTTTATTTTTTCATTTTTTAAAAAAATAAAAAATAAAGAAAGTAAATTCCGTATAAACTACTATAAACATTAAACTGTATCTGATATATAACTTTTAAGCTTTAATTTTATTAGGATAGTGATTCGGTTATTATTCTTTTACTATCCAAACTATTTATTATTTACAGTCATGTATTTGAAATTTTTTATTATTATTTTAAGTATTTTTTAACATTTTTAATTATTAAAAAATATATATATAATTTTATTAATAATTACTTTCTTAACAATTAAATAAAATAAAAATAAATAAATAAATAAATTAAATAATAAGAGAATAATAACCTATCATTATTCATTAAATTGGTAATTATAACGATGGTGAGTTTCTTTTGTTACCTGGCAAAACACTAGAAAACCCACGAGACAAATAGGTAATGTATCCGTGCATGCACAAGACGAAGAGAAATACGTCAGCTATTACGCGAAAGTAAATTTAAAGTTGTTTGACGTGGTGTAGATGGTAAAATTTTCCTTACCATAAAGTACATCTATAAATATCAATTTTTAAAGATATTAAATCACGTAAAATTGAGTTACTTCTTCGGTCTAAGGCTTCGTTTGGAAGTTGAGCTCATCTCAATTCATTTCAACTCATCATTATAATTTTTTCAAATCTCAACATAAAATATAATAAACAATTCAACTTTTTCAAATTCTAAAATAATAATAATAATAAACAATAATATTCTAATAATATTTTATCATCTTAACTCAATTCAACTCAATTCACTTCAACATCCAAACTCACCCTAAATATACGAGTACTATCACCGAATCGGAAAAACAGCGTCTCGTTAGATTCTGTATAATAAAATTGTTTCATATAATTTTTATATAAAATATAATAAATTAATTAATTTTTAAAATAATAATAATATTAAAAATATATATTTTATTTAATTTTGATCTCAATTTAACACCACCATAATTGTGATTTTGTTTTTTCCATTTTGAGCGAAACTAGACTTGTTTTACAGTGAAAAATTCTATTTAAACTAGCATTTCTCCCAATATGATCACTTTCAGAATTAGGTCTTTTCAAAGGATATTAAATAATTAAGGATGGCGGTAGGAGACAGACAGAGGGATAGGGTAACCCACGACAGAGCCAATGGGAGTATGATGGCATTGGGAAAGTTTTGTATATATTATTACATCATCGGATTCTCAAATCGAAGTCCTATCAAGCCAAAAGGCCGTCGTTGCCTATGAACTACTCTATGCAGAGAAATGGAAACCCCTCATCTCCATCCGTCTTTATTACCCTTTGATCATTTCCATTTGTCCAATCACATCTTTTCTTTTCTCTCATCTGTCAATCTATCTTTCTAGCACTCCGTTGTTAGATAACTTAGATCTTCGATACGTTTGTCTTTGATATATTTGTATATTATTTTATTTTCACTGCAGGAACTTGATATAGTAATCCTGATTTTCACGCATGAGAGCACTCTTATTGAATAGTTAAATTAAAATATATTTTTGATGAATATAAGATGAATTTAACTTTTAGCTATTCTATTTATATAAATCTTCACATTAGAATAGCTATTTTTTCATTATATGACAATACAATAATATAAGATAAATTTAACTTTGACTATTTACATCAAATCTCCAAATTAGATTATCCATTTATTCATTATATAGTAATGAGTAATTAATAATTTTTTAATTTTTTAATTTTTTTAATTATGAATTTATTTTATTTTATCATATTTTACTATTCATAATATTATATATTAATTTGTAATTATATTTTAATTATATTTTTTCAATTGTTATTTAAAATGGAGAGAGAAATAATTAATATTAAAAGGAGAGAGAAAGAAATAATATAAAAAAGATTTAATGAATGAATAGTGTGTTCTAAATTTGAAAATTAATTTGAATATTACTGTAGTTATATTCTAAATATTTAAAATATAACTAATTCAATGTGAACAATTTATTGATCTAATAGAGAAATTCGGACTTCAAGCATGTACATGACTACAGACTATCTATCAAGTACCTGTAATTTTTACTCTCGAAATAAATAATAAAAAAATGTTCTGTTTTTGTCCGATTAGGGAATTTCTCATGCTGCAAATCTGAGAAATATTTTACTTTATGTTTCGATTAATATTTTATACGCAAAATAAAAAAAAAATCATGATGTTATCTTGTCATTGATTCCAATTTCTTTGATGTTCATCATTTTGTTCTTTTACTTTCCGAGTACGTACGTATATAGCTGGAAAAAGTTTCAATGGTGCTGTGTTGAAAAGACATATTGGCCAGCAGATTCTACGATATCTCCTTTCCCTCAGAAGTAAATATTGTATAGGTACGTGGCTTAGCTAAAGGAAGCTACCTAGGGCAAAGATTAAGCTGCGTTTTATTCCTATATTCAACAGAATTTAATTTAATTTTAGGTTGCGTATATTAATATTTAAATATTTATTTTTAAATTTTTAAATTTATTTTAATTTAAAACCTTCTTAGATAGTAATTCTTTTCAATTTAAAATATTTTTATAAGTAAAATTTATAATTTTTTTAATTTTTTATAAAAAATATTAAATTTATTTTAATATTCAAATTATGTATTAAAAAAAAAAATCTTCAATGTTTTTGTTAGCGCATAAAAAAAAAATGGCACTTATTCATTGCAGTTATAATTTCCTTGGCCTAATAAATAATATTTGCTTTTAACATGTTAAAATATCATTGCAAGAATATATGTGAATGCAAGGAACCCCCTGGCCCTGGCTGGCCTGTAGACGGGTGCAGAAAAAGAAAAACAAAGACAGAGAGGAGAGGAGAGGGACAAGATGCGTCAGCATTAGCAGAGATTCAATTACCGATGCAAGCAATTAAGAAGTGAGGAGGGAAGAGCAGAAAACCGAAAGCAAGTCAAATCGAAACTGAGAGTCTGAGATAAGATAAATATTTAAGACAAAATTGGGTTGTCCCATGAAATGACCTTGTGTTTCTACACAGCTGTACGTTTCTTTTTTTTTGTCCATTATTTATCATTTTATTTTTGTAAAATCCATCCCTGTCTGTCATACTCACGGGGTTTTGCCGGAATACTCCGTATAGCTCTAGCTCTGCTTGCCCACATGGTGTATGTATGGTCCTGGCTACATCTCCTTCCTTTTTTAATTTGTTCGCACTTTCTAGCTGCAGTACCTACGCTTGGATATCTGCTCTGATCAGGGTCTCGACTCTCGTCCTTCTTGATCATCATCTGCAGTTTCTTCTTTCATTGAGCAACCCAATTTCATACACAATCACGTTCACGATTTTCGACGTCCAATTTATGCGCGCTTTGAGCATGGCTGCCCATAAGCACATACACCACACACTAAAATTTTTTTATTTTTTAAAATTTTTTTTTAATTTTATTATTCTTAAAATAATTGAATTATTTTATTCATAATCCATATATCACATATTTGATAAGAGAATAAAATTAAAAAAATCATAAAAAGATTGGTGTGTGATGTATAAGGCTTTAAGAATAGAATTTTTCAAGTTATTAATATGGGTATATACAGTATAATATCGTGTAATAATTTTTTTAAAAATGAATAAATATAAAATTTATATAAAAAAAATTAATTTTTTAATAATAAATTTTATTTTTTTAATAATTACACGATATTTATATATTCTACAACTGTATATAATATTATTTTATTAATATATATTTCTATTTTATACGTCATTTACGAGTTGATTTTAAATTATTTGAATTTATATATAAATACTAATATTTTATAAGTATTTATAATAAAAATAGATATTTCCTTACATCAGTGAAATATATGTATAATATTAGTTAATAATGTTATTTCAAATATATATATCAAAAGTTTTGTTAGTCATTATTTTACACACCAAACGTTGTATTTATTTTTATTTTTTTTATTTTATATATATATAAATGCCAAATGGTCAATAATGCCTGTATCTTTGAGCAGGATACAGATCTTATTTATTTGTCGATCTTATTGTCTGATCATGTTCACGAAATTTGGCTCAAAAACTGGGAAGTGATGGCCTACAAAACAAGAAAAAAAAGGTTATATGTCCTAGTCAATAATTGAGAGGGGCTGGCCTATTGCCTTGAAAACTCCATCTTTATTTGCGGTTTATCCTAGGAATAGTCCTTATTAGTTGGGAGATTTGAACCCTTAGCCAGGACTCCATGCATGTCCATAAGGATTAAGGGCATGGTGTCGGCCACGCGATTTTCATTCTCTCCAACGACTTTGGTAATGTTTGGATGATGAAGTGAGTTGAGTTGAGATGATAAAATATTGTTAGAATATTATTTTTTAATATTATTATTATTTAAGAATTTGAAAAAATTGAATTGTTTATTATATTTTGTATTGAGATTTGAAAAAATTGTAATGATGAGTTGAGATGAATTTAGAATCCAAACGAAACCTTTATCTTCAATACGTACATATTTCTCGCTTAAGGGAGAATCACTTGCTTTTAGCCTCTTGCAGCTTGATGTTAAAAAACTCTTAACTTAGGGCGATTAGATAATTATATCTAAGTCAGCCTTTAGGGTAGGTTTGGGTGGTCAGAAGTATTCTGAATGATAGTAAAAAATAATAATAAAATATTAAATAATAATAAAAAATAATTAATAATAATAGAATATTATGAGAATACTTGAATAGTAGTGTGTTTGAAATTACGATAAAAAATATAACTTATAATTTTAAGATAAAGTATACTATTAAAAAGTTATTTATTGTTTTGATAACTATGTGTTTCAAACACTTTCAAATATATTATATTTGTTTATAAACAAATTAAAAAATTACTTTTTGATATAGAAAAGACGATCATTTGGTATTTTTTAAAGATTATGACTATATTTTTAAAAGTTTAAAGGTTGTAATTATTTTAAAGTCACATAGTTATTTTTGCCTATTGAGAATATTTTTAAAATTTGAATTACGTTTCACATTATTATAGAAAAAGTGTGTTTTGAGAAATAAAAAATCAAATGTATTTTTTAGCATATTAAAATAAAAAAATATTTTAATATGTAACACTCAAATAACTTAATTTTTTTATTAAATAATTTTTAAGACTATTTAAATACTTTTTAAGATTCCTAACACAATAAATACTTTTTAAGATTCCTAATGCAATTACAAACAGGCCCTTACTGCTTGTATAAATATAGAAAAACTATATTTACAACTCAGGTATGGAAAACACGTTGTTTACATGAAGGACTTGAAATGAGTTGATTTGTAAGAGAAGATATAAAATCAAATCTATTGCAAATAAAATCTTGTCATGTTGGTGGTGCGGAAGATATGTTTAATTTATTAATAGAATAACTCATAAACATATTTATATATTGCGTAGAAAATAAAAGAAAAAAAGTGGAGAAAAAGCTAGATGAATATTTTAAAGATGCAATTCGAAGGAACATATCTGTATAAGTGTTGCTTACCATCGTCATTTATGAATATTTAAGATTGGTAGTATCTTGAATAACGAACTCGTACTTTGGTCGGAAGAAATATCTGCTGGATCGAACATGGTGTCTACTTTTCTCTCTTTTTTCTCTTTGTTTTTCTTTTTTTAGCCTCCTTAGATGTCAAATCAGAATCAATATTTTCATTATTGGATGATTTATTCCCACTAAAAGTTTGCATTATGAATTAATTGATATTATATAATGGTGATGTATGGTTATTTGTTTCTCATTTTTAATTAAGGATTTAACAGATGGGAATAGAGTAAAAATATAATCTTGAAGATGTTTATTTCATGCGCGTGAATCGTGTTCCAAGAAAAGGGAACACCAGGATGCATTATTATAATGTCTCATTGTCCAAGACGAGTATGGAAAGAAAAACAACAAATATAACTTGATGGTTAGAAAAAAATTATATTATCAAGTCTGTATATATATATATATATATATAGTATATTTAATAAAGTGCTTATATGATATCTAGTAAATTATTTGATATAATCTGCACACTGACTTAAAATATTAGAATAACTCTATATTAGATATAGTTTATAATTGAGATAAAAAAGAATGTTTTTCAATCTAATACATCAAACTTTATTCTAATCTGTTTGGACTGCTTTTCATAGTGTGTTAGGCATTCCGTTAGTAAAATACATTTTCATTTTCGTAATTATGAGAAATGGGCATTGCCATTTAGGCCTTAAGAGCATTGGCAATGGCTTAGCCATTTGTCAATGCAAATCCAAATTGAAAGCAAATAGGAGAAAAAATAACTACATTGGCCTAGCTAAATTTGTCAAGTTTAACATATCTGCTACAGTATATCTTAACTCTTCCCCATATCTGGCGAGCTACTGTTCATTATGGAAAGTTGTATTTTATTATTTCGTCCGGCCTCTCTCTTTCACTCGTTTTTTCCTCTTTCTTCTTCCATTTCCCTCGTTTTTCTTTTTCTTCATCCGAAACGTGCGAAACACAGACCTGCATCTTCTTCGATCGTCCACGCCCTCTTCTCTTTGTCGATCGTCCATGCCATCGTCTTCCAGCCCACAAATCGTCTACGCCGTTGTCTTCCAGCCCACAAGAGACCTGCGCATTTCCTCCCCAAATCTGTCACAACAAAATCACCATTTGAGTATTTCTTACAAACTGATTTCTGATTTGTGTTTCGATTTACATGGGTTTCGATTTACATAAATTTCTTACATGGGTTTCGAAGGTTTCGATTTATTGCAATTTTATTGCAATAACTGATATCTATGGGTTTCGAGGGTTTCGATTTACATGGATATCTTATTTGGGTTTCGAGGGTTTCGATTTATTACATGAGTTTCGAGGGTTTCGATTTACATAAATTTCTTATTTGGGTTTTGAGGGTTTCGATTTATTACATGGGTTTCGAGGGTTTCGAGAGTTTCGATTTACATGGATTTCTTGATAATATTGAACAACTGATATTTATTGCAATTTTGCTTATTCGATCTGTTATCTATGATATATATTGCAGTTTTGGTTATTCGATTTGTACGTGTAGCCAGCATCTACGATATATATTGCAGTTTTGGTTAGTCGTGATATTTTTGTTGTTCTTCTTTGCAAAATAGAACACATGCATACCAGTTTATCTTTTTTTGAGAGCCATATTTTCTTGAGGGAAACCAAACTATTTTGTTATATGCTCTCGATAGAGGTCGATTACTACCTCTTTATGTTGTAGGTGAGTCTGATTTTGCCATCCCCTTTCAGTGAATATGTTCAAAAATAGTTTTCCAACTTTAATCGATTCTCATCAGTTTAACAAGTTAGAAAATAGGATTGTTAACAAGCACTTTTCTATTGTTCTTGTTAACCCTCCATATATATTGAAGCATGATGATCATGCTCACCATCAGGTTGAGACTCTCAATGATCCAAACATGAAAGTGCAGCCACCAAGTGATGCACAACAGCCACCAAGGAATGCACGATGCATCAGAGATCATTCCTTATCAAAGGACCACTCTGTTTTGGCTTGTTGCTTGTAAATAAATTTCTGTTAGTGTCATTCTTAGTATTTTTTGTAGGTCTAATTTTTAGTGTAGTGGACAATACAGTTGAGTGCTAGGTGGAAGATAATATTTGTATTTTTTATTCCTTTTCATGAATGAGAATAGAGTTTCTGATTTGTTCTTTATGCTCAGGTCTCTATCTCTCTCTCACACAATTTTGATGTTCATATCTGCATGATTCATTGTGAGATTTGATTACACTTGCAATTTTATTGGAAGTGATATTATATAGTAATATGAAATGTTAATATAAGGTTGAGGAAACAAATAGTTGGGAAGAACAATAATTTTAAGTAAAATATAAATTATTAATTAATATATGAAGTATATTTGCAAAATATAAAAAAATAAAATTTTGTAAAATATTATTAAAATATATAATATTATATTATTATTTTGACTATAAGATGGCTAGTCCAATGTGGATTCACCTAGCCAAATGTTAATACTATAGCTAAAACTTGAGATTCTAGCTAAAATTTAGACTTGGCAATGCCAATGCTCTGAGTTAAGATCTCCAAATTATTAAGACTATATATGCACGTGACGAGATGTTGATGAGTGCATTAGAACTTTTAAGTAGAGGAGATTATAACATTCAACATCGATTGGTTGAGTTAATTGAATTATTTTGGCGTGCCAAATGTTTGAGAAAAATTCTATTCATAACCTCATACACCACACATATTTTTTTTTATGATTTTTAAAATTTTTTTTCTTATCAAATATGTAGTATATAGATGATAAGTAGAAGAATTCAATTGTTTTAAAAAGAAAAAAATTAAAAAAAAAATTAAAAAAAAAATTATGATTGGTGTGCAGGCTTATGAATAGCAATGCTCTATCTATAAAGAAAATTGTGAGCCAGTTATTTGTAAAAATATCTCACATAACGTGAGAGTCTATCGAGAGTCTTCTAATATATATAAAATATATAGTCTATGTAAAAAAAGTAGTGAACGTTACAAAGAAAAGAATTTACGGGATATAAAATTATAAATGTAATACAAGAGGATTCGGCGCTTAGGATGAAGTTTCCATATTTTGTAGTTGTAGCCATTGGACACGTGTTGGATTGTATATTTCCATAGGTGTGCATGTAGCCATTGTTAGATGATTTCTTTCCATACATGAGTTTGTAACCGTTGCATCTTGATTTTGGTTGATTGAGTGAATATTGTTAATAATCTACATAGTTAGCATGAACACAAAATAAAATACAAAAAAAAATTATATTTCTAATCATATTTATTGACATACCAAACACGTCACTTATTTAAAAACTTTGTTATAAAAGAGTGCTGTATTTTATTTTATTTTTTATTTTTAATAATTGTAATGGTCCCACGTTAAATGATGTGGTTATGATATTTAGATACTGACGTGTAACTAACAAAGCTTTACTAAACATAACACATGACCATGTGTGAACATTAATTATAGAAAGTGCAAAATATAATAGGCGGCATTTGGATGGAAAGTCATGTATTGTTAAAACCAAGTTTTGGGAATGGAAAACTCTTTCAAAAACAACCTAAAATAATTATTAAAACAAACTCATAAGACTTATGCTATATACAGTCATTTTTACATACTTTTTTGGCACTCTATTGGAATAGGTGAACTTTCAACCCTATTAGTATTTACTTTGAGAGTAGCCCATCCACGTCTCTTTACAGCTAGAGTATATTTGGCCATAATATTCGTTTCAGACTTCCAAAGGAAAACATTACATTTGAGAACGAACGAACATTTATTATTCTGATAATGCAACTATTAACAGCCAAAATGAGACCTGAAATTAAAGGGCAGAGGGCTCATTGCCTGATGGTAAGCCCAGCTCTTAGATGGACAACACCATTGATAAAATAGAGGCTGTCATCAGCCATGAATGCCGCCCAGGTTATGCCAAACAGATTTTGATACCCGACGGCCTTCCCTCCTGTGAAATTACAATTTCCCTTGTGCTTGCTTACAAACTCCTCATTTGGCTTGGACCTCGCTGCAAACTCATAGTCAACGGTAAAATTTACTGATCGCTTCTCTAGAATCACCAAAAATAGTCCAAAGCTGTGTAAGCCTCGTTGGTCCAAGTTGCAGTGCGCTGACAAGAAAAACCACTGCCCACCCAGTTGAAAAGGCAGTGAGTAAGCAACACCAGCTGGAAACAGACGTTCACACTCCTCCCGCTTCAGGTCCAGGTAAACAATACATTGCTGACAGGGCAGCTCAAATTCGACTACCTTGATTGGGCGATATTTGTATGCCCGCTCCACATATCGCCGACGGGTGGAACTGGCCTCCTCTGCAGCAAGGGAGCGCTGCTGGTGTGGTGCCTCAGCCTTGAAAAAGAGAGCCTCAAGCACAAGCTTTGTCAACAGGTCGGCATCAAAGTCATTGCAAGTAAAAACCTTCCTTAGCTTTCGGGAGGTCATGTATGGAAAACGAATGAGGTGAGCAAGCCGCGAGCCAAGGATCTCTCTTCGGTCCTCGAGTTTTGGGTAATGAGTTCGAGCCCATTGCAGCACAAAGTCAAAAATAGCATCCTCTGAAGGCGCTTGGAGATCATCACTGGACAATACTGCCTCAATGCCAGCCAGGGGAAAGTTTAGCACCTCATCGCGAAACCTGGAACATGCAGCAAAACAATCAAATTTTTCTCATATCTGTGATTCGAATTTAAGTCGCTACAACTGAAATTTGAATATTATATAAAGAAAAATTATATTTTTCATCATTTTTATCACCATCCTCTTGGCATCCCTTTATGAAGAGCATTAAATGATTAGCCCACAAGTGGAACATAACAAAAAGTTTTCAATCATTTATTACCACATCATAAGATGGTGGGAGGATGATGGTAAAAGGACTTGTGAGTAGCATTACTCTTATATAAAATTCAGGCACTGTTTCACAAGACTGATCAAATATCCTAATAATTGACAAAAAAGGAAAAGAGGAAAAGAGACATCATATGTCTAACAGTCTAAGTAATAATGGTCCCAAACAAAATTTTACCATATGAACCTAATATAAACCAGAGAGGAGCTTCACGGCTAAAGCAATCATAAAGAAAGTATGTCAGGAAAAACTCACTTGGTTATGTCTTTGTAGTGTGCAACAAGAAACTGTTTTGCTGCATTAGTCAATGGCTGAACTCCATCAGCCATTGAAACACTAGAAGGTAGATCTAAATAAAGCAATGCAGACTCGCAAGTCATTGGCAAATTCAGCAATAACCGGCTACAATATCTCAAGCATGATGCAACTTCAAATTTGTCAGCAGCCATCAGCACATCCAACAGTGCAGGAGGTGTTGTCGTTGACAAAGTATTGCTGTACATGAAATTAAGAAGGTCCATGAGGGCTGCTTCCTCTGCTCCAGTGACATAATAAGAAAGAAACAGTAATTAATTAGTATTGACTTGTAATATGGAGAAGCTGATACACACAAGTAGACAATAAAACGTAACGAAAGTTGTGTGATTACTAGATGCATGAATCTGTAGAGTTACATGTTGCTGCTCTGACTCTCTAACGTCGTTTGAAAACAACTACAAGAGGCATGAATCAACAAGTGAGCAAAATTATCCAAGGAACAAAAGCAGCAAAACCAGATAAAGACTCCCTTCACCTTATAAAAAAATGGACTCTTTGCTGCTAAAATTGGAGAGCTTATGTGTAAGGTTTTGACTCTAAGAACTGTTGCGAGTTCCTTGCTCCACAATGAATCATTACCAGGTGCAGCTTCATCATCTACAAAGGATCTCACAGAGTGAAAACCAAAAGACTATCTATTTATATTTAATATTACATGCTGCTGCAATTACTGCATATGTACCACCATATACGCATACAGATTGGTGAAAAAAAAAATGTTAAGTTTACATCAGCTAATAAGTAGGAGATAAACACCACTTCATATTCTCCTTATATAAGATTGGAAAGATAATTTCTAGATAAAGAGAATAACACAGATATGATTTTTTCTTTCTGACGAGTAACAACACAGGAAGAAAATTGGTACGAGGAATAATGAGATATGCACAAAAAACCTAGTCAGTTCTCCATATTACACCAATAGAAGGTCTCCAAGCTGAAATAGAAATAAAGAAACTGATCATTTTTGTTTTTGATAAGTTCTTGTAGAAACTGATAATTGAAGATACAAGATGTACCATGGTGATTCCAATTAATCCCAACACCTGAAGGTAATTCCTCAATCATTGCTTCCTCATCTTGAATTCCATAGCCCAAACTATCCTCTGTATTTGGCATGTTACAGTTTAAAACCAGCTCTTCACATTGCATGGGCACTAAGTCCCACATTGGGTGGGTAAAGTCTGATAGAGGTAATTGAGTATGTAAAAGTGCATTTACTGCCAAGTTTCACATAGGTTCCTCACATGGAAATAGGTTGTATCATGATTCTAAGGAATTCCAATAACAATCTTGACTAGTCTTTTTGGAGTATAAGCCGAGATGTGGCTTGGGTTGGGACAACAATATTCTTCTACCACTTCTTCAAAACAGCTTCATAAGGTCAGCAAACACAATACAGTGGGAAGACGCATGTAACTGCATAATTTAACTTCCTAACATGGTAAATTATGCAGTTACTACAACATTCGGGGGTGGTGAAGGGAGGATCATTGGCAGCCTTTTTACCCCAAACACAATGCCTTTACAGCAACAAGAATACAAAGCATAATGATCCCAATAGCCGGCAAGAAAGAATTAAAGCCTAGTGTATACTTCAAAAAACTATGCAAAGCCTGTGAAAGAGATGCCACCAACTGAAGTCATAGAGAAAAAGAAAATACTTCAACAACATCATATTCTCATGCATACTGCCCTACATTATCAAACTTTTAGTAAAGCATCTACATTCAGATCCCAAGGCAATCTGATCCATCCAAGATTAAAAAAATGATGATTATGGGAGTATTCATTCCAAATCAGGCTCGGCTCCTGGTTCATTCACTTGATCCCCAGCCCAGCATTTTTAAATTCAAAATGCATACTATGGGCTAGAAGGTTCTTCGATATTACCTGGGCACCAATGGAAATGCTGCCCATTTTACAATACTAGTCTGTTGTGTAGTAATCACAATCACAACTTCAGATAAATCCCACAGTTCAAATCATGTGTGCCAAAGCATGAAATTGAAACGGGAAATGCATCCCAGTTCAGCGATACTGTTGGCTTAAAACTTATCACCAGCCACCGCATTTCAATATTGAACATGCATACCATTGGCTCAAAGGTTCTACAACGTGGTATGGCAGTGGATACACGTGCTAATGTTGCACATTTACAACAGCAGTCTGTCTTCTCTCAATAGCAACATCATCATAACATCGATACAATTGTTTTATCATGTGCATCAAATGAAACTGCAATCATGAACCATACAATCCTCTAAAATGATATCTAAGTGGTTAGTGTCATATCCAAACAAATTGAAATAGAAATTTCTCGGGGAACTATCACAATCAAACTACAAACTACAACTCAAAACTCATCTAATAGCCTAACTACAGGAAACGGAAAAACCCAAATATTCTTTCAAAATCCTTCATTTAATGGGCAACCAAACAGAACCCACTTGCATTAACAATAAATTTACAACCACTAACCCACATGCACACACAGAACATCGCAGAAAGATTAAAAAAAAAACTCTCTTACCACTCTCTTTATCGCGAATTATCTCAATCCTCAGGACCCGATCGGAGAATTTGCTGTCGTTAAAGGCGAACGCGAAGTTCGAGACGGAGCCGGAGCCGGAGTCGGTGGCGAGCCCACCCGTCGAGTCTGAGTCCATGATTATCTGGGGATCAAGCAGGTCTTTGCTCGAATCCCGCACGACCAGACCCTAGAAAACCCTCGATTGAAAAGTACTCAAAGAAACCAATGCTAAACATGTTGACAATAGTTTGCTTCATTGGTTGAAACATCCATTAAGTTCACACGTCCAGAGGATAAAGAGAGAAAATTTAAGAACAAACTGTTACTTTCTCAGTTCTCATTCTATCCAGAACTTTAATGGCGAAATTGTAATAAATAGCATAACAAAATGAGACGGTAAAGTAAGATCAAGTTCTGAGTATTGCGATGGTTAAATAATTTGTACAGTTTTAGAATATAAAATAAATACGTCTTAAATATATATTAAATGGGGGATGTTGGAGTTTCTTTCTTGAATATGGTCCTAGAAAATTTCGGATTCTACAGTATCCCAGTAACTCAAATCCCAAACTTTAGTAAATGAGATACTATTAATTCATTTAAAAGAAAAGGAAAAGAGGTGTTTTCATTTTGGACGTTTTCTCTGAAGATCACGAAAACTGATTACCTTGGGAATAAAGTTACGAGTCTTGTGGATTTGGATTCGTAGAGTTATTGACGGGATTTTATGGGAGAAAGCTATATCAGAGGTCAAGCTAGAAGCAGACTTGCGTCTTGAATTTGAGTCCAAGAATGACAAGAACAGAATAAGTGCAGAGAATCTCGAATGAGGGAAAGGAGAACTCGTAGCTGTATTAACTCGATTATTAAATTACATATTGCGAGCGTAACACCGGGCCACGGACCAATCCCGCTTTCTAAAATTTTGTTTTTTTGGGTTTCTATGCTCGAAAAGTTCATTTAAGATTAATAATTAATTTTTGAGTTAAGTTACGGGTTTAAAATTTTATTTTTATAGAATGTGGATTCTTATTGAGCTTGATAAGTAAGTTAAAATCATTTTATATTTTATAGATCAGGTGTAATTTTTTAGTTATGGGCTAAAATTTATGGGATAGGTTGTATTAGTTTTAGAATTTAAGTCGAAGTCCCATCAGTATCAATAAAACACCTGATCCATGAGAAAAATTGCAGACAAGCTAAAGAGATTTTCAAATTGCTCTAATCATCCAACTCAGTCCATTTGTTAATTACATACACAACATGTGGGCCCAAATATTTTGGAATGGGCCCAAAAAGTCCAAGCCATGAGAACCCAGTGATCAGTTCCATGCCATGCAACACTATATAAATATACGTTACACACTGCACGCACATCCCTTATGCACGTAGTGATAATCTTCAACCTTTATACTAGAGTTGTTGCCGCACCACCTTAAGGTAGCCCCACTACTAAGCTCCTCGACGCGAACCGCTAGTTCTCGACGTACTAGTAGCCTCCATTCCACGTCAAGGAAGGAGCCAAGCCATGAAAACCACCTCCCCTACATGGTAGAACCTCCACGCTGGGGTTAGCCTATGCTGAACCAGAGAACCGTTGCCCTTTTTCACCCACGTGCTACCCTAGCTCCGCCCTACACCATCATTGCCTAAGCTACCATCGCACGTCTAAGAGGTCCTATTTCCCGCACTAAAAACAGAGCAATAAAACCACTTCCCCCTGTCTTAGTTTTGCAGCCCTATGACATGTTGGTGAAGCTTAGTGACCTTGCCAAACCCTCCACGTCGCCTCCACCTGTGCCCGCACCTGCGCCGGGCACCTATGCCACCCCAAGCCACCTTTCTCTCTCTCTCTCTCTCTCTCTCTCTCTCTCTCTCTCTCTCTCTCTCTCTCTCTCTCTTTCTCTCTCTCGTGAGTAATGTTTTCCTCTCTCTCCCTCTCCTAGTGCTCTGCCGCCGCGCCCAACCACCTAGCCGCCACTCGTTGCCTTGCTCATGGTGAGTTACCTCGCACGGCCCCTCCCTCACTGTATCTCCTCCGAAGCTTGTTTTTCTCCAAAGTTCTAGCATTTGAGTTCTATCCACTTATTATATATAACCACCTAAATGCCCCTAGGATCACGTGATAGTTCCCAATGAAAAGTTCTAACTTTCGAAGCCTTTTTTTATGTTAATTACATCTTTACCCTTTTGTTGGAAGTCATGGAATTTGTTTTATTTTATTTCAAGTGGGTCTAGGTTGGATATTGGGCCCGATTGCATTGGTTACAAAACACCTAGAATATATTGAGTGGGTTTGGGCTGCCTTCTTTTTTTTTATTTATTTATTTTAAATAGACTTATAATCAAGGTAGAATTTTGTTAAGTGGATATTGATAAAATTAGGAAATGATGATATTTTAGAATTACGAGAATTTTAGATTTTTTTAGAAAAATAGGTTATTAGTATTTCAGGCTTAAATACCAAAATCCGTGTTTAATTAGAGATTTAAGTAAGTTATATGTCCATCTTATATGTGATGATTGATTTCGTTCAGCACTGTTGTGGAAAAATTCAGAGAAGATAAAAAGTTAAGGTAAGCGGGGTTCCTATACTAGATTTGCATAAAAATAGAAATGAACTGAGATAGATTTTGGAAAATATGCATGTTTTGTTATGAAAAAAAATTTGAAACAATCTCAGTTATTTGTTTTGAATTACTCATAAAACTTGGTATAAGAAAAAAATATTTTCTGTTATGACTGGTGTAAACATGAACTTATTTTTGGCATTATGTTTTTGAACGGTGCAAAAAGAGCGAATATGAAAATTTGTGCATAATTATATAATGTTGATATGATTTTGTTGTGTTATGATTTCTGAATATGTTCTATACTCTGATATGAAATAATGTGATTTATAAAAACCTCTGGTATGACATTCTGTTTCTGTTATGTTATGTTCTAACCTTACCACAAGTGTAAAACTATGACCTCTGTTCGGGTTCGTATCAATTTTTATGTTTCTGGTGCACCCACTTTGGAAGTAAAGTGGTTTTCAGCATGATCTTTCCTGTGTACACACTCGGAGCTTCGAGAATAATACGGGAAATATTTCACATTCTGTTTTTGCTCGGTTGTCGGCTGAGATTTGCACAACCATGCCACGGAGGTTAAACATGAAATTTTGTTCTAATGTGATATTTCAGTTATGCTATGCCAAAAGAATTTAAAAAAAAAAATATTTTTGAATTTTCGTTTTGATATTTTTGATAACATATTCTGATTCTGCATTCTGAAAATAAAAATATTTTGTTCTGTATTCTGAACTCTGTAAATACTCATGTTTACATACTAGTATATCTTCTTTGCTTACTGAGTTATTGATAATTCATCCTCTATCTCCACAATATTTTTTAGATAATTTTGATGCCTTAACTGGAAGTCAAGAATAGGAAGTGTTAGCAAGATTTGATGGTTGTAGAGTAATAAGTATCAAAGGGTACAAATATTTATTGGAGAATTTTATTTAGTATATTTATTATTTTATGTTATTTTGGTATTTTGAGTCATGTATATTTTTGAATTGTTGTGGAGATTTTAATTTATTTCATTGAGGTATTTCTTTGGTGTCTCTAGTCCTGATGGAGGAACATATATTTTTGGTTTTGAATAAATGAATTTATATTTGATGAGGAATTTGGAGTATATAAATATGTTATTGGAGATGATTTTAAGTTACAAGAGCTAACTCCCCAAATATACTCCAAATTTCCAATTTTGTTCGCATAAAAATATAATTTGCAATTGCACAGAATCGTAACAAGTATTAAAGTGTTTTAAAGAAAATGGTTATCGAAACCATAGGGAATAATTATGCTATTGAGTATTGAAATTAAGTAAATTAATTACTATTTGGAAAACCAAAATTTGAAGATTAGTTTATCTAAATAAAACTACAGAAAAGAACATTAAAATTAAGATTTTAACAATAATGAGAGTAGATCTAGAGCGTTTGACTTCACCTAGTAAATCCCACACAGTTTATTCTTCCTTGTTATGGAATTCCAATTATCCCAAGTTGATGATAAAAATCCATTAACTATTCAATATTTTCTCTCGAACAATACAAACAATATATCCAACTAATAACTTCATATCTCTATGTGAATTTAACGAATTGGAGACTCATTAAGTTCTTTGAATTTTTCTTGAAAATCACACTAGTCACAGTAAAACATCTCTGCTCTCACTCAACTAATGATGTTTAATCCAAGAACTTCCAAAAGATCAAACAATAGTTAGGTAGAAAATTGTGAGCAATAAGAACAAAGAATACGCACTCAATCGTGGTAATATTAAAAATAAAATAACTTGGAATATAACCTGTGTATTCAATGCTACGCTACATCAAAACTCTAGAAAATAGAATTAGTTCATAATTCAATTAAAAAGAAAAAGAATAAAATTAGTATTTTTTGTTGAAGTTGGTTGATGAAGCATTCGACTCTCGCCTCTGCTCCCCCAGATCTACCTTCTCGAAAGAACACTTCAAAAATAAAACCCAAAAACTCTCAATCTCTGATTTAGAACTCCAATTAAGATTGACAAACCAAAGACTCTCAATTCATCACACAAGACGGATTAAATAGATATTAAAACTTAAATCTAAAAACAAAATAAATGCGGCTACAATTTAACCTAAAAATCTAGAAAATAGTTTTTAAAGATAGATGTTAACATAAAAGGAAATTATCCCAAGAATATAGAAATTATCTAAAATAGAAGATTCAATGATATGCAGCTTGATTTGCGGAGTTCGGGAGTATTTGGTCGCCAATAGAATTAATGCAAAACTCAGAAGGGTAGAAGCGAGTAGATGCCGTGTGTGCTTAATATAACTGGCGTGGAGGTCACAAATGCATGGGCGTGGAGGTCATAAAGACCACACGACCCTCTTCTCGCCTACCGAGTGAAAAGACTCTCGACCGAGATGAAAGACTCCTCTCGCTTTTTTTAGTTGTTGCTCATGATATCGTTTAAATTGATCTTTTAAGTTAATCATTTACACTAGTCTCTAAGTCTTCACGCCTTCTGGTCGCGAGTCTTGTCACTGAACGAGATGTAAGTCTTCTCGCATTTGGGCGAGAAAGATCTCTTTGTTGCCCATCGGACAAGGCTCTTTGCCTAAATCTCATCAGCTCTCTTCAAATCTCGTTGCCTCTCATCGGTCTGGATTCGTAGTATCTTCTTTTGTACAAAAATGCTCTCCTTTTGCACTAAATTTTTTCATTTCTTCAAATCCAAGAAAATAAATAAAAATATGTAGAAATAAAATAAAATAAATAGTATTGAAGGGAAAATGATATTTTTCATAAATAAAAGAGTGATAAAAATCACATAAAAATAACACTTATCACATTTTATTACTAGTCACAATCCATTTCACTACTATTTAAAAATTTCTCATATAATCTTATTCTCCAAGTATCCATTTGAATATTACACTACAAACCATCAACTTGTCATTATAAGATAAATTCTAAATTTGAATATTACAAATCAAATTATGTCACATGAATGATGTGTGGTGTAAAGGTTTTCAAATACCACTACTCTTTACAATCAAAATAAGACTAGAAAAAAGTATGAGGGATTGGATGTAATAGCAAGAATGGTAAAAAATAGAAGCAACATAGATGAGTTGGAGAAGTTCATCCGTTTTGTGGGGCATCTGGTTAAGAAGAAACAAGAAACTAAATGAGCATATAAATGTGGATCCATGAAATGCAATAGACGAAGCTCTTGCTCTGCAACAGGCTCACGAGCAATATCATGGAGGCAAGCAACATAAACTTATGTGGCTACCTGCAAATGGGACCACCTCCATCAAATGTGCTGAAACTAAATATAGATGGTGCAATGTTTTATGATCAACAAATAACAAGAATTGGTGCAGTATTGATGGATGAAAATGGTTGTGTGGTTATGTGTAATAGATCAAACTAGAGAGATAATGGAAATGCAACAATTAGATGAAAATTTCATATGTATCTAGTAGAAAATGATAATGCTCTCTTCGATGGAAGCTCCTCCAGGAATAGAACAATATAACAAATTGATTATCAAGGTTCTGGATGGTTCCTCGGGCAGTTACTACGCTAGATATACTAGTAATATGAAAAGACAGAATTACCCTTAGATCCTTTGGTTACAGACTTAAAATAAATACACTAGCATAAAATAAACATGGATCAAGCCCTTCTTGGCCCATTCGAAGCCCACAAGCATTCACTCCATCTTCTAATCCTTCTGATCGTTGCTATGGCCCATGCTCTTAAAGTCCAGCCCACGCATGTACATCTTAACTCAGCAAACATGCCTTCTGGAAGAACCCTAAGCGTGCTGACACTTCATCTCAACATCTCTCTCCCTCTGTTCTCTTCCTTGCAATGTCGGTGTGTAACACTCTCCCCCCATCAAAACACCTTGCCCATAAGGTGTGGGTAATCGCTGCAGAGCTGTGTGTAGGGCTCATAGGAGGCTTCATCTTGCGTCTGACCAGTCCAGTGAACCAAGAGCTCGACGATAGGTAATTTCCTCACTTTCTTCAATTTGCGATTAAGTATCTCCTCTGGTTCTGGTTTAACTATGCCATTTTTGTCAGTGGGTGGTAGGGTGGGAATGATACTAACTTGGGGTCCCTTTTTTTTTTTTTCAATTGGGAGATGTGGAAAACATCATGAAGTTGATCGGAATGGAGTAGTTGAATTCGGTAAGCTACTTAACCGATTTTTTGAATCAATTGAAAAGGATCGTAAAATTGCGGTGAAAGTTTCAAAACTTGGTGGTGGCGAAGGGAGGATTGTTTGTATGGTTGGATTTTTAGGTAAACCCACTCACCAACTCGTAATTGTTGTTCCTTTCTATTTTTATTTGCGTATCGCTTCAACCTCTCCTGGGATCTGACCAAGTTTTGCACTTTTGCTTCAACAGGGCCCAAAGCTGGTCTCTTTCATACAAGGTAATCTCAACCTCCTATACTCTTGTTGTGCCTGCTGTATAACTCGTTAGCTTAGGAGGTGTGTACTCATATAGGGCCTGGAAGGGTGTTATTTTACTCGAAGCATGCTGGCTCGAGTTGTAGAACCATTCGGCCAAGGCCACACACTTAGACCACTCTTTAGGTCTATCACAGACATAAGACCTCAAATACTTTTCCATCCACTTGTTAACAGCTTCGGTTTGGCCATCTTTTTGCAGATGGTAAGCCGTGCTGAATGCCAAATTAACCCCTGTAAGGACAGGAGTTCTTGCCAAAACTTGCTAGTGAATGTGGGTTTTGATCTGATGTAATAGAGGTGGGCATCCAGTGTAGTTTGAAAATGTGTTTGAGGAAGAGTTGGGTGATAGTCTTAGCAGTATATGGGTGGGAAATTGGAATAAAATGGGAATATTTTGTAAACCTGTCGACTACTACCCATAGAGCATTAAAACCACCAGAGTTAGGTAATCCTTCCACAAAGTTCATGGTAATGTCAATCCATGGTGTTGAGGGAATTGGTAGAGGTTGGAGCAACCCACTAGGGAGTTTGTTATCCACCTTGACAATTTGGCAAATGTCACAGCCTTTTAAGAAGTTTCTCACATCCGATTTCTAGCCAGGGCCAATAAAAACACTTCTTAACCCTATAAAGAGTCTTGTCAAAATCCAAGTGACCCCCTACGGGACTCCCATGTAGTAAATCCAATAGCTGGTGTATAAAAGAAGGAACTGCAGGAATATAAACCCTGCTTTTATAAAACAGTATGTCACTCTTCACTGTGTAAGGGCGTTGCTGCTGTCCCTGATTGTGTTTCTCCCATAGAGCCTTAATTCTATCATCACTAGATTATAAGGCCTTTATCTTATTCGTCCAATTCCAGTTTGGAATAGAAATAAGAGACACAGCCACCTCAGGTTCCACCTCTTGCCTAAATAAGGCATCAACCACAATATTCTCTTTACCTTTCTTGTATTCAACTACAAAGTCATATCACATGAGCTTAACAATCTATTTTTGCTGCAAAACTGTCCCAGCTCTTTGGTCAAGCAAGAATTTTAAACTTTGATGATCCGTTTTGATAACAAACGGCTGACCCAAAAGGTAATGGCGCCACTTTTGAATTGCTGAAACTAGGCCAAAAATTCTTTTTTATATGTAAAGAGTCGTGGGGATTTCCCTTTTAAAGCTTGACTAAAAAATGCGAGGGGCCTCCCTATCTGCGTAAGTACTGCCCTGATGGCCTCACCCGAAGCATCACATTCAATGACAAAGGGTTTTTGAAAGTTGGGCAGGGCTAAGATTGGAGGTTCAGTCATGGCTATTTTGAGTTTGTTAAAGGCAGTTTAGGCTTCCGCATCCCAAGTAAAACTATCTTTTTTGAGTAAACTAGTCAATTTAGCTACTATAGTCCCATATCCTCTTACAAATCCTCGATAATAGCCTACGAGGCCTAAAGAACCTCGCAAGGTTGTAAGGGACTTTGGTGGTGGCCAGCTCAACATAGCCTTTATCTTTTTAGGATTTGCCCGTACTCCCTGGCTAGAAATTAAATGGCCCAAATATGCAATTTCCATGCAGCCAAAATCACATTTACTTAGCTTATCATAAAGCTGGTTGTCCCTTAAAATGTAAAAAATTAGTTGTAGGTGGTGTAGGTGGGCCTCTTCATTCTTGCTATATATCAAAATATCATAAAAAGAAAAACCAAAATAAACTTCTGTAAATGAGGTTTAAAAATCTGGTTTATTAATATCTGGAAAGTGGAGGGCGCATTGGTTAAGTTGAATGGCATAACCAAAAATTTGTAGTGCCATTTGTGTGTAAGGAAGGTTTTAGGGGATGTCTTTAGGTTTCACCCTAATTTAGTGATATCTCGACCTTAGGTTGAGTTTAAAAAGCACATTGGCACCCTGTAGTTCATCCATCAATTCCTCCACCACTGGAATTGGATAGTTATCCTTCATTGCGACATGGTTGAGGGCGCGATAGTCAACACATAAGCGCCATGTGCCATCCGCTTTCCTTACCAATAAAACAAGTGAGGATAAGGGTTTTGGCTAGGTCATAACACCAGATTCTAGCAACTCTTTTATGATTTTTTCTATTTCATCTTTCTGGAAATAAGGGTAGCGATAGGATCTCACAGAAATTGGTTGGGTACCAGGTTGTAAGGTGATACTGTGGTCTTGAGATCTGGTTGGGGGAAGGCCAGAAGGGAGGCCAAAGATGTCAAGATATAGGTCAAGGAGGTGCTGTACGAGATTAGGGATAGTGGTAGGTGTTTGGGCTTGAGGAGTCTGTTTAATGAGTTGCAGTAGCACACCTTCTTCTTCTTTTTTTTTTTTTTTCCAGAGTAGTAGCTCTATTAAATGCCCCTTCTTCCATTGAAGTGTTGCCTCACAACCCCTTTAAGATGATCAAAGTGTCCTTGTAGGTAAATTGCATAGTGAGGTTATGGAAATTCCATAAAATCGACCATAGTCCTTGTAACCATTGCACACCCAACACTACATCGCAACCTGCCAGCATTAGCAAATACATATCCACTGAGAATCTCATGTCTTGGACAAACATTGGAACAACTTTTATTCTACCCTCACTTTTAACTTGGTCCCCATTTGTAACTTTCACCCTAACTTTGTCATTAGTTAACACATGTAGGGAAATTTTGGATAATATAGAAAAGTCTAGGAAGTTGTGAGTAATTCTTGAATCAATGAGAATAGTTATTGGTTGGTTACCAATTCTGACCATAACTCGCATAGTTTTAGGGTTCAAGGACCATATAATAGCATGTAAAGTGATTTCTAGATTTTCACCAGAAACTGAAATTTGAGATGTGCCAACCTGACCCTCTTCCTTCTTAGTGTCAATGTCTATTATTTCATAATTCTCCTCTATTTCCTCAATCAACAGCTTTGGACTTGAACATTTGTGACCTAGGGCCCACTTGGAGTCATAAGAATAACACAGGCCTTTAGCCCCGCGCTCTCTCATCTCATCTTGACTAAATTTATGGACTAGAACTATGACTTTGGGATGGTTTTGGTGGACATCTGTGGTTTGAGGTTGTTGGAAAGGTTTAATGTAGGATGGTTCATGGGTTTATGTGGTTGTATTGTACGGTGAAGTTCTGTATGGGTTTTTTTTTTTTTTGGAGAAAAATATTTTCCTCTTGAATTTTTGTAAATCCATAAGCTGTGAGCAAATCAGTGGGAGTAAACATTTTAACTGTCAACCTTATATCATCCCTAAGGCCACTGAGAAAGCAACTAAGCTTGTAATTCTCAGATAACCCACGCAGCCAGTTGGACAAGGCTTCAAAATCAATTTTGTAATCATCAACATTACCCTTCTATCTTAACTTAGCCAATTGTTCCATTGGATCATCATAAGTGGTTGGACCAAATCTGAGTATTAATGCTTTCACAAATGCATCTCAACTGTTTACTCTTCAAGACTCTTTCAAGTCTTGAAACAGACTAGTGCCTTCCCTTCCATGTGGAGGGATACTAAATGCAATTTATGCTGAGGAAGGATATTATGATAGGTAAAAAAATGGTTTACCTTAAATAGCCATCCATGGGGGTTATTATCCCCATGAAAAATCCGAAAGTCCAATCAAATGGGTCTTGGATGGATGTCTGCATTGTGAGGTACGACTTGTGAATCTTGGTTTTCCGGATGCTGATTGTTTTGTTGTTGACTGGAGGAATCTCCTGACAGAGTTGTCTTAACACTGTATAGGTCTGCTGCCATATTAGAAAATTGCTTCAGCAACATTTCCATTTGGCATCACATAGCCAGCATCTCCACTTCTCTTGTATTAAACTGGCTATTAATGTTCTTGATGTGTTGTTCTGTAGTCTTTCGTTGAGCATTGAGTCCTTCCTATAATTCTTTCATGCGAGTGTTTTCAGCCATTGCAACAGGGCAGGAAAGGGACTTTGGATACCACTTGTAATAGATCAAACTAGAGAGATAATAGAAATGCAACAATCAGATGAAAATGTCATATGTATTCAGTAGAAAATGATAATGCTCTCTTTGAGGGGAGCTCCTCCAGGGATAGAACAATATAACAAATTGATTATCAAGGTTCTGGATGGTTCCTTAGGCAGTTACTAAGCTAGATATACTAGTAATATGAAAAGATAGAATTACCCTTAGATCCTTTGGTTATAGACTTAAAAGAAATACACTAGAATAAAATAAACATGGATCAGGCTCTTTTTGGCCCATTCAAAGCCCACAAGCATCCACTCCATCTTCTAATCTTTTTGACTGTTGCTATGGCCCATGCCCTTAAAGTCTAGCCCACGCACATACACATCTTAACTCAGCAAACATGCCTTTTGGAAGAACCCTAATCGTGCCGACACTTCATCTCAACACTTATCTCCCTTTGTTCTCTTCCTTGCAATGTCAGCGTGTAACATTATGGCGGCAAGCAAAAAAGAGTATGCTATAAAAGAATTAGAGGATACTGAATTATTAGCTATTCTTAGAGGTATGAATGCATATGGGAATAATAGACCTAATCGTGGAGAGTGATTCATTGTTGATGGTGCTGGAAATCCAAGCTGAAAGGGACTCTACATCAATACTAAGCAATGTTGTGCAGGAAGTTAAATCCATGATAGGGCTCTTCAGCAGCTGCAACATTCAGCATGTTAACACAATGGGGAATGAGGCAACCCATCAATTAGCTAGGCATGTATGGAATGTAGATCATATTGTAATGTGGTGGGATCAAATACCACAATGCATTTTACAAGTTGTCTAGGTTGACAACCAGATGTAATAATCTGTTGAGATTCAATAATACTTGTTTCTTCTATATATATATATATATATATATATATAAAGACTAGAAATGATATATAGAAAAGAAATCGAGAACAATGGATCGATCTTGATCGCATAATTCTTCGTCAATAGACTTTAATACTGACCAAAATAAGGGTTTTTCTATAAGCATTTTGGACTGCTAATTTAGTGATATAATGGACTATCCAGGACCTTTGTAGCAAGCAGCCACCAAAATACGAATAAAAATTATATATAGAAAATGAATTGGGATCAATGAATATATAGAAAATGAATGAGGAGGAGTAGGAGGAGGAATGAGGAGGAGGAAGGAGGAGGAGAAGGAGGAGAAGGAGAAGGAGGAAAAGAAGAAGGAGATGAAGGAGAAGAAGAAGTTGTGGAGGGATTTAAAACTCTATTGTTCTTGCTTGCACTCCATGACTCCTAATGAAAAAAGAGAGACATTAGGTTGTTTGGATTAGGGCTAGGTTTTGACTTCAACAGAGTCGGAAAGTCCAATTCCGAACTCCGACTCTGACTTTTGTTGGAGTCGCAGTTGGCCTTCAACTCTGACTCATACTCTGATCAGGAGCGGACTTTGACTCTAATCAGAGCTGTCGGAGTCGAATTTCTAGAGGCAGAGTGTCAAAGAGAGAGAGAGAGAGATCTTGATCGGTCGCGTTTGTCGTCGTCGAACTGTGGCAATCCCACCTCCTCTTCAATCTTGGCGGTTCTTCGTCGTCAGTCTCAAGGCAACTCATAACTGCTCCAAGCCTCAACACCGAGTCTCCTCTCAATCTTCTCATTTCCTTTTATGCTTTTATTGCGTCTATCTTTCAAAAACTAGTTTTCATGTACACTATAAAAAGTGAAATGGTATTTTGAAGTTAACACTGACTATAAAACTAGACATGCATGTATCAGAACCAAAAATAAAAATAAATAAATAAAGAAAATGACAGTGATTTGAAGCCAAAGGCTGAGAGGCTCGAGACTCGAGTGATTAAAAAAAATAAAGACTTTTCAATGTGCTTTCCATCTTTCAAGTTATGCTTACCAAGGGACCAAAAGTGAAATAAATATTGTGTTGCTTCAGAACTTCAGATAAAAAGCATGGTGTCAGTGTTATGCTGGTTCATCATTAACCATTAGGTAGTAAAGCGAATGAATGATGTTAATGTCGTGTTTCGTATGCCTTTAGGCCAGGTTCCAGCAACTTAGGTGTTCAAAACTGGGCCTGCAAAAATTTGAGAAGAAGCAGCTGGGAGATGGTGGCTTTGGGGCTGGGGAGTCTCCGATGCCAAATTTAGTAAATTCTGTTAGAAGTATGTAAATAAGTGAGAGAGTCTCTCATATCTGGGACTTGCTATTTATACCAAGAGTCTTGGGGACAGATCATATCTGCCCCCATGGAGTTTGTGTCATTTACTGTTCTTTCTGTCAGAGTCATTTGATGCGACATGCTTCTGCGACGACGTCATTGATGTGGCGTGTAGCTTAGGTAGTGTTGCCATTAATGCAGTCTGGTTTCCTGATCTGCCTTACCTTGCTAGTATCCTCAGTGGTCCGTCGATGTCTTCGTGTAAGAGGATCGAGGGTTCTCTTTACTTTCCACCCGTTTATGCATATAGGTAGTAAAGTGCTGGAGACTGTTTGAGGGGTCTCCCGGTCGACAAGTCCCATCCCTCAGCAGTACGCTCCCTCAAGGAGATTTCGTCCAAGGGAGGCCTACCCATGGACTGGGTCGAAGAGTTTATTTGGTTTGGGTTAAGCCTTCGCTTCTTATTCCCTTTGTTACCCTTCTCGGGCCCTTACAGATGGTGTCAAGAGTATTTTTATTTTTTATAATTAAAATTGTTTTAGTTGAACGAGAAACATTCATAGGAGAAACATTCATAGGAAAACGAGAACTTTTATTTCTTTATTAAGAGAATGGTAAACATTAAGACAGTGAACGAAATATAGCGAACAAAGAACGGAGATATCAATTGGAGTTCGGAGCCAATGTCAACTCCGACAATATTTTTTAAAATAACTCCGACTCTGAATTCCAATTATTCCAACTCTGCCAGAGTTGAAATTGGAGCGGGTGTCGGACGGAATCAGAGTCAAAGCCGCTGGAGTTTTTGGCCACCTCTAGTTTGGATTCACTTGGTTGGGACAGGCGGTTTTTTGTTTTGTTTGGGAGAGACATGGAAATGATCCAGTTGGTGGTGATATTATATTATATTATGAGAAATGTTTTAATCATAGAAAAATTTTATAAAAGTAAATTTATAAACTGATTAACTTGATTTAATATATTAAATTATAAAGTTACTTTTATGATAAAATAGATCTAATATATTATATCAAATTACCTCAATTTATAAATTTATTTTTTTTAAATTTTTTTATAATTATAGCAGTTATCTTGTATTATCTATTACTCCATTTACACGGGCAGCAGGGAGCCCCACCAATTATGAACAATCAACGCATATTTATTTACTACCTATCACTGCTGCACACTTTCGCTGCCCGCAATTTGTGTAAAGATTCTCTCTTTCTTTCTTTTCATCATCAACCCTCCCATTTCTCGAGTTGATGGTGTTTTATGTTATAGACTTTATAGTTCATAATGTAATGCTATTTATATTTTATCTTAAGAAAAGTTGTAATTTCTGCAATTTTTTTTTTTTTTGTAAATTGCATAACTTTATAGAATATTTTAAACTTACATCACAATAAAAGTAGTTAGAAAATTTATAAAAATAAACTTATAAATTGACATAACTTCATATGATACGTTGAACTTATATTATAATAAAAATAATTTTATAATTTAATATACTATATTAAGTCATGTATTTTTATAAATTTATTTTTGTAAAATTTTTTTAAGTCTAAAGATTTTTAGATTAGAAAGATGTTTGTACTAAAGTTGATAAAGTTAACAAAAAAAACTCAAAATTTTGAAAAAAAAAGGGTAGATAAATCCGAGACAGTCTTTGCAAATAGCATTATGTAAAGAAATGTTTTTCGAAAAGCAAGGTTGGTCCAGAAACGTACAAAGCTACAGCTAAATCACCTGGTGTAGTGATTCACTCTGGGAAAAGTCAAGTCCCTCCCACCCCACCTTGACAGATGTTTACAACTTCTGACTTCTTAGTCCTCCGCGCATGGGTCCCAATTCTAAGCATGCTTACTGATCTCTTCCTCGAAAGGTATCATCAGAGAAGATTAAAGAACCACGAAAAGCTTTTCTTTTAAGGCTCTAATGGTGCGGAACAACTTTACATACATGACCAAAACATGTTGGTGAAAGATCATAGCACTTGATGATGAGAAAGTTGACATAATCCAA
Organism: Juglans regia; assembly: GCF_001411555.2. Lineage (NCBI taxonomy): Eukaryota > Viridiplantae > Streptophyta > Magnoliopsida > Fagales > Juglandaceae > Juglans > Juglans regia. Next base: position 29,947,739 of record NC_049902.1, on the reverse strand, counting down.
CGTTGTTCTATACTTCAGAGCAAGTCTTGATTGTCATCCAACATGATCATCTGGAACTGGAACTGCATCTGGTTAGTACTCACCTTGATTTATTGTTCATCAGTCAGTTGTTCAGACCACTTTACTACTGATTCCTTGGATGCTTCTCTTGAAGATTTCGCCTTCAAAGCGCCGCTCCGGCACCGGCACCGACCTCGCACCGGAGCTCTATACCAAGCCCTCCTTCCTGCTAATCTCTCAAGCATTGACGTTTCAATTGTTCGGCTCAGAAGCCGGAGGTTGTGGAACATGGGTGCCAACTTCAGCTTCTTCCACATTCCATCAAGAACCATGCCTTTGCCACACGTAAAGAGGCTTGCCATCGTCTATCAGAACTTGGGCAACTTGTCTTCCCACTTCTATGGCCTGAAGGGTTACTCACTCATCACTCCGGCCGTTGGATTCACGGTTTTCGATGCATCAAATGTTAGTTCTAAAAGCATCAGAAAGCTAAGTCTCAGTACAATGGGGAAGCCCATATCGATTCATTTCCCCACTTTTGTCCTCCCTAATGGAATGATCTCTAAGACGAGGTGCGTCGCATTTAGTGGAAATGGGAGTTTTTACCTTAGTGAGATGAGCTTGCCCGGTGTATGTTACTCAGGAGATCAAGGTCATTTTGCCATTGTTGTTCCGAAGGAGAGTAAGCAGAGGTTGTGGTATCTTTGGGTTGTTGGGTCTGTGCTTGGGATTTCTGGGATGGTAGTGATGGTTTATGTTGGGATGGCGTCTGCGAGGACTTTGAAGACAAAGAAGATTCAAGTGGAGAGACAAGCACAAGCTGATGAAGATTCGATTCTTGAAAGTAGATGGGTGAGTGGTAGTAAGCTGCCTTCTGCAGCTGTGACGAGAACTCTGCCTGTCCTTGAGAATGGAGGTGTTTGATATTCCTTTCAGATTTCTTTTCCTTCTTTGATAAGAATGTTTTTTTTTTTAATTTTTTTTTTTACTTTGTTCCTCCATGATCTGTACTTATTTTCCCCCCATTAAAGTCTACACTTTTTAGGATCACATCCCATCTCAGTTTGGATTTTAAATGTGAATTTCGATGCGCAATTTGAGACAGTAGTCAAATTCGAACTGTTGGCAGAGCTGTCCTCTTGGAATCCATTGTGAAACTCATTTTAAGCTGGATCAGGACCTTCATAACATTTATAATACACAACTACTAGTTTCAATTATAACATCATATTTGGCCACCACACTCTCTCTTTACTTCAACAGAAAACAGCGATTGCTATGTTTGCTAATATTGTGAATAAAAAATCCTATAAACATCAGTATAAAGCTACACGATTTGAACTCTGAGAAGCATCAGTGTGTAGATGGTGGGTGCAGGGACAAACACGCATAGCAAATTCATGTGATGGGGGAAATCCAAACTCTGGGAACCTTCAAAGTTTAAAATGGGGGACTGCAACAAAGTGGATCTTCAACATTTACAAAAACGAAACAAGATTTGGAATAACAGCCCTACACTAGAGGTAAGGAGTACGTTTTTCCATCAGATTACATTTTCCAACATCAGAAGTTTTGTTGTGGTGTTTGTGCATGCAACATGTATATCAGGGGCAATGGAGTGTAGGACAATCGAATGCTCTATAGCCATGAAGACCATCAAAAAGTACGCAAGAGAATTCCAAAGCAAGCATCATGATAATTCATTAGTATTGACTCTCATATACTGCAAATCAGGCCCCATACCTGGCAAACGGCCAAACATTTAGCGCAGGGAATAAACGGCCCACCACCAAAATCATATACATTCAATTATGAAGAGAAGAACTTGCAGACAAGCTAATCCAAAAGTGAGCTATGGCAAGGCGCCAAAATCCTTTAGTTTTTAATCCAACTAACTTTCGAAAGGCATCCTCTTATTCCATGAACATGATGGATATTAAGACTGGTAGTCTCTTTGAGTAAACCATCGTAGGATTCTATTCTTTCTAAAAACACTTACCACCTAAAAGAAACACCCAACAGATATGAACTAAGTAGGTTGCAAAACAGCATAACAACGCTCCCATTGGCTTCCACTCTTATTACAGTAGCTTCAACGTCACCCATCAATTAATCAGCGGCTATTTCTCTTGGAAGAACACCGAATTGACGTTTCAAACAGACGCATGGAATACACGATATACCAACTCCTGAAGCACTAAACGAAAACCCCCCTTCCTGATCCCCTCCCAGCGAAAGGGTGAAGAATATTGCCTCATAAGTCTTAAGAGAAGATGTTTACCAAACTTCGTGGGGATTAGTTCATCATGATATCACACTAAAGATGATAGGGCAGCATCTTTACACAGATATTAGCCAGTACCATCTTCATCTAATCTTAATTCTAGATATAGACCTTAGGACATATCTAATCTGATAAGAACTGAATCTACACAGAAGCAAAATTAGAAAAAACTAGAACATGTCTACCGCAAGGAAAGTGAATCATAAGAGAGAGTTTAGCTCAAAAACTCAGAAGGCATGCATTTTCTTATTAACAGCCCCCAAAAAAACAAAGGTTAAACAATAATTGCTCCCAGCAAGCAGAGAATCCAAAACAAGGCATACAATCCCAATTCAAATGGCATCCACATAAAATTCAGGATCACCAGGATCCAAACAAACAAAGTAACCAACCAAATAGTGAAAAAAGCTCAGCTGAAAGCACCAACACCGGCATCACTATTCCGAGCAAGTTTCGTCCACTCGGTATGAAACGACCCTGGTCGATCAATCCGCTCATAGGTATGCGCCCCGAACAAGTCCCTCTGTGCCTGCACCAGGTTCGCCGGCAGTCGCGCCCGTCTATATGTATCGAAATAGGAAAGACTGGCACACATCCCTGGCGTGCTAATGCCGGCTGATATCGCCAGCCCCACCACCCTCCTCCATGCAGCCTGTCTCTGCACCATCTCCCTCGCAAAGTCGGGGTCCACAACCAAATTCGCCAAATTGGGGTTCCTCTGATAGGCCTTCTTGATCCTATCCAAGAACACAGCCCGTATGATACACCCACCTTTCCAAATCCTCGCCAATTCACCCAAATTCAAATCCCACCCTCTCTCCACACTCTTCGCCCTCAAAAGGTTCATCCCCTGCGCGTAGCTACAGATCTTCGACGCGTACAATGCCTGTCTCACATCGTCTATCAACCTTTTCTTATCGATCCCACCAAGCTTCACCCCCTTCTCCTCGTTCAACCCAGCCTCTCTCAGAACCTCCGCGGCATTCTCTCTCTCATCTTTTAACCCACTCAGATACCGGCAATCCAAAGATGCAGCAATAGTGGGAGCAGCGACGGACAGCTCCGCTGCTTGTTGGACAGTCCATTTCCCGGTCCCTTTCATTCCCGTCTTGTCCAAAATCTTATCCACCAAACCCCCATCTCCATACTCGTCCTTAACCCTGAATATATCGGCGGTAATCTCAATCAAGAAACTCTCTAATTCCCCTCTATTCCACTCCGCGAATATCTCCGAGAGTTCCTGGTTCGATAACCCCCCAACGTTTTTCAAAACGTCGTACGCCTCCGAAATGAGTTGCATGTCGCCGTACTCAATTCCGTTGTGGACCATTTTCACGAAGTTCCCAGACCCGCCTTCACCGATGTAGGTGACGCACGGCCCGTCGTCTTTGACCTGAGCGGCGATCTTTTCGAGGATCTCTTGGATGTTGGAGTAGGCCTGATACGATCCCCCGGGCATGAGAGAGGGCCCGTTACGGGCACCTTCTTCGCCCCCCGATACGCCCATCCCGAGATACAGGAGACCCTTTCCGGAGACCTCTTGGATTCTGCGCTCGGTGTTCTCGTACCACTCGTTGCCGCCATCAATGATGGTGTCACCGGGCTCCATGTGCGAGGAAAGGGCGGCGATGGTCTGGTCAACCGGCGAACCGGCTTTGACGAGGATGATGACCGATCTGGGGCGTTGGATAGAGAGGACGAAGTCTTTGGGGTTATACTGGCCAGTTAAGGGGAGTTGACCCTCTTGGCGAGCCCGATCGACTGTTTCGTCGACCTTGGAGGCGGTGCGGTTGTAGACGGAGATGGGGAAGCCCTTATCGGCTATGTTCAAAGCCAAGTTTTGGCCCATGACGGCGAGGCCGGCGAGACCTATGCGGGAGAGAGCTGAGGCTTCCATGGTTGTTGTGGGAAGATAAGAGATTCCGCCAAGAAGCGATTCGAAATGGTTGGGCAGTGCGTTGAGTGCGAGCGTGTGTTGTTTGAGCCTTTGAGGAAATGGGAGTGACGGACTCTTCGAGTGGGCGAAGGGACGGTGTCAGCGCCTCTATCACCAACCAGATGAGACGGGGACTCGGGAGTGCATCTCGAACTCTCCGACGATTATTTTATTTATTTTTGTTTTAGGTTGTGTTTGAATAATAAGATAATCCGAAATATTTTGTGAAAAATTAATGATAAAATATAAAAAAAGTATATGAAAAGTAATAATAAAATAATAAATAATAGTGAAATATTTTATTGAGATCGTGTTTCGTAGCCCGAGCAGTGCCACAGTTGCCAATCCTAAGCCACTTGCAACAAGGAGGGAGAATGAGCTTCGGTGACTTTCGAAATCACTCCGCTGCCAAAGTTAGTGAAGAATCTGAGTTTGATAGGAAAAATTTAAAGAACTAGAGAGAATGATAAAAAGTTCAGATAGCCTTCCCATAGGAGGGATGACTGTTATTTATACTTGATTTGAACTCTTCTGTCGAGGGAGGTCGTGGGGTGTCAGGTCGTACCTGACCTGCCACCACTCCCCCCTGCTGTGTCAGTCTGCGGCTCAAACTGTCGTGGGAGGTCGTGCTCGGTCAGACCCGCTACCATCTTGCCAAGCCAGGGTGTTAGGTCGTGGTCGAGCCGTCCTGTGTACTTTGGCAGTGCACCGTTGCGTGCTGGGTCTTTTGACAAACGCATTGAATGCGACGTGCCTTGGCACCCACGATCGGGCACATCCTGTCGTTTGCATACTATAGGGTAGTTTGCATGGTACCTCACGGCAGGGCTCGGTAGGTCATCGAGTCCCGAGATGGGACTCTTGGCTTATTCGAGCTCGGTGCCAAAGTTTTTCCAGATAGGTTTATGGTTATGGGCTTGGTGCGGGGTCTCTCGATTTGGGCTTTGAGCCCATGTCAGGATCTCGTTTGAGCGCTTAGGGTTCCTGTAGCTCTTTGGGCCCAGGCCTTACTGAGATGGGCCCCCCTCACAGTACCCTGCGAATTCCTATGGCAGATATATGGTGGGAATTCAAAGCACCCCCATAATGGTGTCGCCTGTTTGGCGTCTGTTTCTTCAAGCTCCCTCTTTTGTCTTTAGTGGGCTCTTTTGTCTTTAGTGGGCTGCCCATCAGTTGAAGTTCTTGAGGTCACCAGTTCGGCTTCTACCGATTCGAGTTCCCAAGGTCATTTGCCTGTTTAATGAATGCCTCTCCTCATTTCCTGCGGTCGTTCCGTCTCTCAATTTCTGATTCGACGTGCCGGCTGTCTTTCTTCACGTTCTAAGACTTCATTGGTTTGTGCCGCCCACTCTCTTGACACAATGGCTACTATGCGTGCCGTTGTTTCGACTACTAGGTGCCGCGTGGCATTTACTGACGTCATCATTGTCAAGACTGTTTTGTTTCCCGCACACCCTCCAACCTTCCTATGTTATATAAAGTACTCTTATCCTTCTTCTTCCTCCTCCATTTCTTCCTTCCACCGTTCTCCATGTCCCAATCATTCTGTCCAGTTTCTTCTCCAGCTCCATGCCTTACTCTCTTTCTTAGGCCTTTCATTCCTCTTCCTCCCTATAGCGACCTTCCTCCACCTCTTACTTTCCCGTCGTTTCTCACCACTGCCATGGCACCCAAAGTTGACACTGTTGCTCCCTTTTTCGGGGGGACACGCTGGGTCTCCTTCGTCTCTGGTGATGACCTCAGGGTGTTTCATGCCAAATACAAGATTCCTCCTTCGTCGTTTGGAGATTCCTCCTTGGGGGGGGGGGGGGGGGGGGGGGGGGGGGGGGGGGGGGGGGGGGGAAGGGGGAGCATGCGGTGAATCCTAGTGGCTAGGGTGGCCATTTTCCAATTGAAGTTTGCCAATGGTCTCAGCTTTCTATTCTGTTATCCGGTTTGCGAGGTTCTCAATTACCTTGGGCTGGACCCAACGCAGCTTCATCCTAACGAGTGGCGACTCCTGATATCTAGCTGCGTCATCTTCTGGATGACACTTAGAGGGACCACTGAGGAGTACCCCACCTTGACGGTTCGGGAGTTCTTGTCAGTGTACCGTGCATTCGACATCCAGGGAGCATCTACAATTTCCAAGCCCGAGCTCATGGTCGGAAGATCGCTTCGCTCGAGTAACGTCACTCGAGCATAAATGTGAGGTCTCTAATTTTTGCATGTGTTTTAAATCCATATTTTAATTGATGTGTTATTTATTTATTGGTTTTGAAATTTATTTTGATGTATTTTAATTTGGATTTTTTTTTTATTTCCTTGCTATTTGTTTATTTATGTTATTGATGTTATTTTTGGGCTTGTTATATTTTTGTAGTGTTTTATTTTATTGGGTTGTGTGTGTGTGTGTGTGTTTTTATTTGTGTTGTGGCCCAACCCGTGTGAGATAGCCCAACTCGAGTGTGTAAAGCCTAAACCTTGTGCAGCAAAGCCTAGCCAGTGCGCCTAGCAGGGCCCAGCCCGTGCGGGTTAAGTGAACCCAGCCCCTCAGCTTCAAACGGCGCCGTTTTTGGTCAAGAACTTAGGGTTCCTTCTTTTCCTTCATGCGCTGCACACCTTATTCTTCCTCCTTCTTCTTTTCTTCCATTTCTTCTAGGTTCTTCTTTTTCCTTCTTCTCCCTTCGGTTTCTTCTCATGTCACTTGCTGCCGACATTGGCTGGACCTTAGTCACGCATTTTTTCTGCAAACCACCACTTCCTCCTTCCTTCTTTCTTCTCCGTGTCGTTTCGGTGGGGCTCTGAATTTTGCTCGTCGTCAAGCCATCCTTCCAACCATTGTCCACCTCGAGCTTCATCGGTTGCCAATGTGTCCTTCGGCAACGCCTTCCCGCATCTGCTGTCAAGCCATCGCGACCCTCACTGCCACGCATCACCTCCACGGCTTGCTGCCGTTTTTCTTTTCCTTCTACCCATGTGACACACGGGCACCTTCCACCGCCACATTTGGCCTATTAATAGGCCTCGAATTCTCACTTAAATTTCCCTTGGATTCTTCCCTTCCTCTTGTGTTTGAGTTTCTCACCTCGCTTCTTAGTGTGTAGTTTTGTGCGGAGAGTTTTGGTTGAAAACCCGAGTGTTAGAATTGTTCTGCCGTAAGCACCACCATGTGCCGCCGTGTGCACCACCACGACCCACCTTAGCAGACCCCTTTCTTTCACCAATTTACATCTTGACCGTTTTGCCCTTGAGAGAAACTCACCAAAAAGGACACTGTTTTGCCCTTGTATCACAGTTGTCGTCGTTGTGCCGCCACTTTTGACAACACTTCCTTCTGCTTGATCTTCCAGATTTATTCCCTTTTCTTGTATGTAATTTTTCCATTTAAATATTATTGTTGTATTTATCATTTGTAAACTGTTGATTGGTTGGTCTATTTGAATTAAGCCTTGGGCCGTTGAAGAGGTGAGATTTTTAATTGGAATTGTTGGAATTGGACCTTGGGTCGGTTTGGAGGAAGGGATTTTACTTGTATTTGTGAAATGGTGAAATTGTAAATGAAGGACTATTTTATGTAAATGAATTATTTTAATTGTATATTCCTGTTAATTGTTGAAATGTATATTTGTGGTTTTTATTAAAAATGTGTTGTGATGTCACGTGGTTTGTTTGCAATGATGATTGAATATGTGGGTGCTTGTGTATCACGATCCCAATCCGAGATGGGGCATTATCTCGGTGGAGCTCCTCTGGTCACTCGGGAGCGTAACAGACTGACGTGACATCCCCTGAGTTGTTGCAGGGCAACGACGGAAACGGACGAGACGGTAACTCTCATACCAATTTTGTGACCTTTTGGCTGGCGAGGTTAGATGATGTTTGGCAATGTACGCGCTGGGCGTGGAGCTGAGTATCGCTCATTACGAAGTCTCACGCACGGACGTTACCCGTGATGTGACGATGAGAGCCAGGTCGTGCAGACGGTCCATAGGGGAGACCGTGGTGCATACTTATTAATTAATAGTTATGATTGGACCAAAAATGAAATTTTTGGCATGAGTTGTTAAAAATGGTATTTTTGGAAAAAAGAACATATGAGGTTATTTTATGTGGATTATGTCCGTATGGGAACACGTGTTATTTATATATATATATATATATCTCTTGGATGTTATTTTTGGTTAATTACTTGCTGAGATGTCATAATCTCATTATGGTGTTTTACCCTACGGTTTCATCTTATGGTGCCATAGAGTCTGACACAGAGCCCGAGTATGAACTCGAGGGATCAGCTCCGCTGGAGGTTTGAGTTTCTGAGTTACTGTTCAGCGTTATGGGATTTGTTTCCCTTATGTTATTTCCTGTTTTTATTTTATCTGTTGGATGACTATTTAATCCTTGTAAAGTTACTTTACTGTTTTTGAACAATTCTGGTGCTTAATAAAGAAAGACCCTTTTATTTCTCCGCTGCGAATGTTATTTTGTACACATATTGCATGATGTACACACTCTTGGCACTATCGTAGGGGTGTGTGATCCGTGTGGTCATCATCCCGGTGTCACGAACTCCACAAAAATAACACGTGGGGGTTGAGGGCGCTACAATAATTGAATGGTCCCAAAAGTTTTTCTTTGTGTCATGCTTGGGCTGGGAGTACCCTGATAGGGAGGCCGCCCACAAGGAGTATCTCATTCAGGCGTGCTGGGGGTTCCTCCCTTCCTCGGAGAGCCTGGAACTTACCTTGAATATGAGGGAGGAGGCCCGCTTGGAGACGGTGATAGCTTGAGTGAGAGTCTATCCTTACAAGTCGCAGACTAATCAGGCTCTCTCCGACGAGAACATTTGTGACTTCTTGTCCACGCCTGATCACTCGTATGCTATCGGTAGAAACTTCCTAGGTGATATTCCCTCTCCCTGGGAACAGAAGCGCATCTTGAGCTTCTCTGGTGGCCAGACGAAGCGAACGAAAGTGCGTCATGATTCGCCTCGGAGGATTCCAAGTAGTGAGGTCGGGGGTTCCTGTTCCTCTCGTGGTCGTCCTGGGGAATCTGGGAGCCGGGCTGAGACGCCCCAGGGCTGTGACATTGGCGAACATGGGTAGATGCAGTCCGTGCGTCCGGAGATCCCGATTCCTTCAACATAGGGGTCCACATCATTTCCAAGCGGTTTGCACATTGTGGTTGGGCCTTCTTCTTCTTAAGCGCGGCCTGCTTTCGTGGGTCCCTTCTGGACCCGTTGTTTCCTTCAGGGGAAGAAGATGATGTGTTCCAGGCGCACTTCTTTAGTTCCTTTATACACCCCCTTCGCGGGCCCAACATGTTCGAGTCCTTTAAAGATACTTTGGGAGAGGTGGCGGCCCTCGAGGTCCCTCAACAGACACTAGAGACCTGGCGCCTAGAGGAAGAGCTGAGTCCGAAGGCAACTTCCCAAGAGGAAGAGACGAGTCCAGTAACCGGGCGCCGAGAAGAAGAGCAGGGTCCCTCCGGCCAAGGAGAGCATCCCAATTTGATTGGAAGAAGAAGAAGAAAGGGAGGCAGGGGGAGGTCAAGGAGATGTCCCTTCTCCTGCGATCGGAATCCCAGAGGTGGTAGCCGAGTCTGCCTCTCCTCGCACCAGGGCCGCCTCTTCCTCACCTTCCTTCGCCGAGCCTAACGGAGGTGAGCATGAGGGGGCTTCCCATGATCCCCCCCGTCATCGTGGAGTTAAGTGATGACGACGATTTTGAGCCTTCATCCCCGATTGCGCCGGGGCCATGCAGCGAGACTTGGGGGTTGCTCCCAAACATCTCCTAGTAGCTGGCAATCGTCGAACCTTCCTCTTCCGCTGGGGTCAATGGGAACCAAGCACCGGCCTCGGATCTGGACAAAGCTTAAGCTACGTCCTTTCTTCGTCCAAGTAGGCCTTTCCTTTCCTTTGCTTGCTTTGTCAATCCTTCTCGACCCTTTTGTCATGACACTTATAGGTATTTCTTTTATTACAGGTCATAGATCCGTTGGCCACGACGATCAGGGAGGAGCTTAGGAAGCTGAAGGAGGCCAATCAGGAGCTTGGGACGCTGGGGCATTTTGGGTACTACAAGATGAAACAGGTGGCTTGGAAGATGAAGGAGCTTAGAACCTAGATCAAAGAGCTAATTAGTGATGTGGTGTCCTTGAAGGACCAGAACCAACTCTTGGAGGAGTAGAATCGGCTCTTGCAGGAGCAGCACCGACTTTTGCAGATGGTCGCTGCTAGGCGTAAGCAGAAAAGAAGGCTCTGAGGCGCCTTCTACGCAAGGCCGAGGAAGACATGCAGCGGTGATCGTTTGAGTACCAAGGCATCGAGGAGGCCCATGTCACAGTCGAGCGGAACTTGGTCCACTGGGAAGCGGAGCTGAAGTCTGCTTAGGAGAAGTTGCAGGAGTTTGAGCGGGGTCGGGCCTTGGTTGCCAGACAACTCTCAAAGCTATTGGCTGGACACTTCAAAATTACCCAAGCGGCCTAGCACCTAAGGGAGCAACTGCATCGGGCGAAGGAACTCGTTGGTGAACTCTCTCGCTCAAGGACTCTGTTGAATATTGACCTCCTGGCCTGCGACATTGAGATTGCCGGCCTGAAGTCCTAATTGGACGACGTTGAGCAGCGTTTTGGGAAGATCAAGTCTCGGATCTCAAAGGCCAACCCCATCCGAGACGTAGCTTGGTCTTACGGTTACAGGAAGGGCCTTGACCGGCTGCGCGAGTACCTACTCCAGAATCCCGAGCTGGACGTGCACGCTCTACACTTGGCCTCCCTTCCCCTGAATGCCCAAGCACATAATTATGTCAAGAACTTAATGAAGCTAGGGTATCCTCCGTATCCCGTGGGTGCTCCTCAGCCTCCTCTTTCTCAATGACGGGCTCGGGCTACATATATTTTCTACTTTATAGGGCCTTTGTATAGCGCTTTCTGTTTTGGTCATTGTAAGAGTTGTATACTTGTTAATGAAATGAAATGGAAACATGTTTCTCCCAACCGCTTGTGTTCCACTTTTCGTTTTCACGATGAATCTCAACATTTTTCTTGGACGTGGGGTCAGTCGGCAAGTCTAGGGACTTGGCCGTACCCCGCAATCTTCGCAGCGAGTTTAGGGATTCAGCTTTGTTGGATGGGGGGTCGGCATGTCAAGAGACTTGGCCTTACCCTGCAACGAGTATAGAGACTCAACTTCATTGTGAGTTTAGGGACTTGACTTTGTTGGACGGGGGGTCGATAAGTCAAGCGACTTGGCCTTACCCTGCAACGAGTCTAAGGACTTGACTTTTTTGGTCGTGAGTCAAGCCTTGTCAAGGGCTCGAGATCAAGATGCGGAGCCCGACCTAGACCCCGCGGTGAGTCTAGGGACTTGGCTTTGTTGGACGAGCGGTCAGTCTGCAAGTCTAGAGACTTGGCCTTGCCCCGCAGTGAGTCAAGCCTTGCCGAGGGCTCGGGATTCGGAGCCCGACCTGGACCCCGCGACTTCGTTGCGAGTCTAGGGACTCGGCTTTATTGGACAGAAGGTCGGCAAGTCAAAAGATTTGGCCTTACCCCATAGCGAGTCTAGAGACTTGGTTTCGTTGCCAGTCTAGGGACTCGACTTTGCTGGACGAGGGATCGATCGACAAGTCAAGAGACTTGGCCTTACCTTGTAGAGAGTCTAGGGACTCAACTTTGCTGGACGGGGGGGTCGGTCGGCAAGTCAAGAGACTTGGACTTACCCTGCAACAAGTCTAGGGACTCGACTTTGTTAGTTCACGACAAGAGATTTGAGATAAGCATTCGAGCTTTCTCATTTATCAAGCAAATTTACATTATTCATACAAAGTATTGCCTCACGCCCTTATAAGTAGTACTTCAAATGTTCGGCGTTCCTGGGGTGGAGGAGCTCGTTTCCCTGACTGTCCTTGAGGCAGTAGGAGTAGGGTCGATTGCTTGTGGTCACCACATATGGGCCTTCCCATCGCTGTCCCAGTTTTCCTTCTTATTGGGTAGTTACTCCAGTTTGTCGTAGCACCAAGCCTCCCACTTTGAAGGAGTGCAGCTTGACTCGTCTGTTGAAGTATTGCTCTACCTTTCGCTTGTTACCTGTCGTTCGCATAGCCACCTCTTCCATTTTTTCTTCCAACCAGTCCAACTGCTCGCTATCCTCTTGCTATTGGCATTTGGGTCGAAGTGCTGAACGCGAAAAGTGGGCATTCCAACCTCTATGTGGATTACAACCTCGCTCCTGTATGTGAGGGCAAAGGGTGTCTCTCTGGTTGGGGTTCGAACAATTGTTCGGTACACCCATAGCACGCTCGGGAGTTCTTCGGCCCACTCTCCTTTGTGCGTCCCAAGCTTGTTCTTAAGGGTGGAGATGAGGGTCTTGTTGGTTGCCTCGGCTTGGCCGTTAGCTTACGGGTGTCCCGGCGAGGAGCATTTCGCCTTGATTCCAAGCTTTGCGCACCACTCCTAGTAATGTGTACAATCGAACTATCTTCCGTTGTCCGATATGAAGCTCTGGGGTACGCCGAACCTGCAGACTATAGATTTTCACAAGAACTTTGTGATGGTTTGAGAGGTGATGCTTGCAAGGGCCTCCACTTCGACCCACTTCGTGAAGTAATCGATTGCAACGACCACAAACTTGGCCCCTCCCCAGGCTGTTGGGAACGGGTCGATGAGGTCTAGACCCCACTAGGCCAAGGGGCCGTGATCGGCGTTAGTTCCACCGATGGGCAGTGTAGTATTGTCTCATGCTCTTGGCACCTTTGAGCATTTTTTCGCTAAATCCTCCACATCTTTAAGGGAGTAGGGCCAATAGTACCCGGCTCGGGTCACCCTTGTGGCCAATGCTCTTCCTCCCAGGTGACTCCCGCAGATTCCTTCGTAGATTTTCGCTAGCACGTACTGCGCCTTGTCTGGAGAGAGGCATCTCGGGTGTGGCTCAAAGAAGCCTCTTTTGTGCAAGATCCCTTCCAATAGGGTGAACCGAGCTGCCCTATTTCTGACCTTCCACGCTTCTTCCGAGTTACCTGGTAGTTTGCCCTATTGCAGGAAATTCTCGATGTCTGTTGCCCATTTGTGGGATGCTGGGGTGGTGACGGACAACTTTCCTCCCATGGATGGGGTGTCGACAGTTCTGACTACAATGTGTTCTGGGAGGGGTAGTTCTTCCTATCCGGATGCGGCCTTAGCTAGCCGGTTTGCCTTTTGATTCTCTCCTCTCAAGACTTGTTGGAAGTAGTCACGTTTATTGCAGACGATCTGGAGATTCTTCTTCCACCTTTCTCTTTTCGTGGCGAATTGACCCAGTACCTGGCTGACGACCACTTGGGAGTTGGTCCTTACTTCTATCTCCTCTACTCCTAAGAGCCGTGTGACCTACATCCCGATCAAGAGCGCTTCATACTAGGCCTCATTATTGGTTACTTTGAATGCGAGTTTGACCGCCTAGTTGTGCTCCTCTCCTTGCTCGGTCAGTATGTGCAACCCCACACCCCCGTTACCCTGGCAGGATGAGACATCTACATAGACCTGCCAAAGCTTTACTTGAGGTGTAATTGGGACTTCCTTCGAGAAGCTGGTGAACTCTGCGATGAAGTCTGCCAACACCTATCCTTTGATTGCAGCACTGGGCAAGTACTCCATGTCGAACTCGCTAAGCTCAATCGCCCACTTGGCGAGGTGTCCCGAGGTATCAGGCTTCTGCAATACTTTCTTGAGGGGAAAGTTGGTGAGTACTTTTACTAGGTGGGCTTGGAAGTATGGCCTCAATCTTCTCTCGGCAATGACTAGAGCAAACACCAACATCTCGGTCCGCGGATACCTAGATTCAGCTCCACGGAAGGCTCGGCTTGTGTAGTAGATATGCCACTGTCCTCCCTCCGTTTCACGTACTAGTACTGCTGACAAGGCCTGGGGGGACACGGCTAGGTACACGATCAGTTTCTCTCTTGGTTTTGTTTAGCTCAGCAGCAGGGGGTGGCTGCGATACCTTTTGAGGTCGGCAAAGACCTATTCCAAGGTTGCATCCCAACCTTGGGCTTTTCTCAAAACTTGGAAGAAGGGGAGACATCAATAGGTTGATCGGGCGATGAAACATTTCAGGACTGCCACCTGGTCGGCCAGCCTCTGGACTTCGTAAAGGTTGAGGTGGGAGGGCATCTCCATCATTGCTTCCACCTTTTCTTGGTCTGCCTTGATTCCTCTCTTAGAGACCATGAACCCAAGGAACTTTCCCGACTCCACTCCGAATGCGCACTTCAAATGGTTGAGCTTCATCTAGTATCTACAAAGGACGGAGAAGGCTTCTCGAAGATCTTCTAGATGTTGCCCTGCTTCTTGCTTTTTACCAGCAGATCGTCCATGCACACTTCCATATTCCAGCCGATATGCTGCATGAACATCCTGTTGACGAGTCGTTGGTAGGTTGCCCCGGCATTCTTGAGGCCGACCGACATCACTTTGTAGCAGTAGAGCCCTTGATTCGTGACGAACGCAGTCTTCTCTTCGTCGTCGGGATTCATCCTGATCTGGTTGTATCCTGAATAAGTGTCCATGAAGCTGAGGAGGGGATGTCCTGCCGTTGAGTCTACAATTTGGTTGATGCGCGGTAATGGAAAGTTGTCCTTCGGAAAAGCCTTATTCAGGTCGGTGAGGCCGACGCACATCCGCCATTTTCCATTGACCTTCTTCACCAAGACTACTTTCGAGAGCCATTCTGGGTAGTGAACTTCCTGGATGAACCCTACTACTAGAAGGTGGTCCACTTCCTCGGCTATCGCCACGTACTTTTCGAGCCCTAGGGTCAACGCAGAGCCTTTGCTCAATGACAAAGTTATCAATCCCGGGCATCTCCTCGTGGCTTCAGGCAAATACGTCTTGGTGTTCGATGAGGAGCCGTTTTAAAGCCTTCCTCAACTCCAAACCCAGCTTAGTTCTGATACGGACCGTGAGCTACAATCTCTGCGAGTCGTCTCCCCAACTTTTTCAACAGTCGTGACGGCTTTGACTTCGTGCCTCAGCTCAAGAGCATAACACTCCTGAGCCAACACTTGCTTGCAGCGGACTTCACTCACCCCCAAGTTGGTTTGGAACTTCATCTTGAGGTGATAAGTGGACGTCACCACCTTTAAATTATTCAGGGTGGGACGTCCCAATATCACGTTGTACGAGGTCAGGGCTTTGACGACCAATAAGTCAGTCATGGTCGCAATGTTCCTGGGGGCCTTACCTGCTAGGACGGATAGGGTGATGGCACCCATTAGTTGGATAAGGTCGCATGTGAAGCTTTTGGATGATGCGCGGTAATGGAAAGTTGTCCTTCGGAAAAGCCTTATTCAGGTCGGTGAAGTCGACGCACATCCGCCATTAGTTGGATAAGGTCGCCTGTGAAGCTTTTGAGTGGCATAGGGGTCAGGCGTAGTTGGTCTGGGCTGATTCCCATCCGAAAAAAGGCCTCCCAAAATAGAATGTCGGCCGAATTGTCGTTGTCGATTAGGACCCTTTGGATCGTAAAGTTCGCAACTTGCATCGTTACCATCAACGCATCATCATGCGGATGAAGGATGCCTTCTTCATCCTTCTCGCTAAAGATTATCGTGGTGTTCCCAGGATGTCGTGGTGTCTTGACGGTTGTCCTTGCAGTTGTAAACACTTCTTCGTAGCAGGCTCTCCGGGCGTGCACTCTCCAGGTCGAAGACGTGACCCCCCACCTGTATATCCTCCAGTGATTGTGCAGATTTCACCGATTGGCCTGTCCTCCACCTGGGGTCTCCTCCGAGCCTCATTCCTCGCAACTTGTCGTTTTGGGCTTGCGCCCCATCGGGGGCTCTGGCAGCCCCCCTACGACAGTCTTCCCAGTCTTCCGACTTGGCATCTTCAGTTCTGTTGATCTTCCTCCCTTCTCATTTTCAAGGCATAACAGTCCTTGGAGCTGTGCCGGTCAGTCTTGTGATACTCACAGTATTGGCAGCTCTCTCTATCTTGGGGCGGCTCTCTTCGTTAGCTTCGCTCTCGACCATTTTCCATCTCTAAACTCGTGTGAGCGTGCGGCCGAGTCGGGACTTCTCCCTTTCTCCTCGTGTCTGCTAAACACGGTGCTGCTCCGTTTTTCCCTCCTTCGAGATTGTGACTTCCCCTTTGCCCAGCCGCCTTCAGATCCATTTACTCCATTCAGTTCATCGTAGAGCCATCAAGGCTTCGAGGGTGTCCTCGACATTGATGAATCCGTCTACCCTGTCCATGAATGCCTTCAGTGTGGTTGGAGTTCTTCGTGCTATTTTAGCCATAAACGAGTTCCTAAGTCAGATCCCGCCTAGGAGGGCTGCCAAGGTGATTTTCTCATCTTGATCTTCCGTGGTCATAGCTCCTGATTGAACCGGGAGAGATATGACTTCAGGCTCTCTCCGTCCCTTTGTTTAACCGTGAGGAGGTAGGTGGCTGGGAGCCTCCTCTTTTGGCTTGCCATGAACTGTGTCATGAAGAGGCGAGCCAGCTCATTGAAGCTATCTACTATCCCTGGTGATAGAGATCCGAATCAGGCCCGGGCGGGTCCTTTCAACGACAAAGGAAAAGCCTGGCAGACGATTTCACCTGGGAAATCATGCAAGGTCATGTGGGTCTTGAACATCTCCAGGTATTCCAACAGATCTTCAGTCCCATTGACGGTACACCTCAATCTAAGGGACTTTGAATTTGGGTGGAAGAGGTACCACCATGAGTCTCGCATTGTATGGCAGATCAGTGCTGACGAGGTGCATCTTGCGTCTCTCCTCCTCCGCCGTGGGGTTCGCATGGACTCGCTGTGAATCCACGTGCTCAGTTCCGCTAGGTTCTCCTCCTCCCACCAACTGCTCGTTGGTCTGCTTGAGTGCTGCATTCTCTTGGCGAAGCACCCCTATCTCCTCCGTTAGCTTCCTTACCGTCTCCTCCATGCTTGTGAGTCTCGCCTCCATGCCTTCGTCTTGGTGCTCTTCTCCCCGCGTGGTTTGGGACCGACCGTGTTGCTGCCGGCATGCGAAGTACACGTTATTTATGGAAAAAATCTCACTGACGATGCCACTGTTGAGGTTGCGTTTCGCAGCCCGAGTAGTGCCACACTTGCTAATCCTACGCCGCCTACAACAAGGAGGGAGAATGGGCTCCGGTGACTTCCTAGATCACTCCAATACCAAAGTTAGTGAAGAATCCGAGTTTGATAGGAAAAACTTAAGGAATTAGAGAGAATGATAAAAAGTTTAGAGAGCCTTCCCATAAGAGGGATGGCTGTTATTTATGCTTGATTCGGACGCTTCTGCCTAGGGAGGTCATGGGGTGCCAGGTCGTACCTGACCTACCACCACTCCCACATATTGTGTCAGTGTGTCAGTCTGCAGCTCAAATTGTCGTAGGAGGTCATGGCATGTCAGGTCGTGCTCGGTTAGACCTGCTACCACCATCTTGCCAAGCCGGGGTGTCAGGTCATGGCCGAGCCGTCTTGCACACTTTGGCAGTGCATCATTGCATGCCGGGTCTTCTAACAAATGCTTTGAATGCGACGTGCCTTGGGTCTGACATGCCCACGATCGGGCACGTCCTGCTGTCTGCATATTGTAGGGTAGTTTGCATGATACCTCATGGCAGGGTGGTAGGTCATCGAGTCCTGAGACGGGACTCTTGGCGTATCCGAACTCGGTGCCAAAGTTTTTCCAAATAGGTTTACAGTTATGGGCTCGGTGCGGGGTCTCCTGGTCTGGGCTTCGAGCCCACGTCAGGGTCTCATTCGAGGGCCTGTAGTTCCTATAGCTCTTTAGGCCTGGGCCCTACTGAGATGCCCCCCTATTCTATTGAAACTAGCCCTTAATCTCGTCGTTTTTAGTCATTTCTATAATATTGTTTATGAGATTATTAGGTTATGTTTGGATATAAGAAGTATTTCATCTCATCTCATTTTATTATTACAACTATTTATTCATTATCATATACATTACACATCATACATAATTTTTTATTTTTTTATTTTTGCTCTTAGCAAGTAAATGAAATAGAGATTATGAGTATAAGAATTCAATTAGTTTAGTAGGAATAAAATCAAATAAACAATATATGTGGTGTGTAGTATGTGGGATAATGAATAACAAAGCTCAAAATATGCACTTTAAAATTGTACATATTATTTTTATAAAATTTTAATCCATAGGAGAAAATTTTATATGACATGGTTCACATTTCACATTGTGTTAATATAAATCATTTTGTTTTATCAAATAATTATTGAACCTCTCAGTTCTTTTTTTTTTTTGTAACATCTCAGTTCTTGTTTTTTAATATAAGTATTTGCGAGAAATTACTTACTAACAACCGATGCATTAGTGAGATCAATAAGGACTTTCGTCCTAAACACTTGATGCCATTAAAAAATATGAGTATTGTGGTCAGTAATATTTTCATCGTCATTTTAACTATAATATTTTCACCATCCTCTAACATATGATTAAATTATTAACAAATAAGCAAAAATAAATAAATAGTATCCAAAATTCTAATAATTTAATTACTAATGCTACTTTACCCACTCAACTTATCTTTTCATTTTGACACTTCATGTATTTTAATTTTTTTTTAAATTTTTTTTCTTACTTAATAGTTAAAGAATTGACTATTAGTGTATTGATATTTTTTTTATATATTTTTTTAAATATTTTTAAATAAAAAAAATATGAAAAAAAAGTTTTAAAAAATATAATTTTGACTTGCGGTCACATGGAACAGTCTACTCTAAATAGCAGAGTAGCACCGCTCTAATTTAATATAATATCATTAATAAAAAAAATGTAAATAGTAATACTTCCTCGATAAATAGTGACGTATCTTCGTACAGTGGCACAAAATAACATTATCGGGTCCATATATAATTAATTAATCCAAAATTTTGACTTAAACCTCAAAAAAATACTTTAGTAAGGGCAGGTTTGGTAATCAAAATAAAATATAAAATTCTCATCTCATCTCATCTCATCATTACACATTTTTCAAATTTCTATACAAAATATAATAAATAATTCAACTTTTTCAAATCTCAATACACATTTTTCAAATCCTAAAATAATAATAATATTAAAACATAATATTTTAAACTTCAAAACAAAACATAAAATTCTCATCTCACCCTCCAAACATACCCTAACTCCTCACAAATTCAATACTCAGCATTACGGTTCTTGCAGTGTTAAAAGGGCATCGTTTTATTATACAGATGAGATAAAATGAAATAAAAATTAAAAATTAAATAAAATATTATTTTAATATTATTATTTTAATATTATTTTATTTTAAAATTTAAAAAAGTTAAATTATTTATTATATTTTATTTAAAATTTTAAGAAAATTATAATAAATAAATGAAATAAAATAAGATGGTTTGTAAAAACAAATGAGGCCACAATTTTGGCTTGGATTCATAAAACTTCTCAACTTATCGCATCTCATCTTATATAATTATTACAATTTTATCAAATTTATAAATAAAATATAATAAATAATTCAATTTTTTCAAATTTTAAAACAAAAATAATATTAAAAAATAATATTCTAACAATATTTTATTTAACTTTCATATCCTCTCAAGTCATTGAGTCACTATCCAAACCTCCTCTTAAGACACTAAGAAATTGAACTTAGACTCCGTTTGGATAATAAGATGATCTTATCTCATCTTAACATCTAAACACTACTCAATATAAATACTTTTTAATTTCAAATCTTATCATTTTTACCCAATTACTACCTAATCATTAGAACTTTTCTAAACCAAACACAAAAAATAATTCAATATTTTCAAATTTTAAAATAAAAATTATATTATAACAATATTTTAACTTTATAATATTTTTATTCAAATTTTTTTTCTCTCTTT
The DNA here is from genome assembly GCF_001411555.2 of Juglans regia. Taxonomy (NCBI): domain Eukaryota; kingdom Viridiplantae; phylum Streptophyta; class Magnoliopsida; order Fagales; family Juglandaceae; genus Juglans; species Juglans regia. Next base: position 29,927,663 of record NC_049902.1, on the reverse strand, counting down.
TCTCAAAACCTCATAAAACATTTTAACTCAAACAACTTTACTACTATTTACAAACTATTTCTATACAATTCACAAATTTTTTTTGTATCACCTCAATATTTAAACAATGCATTAATATGAAGAGTAACTCAATATTCTCATCTCATAAATTATCATAATATCACATGCCATAAAAACTAATATTTCTATAATTAAGTTTAATAAAATGATATTCTATAAGAGAAATTCTATTTGCAGTCTTGAAGTGGGGACTGTATGTGCAGGCACATGCTTAAATGAGAGAAAACATTATTTTAGGAGGGATAATTTTATAACTTTACAAAATTTTAAAGTTAAAATAGCCTAGACCTGCACATGCAGTCCCCAAGTGGGGACTGTTTGTACCTAGCATTGCTCATTTTATAATAAAAATGAGTAACATGCACGTTCTTCGTGATACTCAAAATACTAAATTATTTTTCATACCATTGGATTTAAGAGTAATGATTTGTAAAGCCTCAACTAGACAATCTTTGCATAAACTCCGTCAAAAAAAAAAGAGTGAATTACACTTTGCCCCCTCCAACTATCACCAAATTCACAATGTGCCCCCGAAACTATTGATTGCATCAAAGTGGACTCTCTTACTTTAATAACGTCTCAATCCCCCCCTTCCGTCTACGATGAGAGTTAAATCAAACGGAAAACTCACCCACGTGCTTCTCACATGCTAATCCTTCATTGCAAAGACAAAATCACCCCTCACTCCATCAGTTTCCATTTCCCCAAACTGAACTTCATATTCAAAAATCCCCAAATCCATGGCCAAAACGACTCGTTTTATTAATGCCGAAAAATGATTTTGTTTCAAAGTGAAGAACGTCTGTCTTGAAGCCATTAGGAGCGATGGAGAAATAAGCTGGGGTCAACTGCAAAGAAGGTGGGCAACGACGAACCCTAACAAAGCTGCCAACCACGGTGTGAGCTGCCGACCACGACGTCGGTGTTCCCTTCGAACTGTTAGTGACTCCATTGCAGAGGAGTTTTTTTGTAGAGCTCTCATTCAAATTGCTTTCTCCATCGCAGGTACCTCAGTGATTGTTAATATTGATAACAAATCTCCCGCCTTGATGTAGTTTAAGAATACTATAAATGACTGTATGTTGTAAGGTGAAAAAATGATTCGAGTTTATTGTAGCTCAAGAATGCTATAAATGATTGTACATTGTAACTCAACAATGTTCCAATTTAATTGCCATGATATTGATTCGATACCATGCTTAGATAATGTTCTAGTTTAGTTTGTTAAGATTCTTTTCTCCTTTTGTATAAAGCTGCAGTAGTCTGTAAAGAATAATATTGATTCAAGTCTATAGAGTAGAAATGTTTTGGCTCATCAACCTCTCTTTTAATTGTTTCATTTCTACACTCATAATCCTGACATATTTCAGCAGGTTGTGAAAGATGTCTACTGGTTCATCTAGTACAAGCTGGGGTGGTAAAGCACCACTAGATGGCCCATTTTGCCGTTGCAATCTACGAGCACGTCTAAGAGTGTCAACTACTGATGATAATTACAAAAGGAAGTTCTGGAGATGCCCATATTGGACTCCTGGTTGTCAACATGGGAGTGGAGACAGGTTTTGTACATTTTTTTATTGGGTAGATGATGACCATTGCTCCACGTGCGGAGATGTGGTTGGCCAGCTACGAGATAGACTCCGGATACGGAGTCGTGAGTTGAAGATTGAGAAATCCGAATTGGAGGCTAACTTAGTGATGGAGAGGGAGCGTAGGGAGCATATCCAAGAGTTATGCAATAAGTTGAAGGAAAAATCTACGGAATTGGAGGCTAAGTTAGTGATGGAGAGGGAGCACATGAAACATATCCAACAGTTTTTGTATGAGGAGAAAGAAAAATCTAAATATTTGCACAAGAAATACAATAATTGCACATGGTGTGGTGTCATTGTAATTGTTCTAGTTGTTGCTGTTATCTACATGAAAATGTCTCATTATGCTGATGAAGGTCCTCGTTACTTGATGATAGCGTAGGATTAGTTAATGTAATTTTTTGGATGTGTATTGACTGTGGTTGTTGTTTTGAATTTAATTGTTGTATTGAACATCACTTGTTGTATGTAATTTGGTTATGGAGTGAATTTTGTGACAACAACTTACTGTGTTGATAATGATTAATAATAATATCACCCTACATATCAAAATCCCTCAATTGGAACAGCAAGTCAATATTGCCAACAAATATTGTCACTCTAATAATGTCACCCTACTATAGACCATTACAACAAAAGTTTTCCAATAACGGTAATGTCATTAAGCCCTAACTACACCATTATAACAACAAGTCAATATTGCCAATTTGGTCGCTTCTGTTTCCCCTTTTTATCTTCGTTCATCCTCTCCACACGTGAAGATGACTCTACATTCTTCCCTTTTTGCACTGATGCATTAGCCTTGGCAGGAGGCACTTGGGGCTTGGGTGGCAGTTGACCAACTCTGAATTGCATGCCTCCCCTTCCAGGATTGCCCCAAGAACACAGTCTTCCTTGTGCTGGATTGCTTGTATCAACGTCTAAGTCCACAAACACAGGTCTACGTGTACTAGTCTGTGAGTGGTGGCCCCCAAGTCTTGCAGACCGCCTCCTGGGTGGTCGTTTGGCCAACATCTTTACACGACCCATATTGACTTGCAGTTGATTACTTTGGCCTGCCTGCGAAGTCTCTGACAAGGGAGTTTGCACTGTTGGACTTGTTTGCCATGTTGCCTGTGAAAGCGACGAAGGTGGAGCGTTCCCAGTTTGCATAGATTGGGTTGTTGGCTGTGAAGGCTCTGACATTGGAGGTTGTGAAATGACCTAGTACCACATTTAAATGTAAATTAACATTCTCAACATTTTCAAGCAATATGTAAATGAATACCGTATAGTAAATAAGGAAGAAGTAGCCACTAACTTGTTCATCTGGAAATGAAGGAGCTTGAAATTCTGCTGCAGAAGTGGAGGAGGGTGTGCCTGCGTTCCCACGCGGACATTTTCTTTTGTTGTGACCAACTTGATTACATCTCGAACAGGTCATATGCACACCAGTTTTTCTCAACTTGTTTGCTCCTTGTCGATCGTCCTCATTTCTTCTTCGATGTTTCTTTGGCCTCCCGGGTTGTTTCCTAACCTCAGGAGCAGTAGGCTTCTCGTATGTGGTAGTGAGCCACTGATCCTCACTTGGCATAGGGTAAATTAAAGGCTCGTATGCTGCCCTCCACATCTCCACACTATAGTAATGATGCACATATCCCTTGGGATCTTGGTCAGAATACACAATACATGTGTATGCATGCGGGCATGGAATACCTGTGATGTCCCATCTCAAACATGAACAGGTCCTCTTTTCCAAATCAACCACATATTGCCTACCAGCATTGTTAACTTCAAACTGACCACACCCTGCATACGTTGGAGTACAATAGATGGACAAATCATGCATAAGTTCAAGCTTTGCAACTATCTGAGGCGTGATTGTATTCTCCCATTTACTAATTGCTTCCCTTTTCAACTGATATCGTGCCATCAGTTTCTTCCGTATGGTCTCCACCATAGTCACAATTGGCTTATCACGTGCTTGCAGAATATACGCGTTGAAACATTCACTAAGATTATTCACTACCAAGTCAGACTTTGAAAATGTGTTAAACCATGCTCTAGACCATTGTGATGGGTCTATAACCTTTAGGTAGTCATATGCAGGCTGACTGAGGGCTTTCAGTTCCTCCATAGCTCTCTCAAAGTCCCTCTTTGTGTATGCTGTAGCTGCCTGCCACAATTTCTCCTTTAAAGCCACACCCCTGTGGCCAGCATCTCGAAAATTGGCATATAAATGCCTGACACAAATACGACTGTCATTGTAAGGCACCAACTCCTCCATTGCTGGTTTTAAACCCTACAAAAAATATTGAATGAGTGGCTCATTTAATAAGTTTTAGTTAATAGAATATATTGAAATATTTATAAACTTACCTTTTGTCTATCACTGATAAATGTCCACCCACCTTCAGGTTGCTGTCCAAGATCGGATATAAGTGTCTCAATAAACCATCCCCAACTATCCTTTAACTCTGCCTCCACAATGGCCATTGCAATTGGGTACATGTTATCATTTGCATCCCTACCAACAGCACATAGGAGCTGCCCCTTAAATGGTCCTTTTAAGAAACAACCGTCCAAACCAATCAATGGTCTACAACCAGCCTTAAAACCCTCTCTACAGGCTGCCAATCCTACATACATCCTTTGAAAAATAGGAGGTAACTCAGGAGCTATTCGTTCCACCCTAACTAACAAACAACTACCTTGGTTCCTTTGTTTCAGGGTCTCACAATAGTCCCATACCTTGGCATACTGTTCTCTATGGCTGCCAAATATGGTAAACTGAGCCTTCGCTCGAGCACGATACAACTTCATTTTAGGAACTTCCACTCCCCACTTTCTCTTAATCTCATCAGCAAGTGCTTTGATAGGCACATTAGGTTGGCTTATAAACAGTGGCATCATCTTATCTGCAATCCAAGATGATGTGACAATGGGGTTCTTATAACTCCTACTACAATCATGTCTTGGGTTTATAGACTTTATCTGGAAAGTTTGTTGCCCTCTAATCCAAAACCCATAAACCCGGTAAGGACATTTAGGGGTATTGCAGACAACAGTAACCCTATCCCCATCATTCTTTGCAAATTTTATCGATTTACCTATATTTAGGTTCAACCTCCTTATTGTCTCTCTAAACTGTGCTGTAGATCCAAACTTCATTCCAACAGATATTTTTGACTTCTCCAAGTCAACAGCTTGAAACTCGGGAAACTTAAAATCATGATGTCCTTCGTCACCACTATGGACAGGAGATTGAAGGACGTCACTTGGTGTCATATCAGAACAATCACCTGCTAATTGTTAAAGCAAGCATTGTTTAGCAAGTTCTGAAAAATGAACACTAAAATAATAAACAAGAAAATAGAAGAGTATACCTATGTCATCCTCCTCTGGCCACCTTGGACCACTTCTGTCTTGATTCCTCCCTTCATCCTCCTCATCCTCAGCATCTGAGGAAGATTGTGGCTCTTTATCATCAACTGTCACTTGAGACTCAACACCTTTACTCCTTGGTTGTGCAGGCTTTGACCTCGATGTTCCCACTGTATTGACATCAATGTCATACAACTCATCCTCACTACTCAACACTTCTTTCCAAAATGGATCATTAAGTCCAAGGCGACGTGCTTTTGCTTCCTCCTCATCCTCACTCACATCCTCCTCGACATGATGATCATGCAAAGAAGACTGGTGCACTGAAGTTCGAGAATGAGACACAAGATACAAATGAGCCACTTGTTGATCCTGAAGCGCAGCCACCATAGACAGCACATCATGGTCAGATGTAAGCAATTTAAGACCATTGTGCATCCTCAAGCTAGGGTGTCTATAGTAGACTAGGTCACCTGGATGGTAACCATACTTGGCCATAATCGTCTGTATCTCAATCCATGATAGTTGATCCTCATCATATGGTTCATGGTACATATCAGTCTTACCCCCAACATATTCCCCATTCTGCCGCCTATCAATTATCCCACCATGATGGACTTGAAATAAAAAATTTCTCGTAACCATCCTACAAAATATTGTCTATTAAATTAATCATGGACCGTAGTCAATTATTAGACCAACCATAAAGTAAACAAAAGTAAACTATTGGACCAAACGGATAAATTTGGTCATTTTCCTATGCAAGAGACCACCTCTGTGGTCCCTCTGTCACAACCCGACAATAAAGATAACAACAACACACTCATGTTATTGTGTTCTCAAACTGGGACAACTAACGCCACTCAGCAATGCACTAGCGTCATATTAGGAAGCATACAACATTGGACCCACCTATGTGCAATATTGGAGGGGGACATAATAAAAAACAGTACACTTTAACATTCCAAATTACTCAGTTTTACACGAAAAATATACAAATTCGATGAAGACAAAGATGGAGTCATTTTGAGATGGACTCACCTCTGCGACACCCACTGCGCGAAGAAGACAGATACCAACTCGATGAAGATGAACGAAAATATTTTATGAAGCCACTAAGATTGGTGCGAGGACGAACGAACACCAATGCGAACAACAATCGATCGATGGTCACTGGTTTCCGAGTTAGGGTTTTCGAATTTCAGATTTGGGATTTTTGAATATGAAGTTCAGTTTGGGGAAATGGAAACCGATGGAGTGAGGGGTGATTTTGTCTTTGCATTGAAGGATTAGCATGTGAGAAGCACGTGGGTGAGTTTTCCGTTTGATTTAACTCTCATCATAGACGGAAGGGGGGGATTGGGACATTATTAAAGTAAGATGGTCCACTTTGATGCAATCAATAGTTTCGGGGGCACATTGTGAATTTGGTGATAGTTGGAGGGGGCAAAGTGTAATTAACCCAAAAAAAAAAGAGCCTCAAAATGAAAAGTATAAAAACAATTCTATCCTTTACTTGTATAATCCATTTTTTTTTACGAAAAAAACTGCGTAATTATTGTATATTTAAAACTTGCACTAGACATTAGACTCAGATATAATACTTCCGCAACTTTTTTTTGTTTTTGAGTTGGAGGAAGGAGTTTCGAATTCCAAATTTCTATTTTAAAATTTAGAGGTTATATCAATTTGGCCGCAAGCTTTTGGTAATACTCACGGGAGTATATGAATGCAACTAGCTATATATAACACATAAAGTATTGGCATTGGATTATGTAAATGCCATTATTTATAAATATTTGGATCATTTGTCTACAAAATATCTGCGTTGTATTAGTTAAAGAAATAAACTTTGAATCAGATACTGTTTGGCAGCATTCGGAACACACCTAACGTGTGAGATTTTATTTTATTTGTTTTAACAAAACTTGAAGATAGATAGGTTGGAGAAAGTGGTTGAGGATAGCTTGAGGAGAGAGAGAGCGCGAAAAGAGAGAGTTTGAGGAGAGAGAGGTCGAAGAGAGTTTGAGGAAAGAGAGAAATTGAAGAGAGAGAAAGGTCTTCGAGTGAGGAGAGAGAGACTGAGGAGAGCTTGAGGAATGAGAGAAGTGTCTGACAGAGATATTAAAGTTGTGTTTGGATGTTGAAGTGAGTTGAGTTGAGTTGAGTTGAGATAATAAAATATTATTAGAATATTATTTTTTAATATTATTATTATTTTGAGATTTGAAAAAGTTAAATTGTTTATTATATTTTGTATTGAGATTTGAAAAAATTATAATGATGAATTGAGATGAATTGAGATGAGTTTGGCAACCAAACTCACCTTAAAAAAAAAGAGAGTGATACTTAGATGTGACATAAAATTAAAAATAATAAAAAATAAAAAGTGTGTAGTAAAACAGTGACGGAAGTTTTGGAGGCTCTCAACTAAGAGTGTGTTTAGATGTTGAAGTGAGTTGAGTTGAGATAATAAAATATTGTTAGAATATTATTTTTTAATATTATTATTATTTTAAAATTTGAAAAAATTAAATTTTTTTATTATATTTTATATTGAGATTTGAAAAAATTCTAATGATGAATTGAGATGTATTTATGATCCAAACTCATCTTAAATTCATATTTTTATGACTTTTAACTACAGTAATATTCTATCACCCGTCGCATTAGGCAGATTACTGTTCATAAATCAAATTAATATTTTACTTAAAAAAATACCCTCCAACTGCCTCTCTCCCCTTTCCCTCGTATTGCTCGAGCTTCCCCTTCTCTCTGTCACGGAAGTACTACACCATTTCTCTCCCTCTTCTCTTTGATTTTCTCTCCGCTGGCTGCCAAAGCAAGGGATTTTGACGATTTTCTCTCCGATTTTTACATTATTCTCTTGATCAAAAACCCAAAAACACTCAAAACTTTCTCACAACAACGTCCATCCATGGCGTTGACGATTTCTCTGACTGGTCAATGCCAAACCTGAGAGGAGTAAATGGCTGGAGGAAGCCTTTCACTTTTCGCACTCCCTCTTTAATATGACAAAAAAAAAAAAACTACAAAAAAAAAAAATTATTAATATTTTATTATTATACATATAGTATTTGGATAATCTGGGATTTGGTTTTGAATGAATAGCTAGATGTAAAGTCATGTGATATTACGCAAATTATGACTTTGCATTTGCATAATTTAATCCCAATGCTAATTAGCTTTCACTACAGATCTTCCGAGAACATGCTGGCATTTGCAGAATGAGACCAGTATTCCTTGACAAGCTGCCCAAACAGCGAGTCGTCCTTGTTCATCAGCTTCAGCGGATCATCATATTCTACTATTTTACCTGCTTAATGTCAAAGAAAAATATTATTCGTCGTCATTTTAATCATTAATTATCTCTTGATACGGATCATTTGACGCCAAACAAAGATGTAACAATAACTCACCATCTCTGATAGCCAGCACCATATTGCAGTCCATCACAGTGGGGATTCGATGAGCAACTGTTATTACAGTGCAGTGAGCGAATTCTTTTCGAATGGTTTTCTGGAGGATGGAATCGGTTGCAGTGTCGATTGATGCAGTGGCTTCGTCGAGCACTAAGATCCGGCTTTTCTTCAGCAATGCGCGTCCCAAACAAAACAGTTGTCTCTGTCCCATGCTCCAGTTCGATCCATCTTGTATTACTGCATGCACGCAAATCCAACCCCATCGTTAGTTTTTAAAGCACTCCCCTACAGACACTGGCGCACAATCATCATCTTGGATCTTACCAAAGGAATCCAAGCCCTCTTCTTTTTCTCGAATGGCCTCTCGAAGTTGACATTTCTCTAGAACCTTTTGCACATTCAGAAGAGAGAACCCGTGTCAGGAATGAATGATATTTGTATGGCATTTTTCTTTGGAAGAATTGCTAAAAATTATGCCCCATTTCATTCTATTTCATTTGGTTGAAATGATATTGTTCATCTCATGAAACAATAGTACTTAATCAAAAGCTAATGGATGATATATCTTATTTAAGAGATATGAAATTAAATTGTATCTATAACCATATATAATTTATGCAACTGCTGCAACGTTGTGTTTGAGTAGGGAGGTATTCCATAAATAATAATAAAAAAATAATTATAAAATATTAAATAATAATATAAATATTAATAAATAATAATAATAAAATAATAAATAATAATAAAGCATTCTCAACATCCAAAGTAGGCCTAAACAACGAAACAAACTGAAAGAAATTTTACCTCCCATATTTCCTGATCAGTGTGGGCTGACAAGGGGTCTAGATTGTATCTGACCGACCCAGCAAAGAGTGTTGGATCTTGGGGTATAATTCCTAAACGAGATCTTAGATCATGAAGCCCAATTGTAGATATGTCAATCTCATCAATGATGATCCTTCCCTCTGTAGGCTCCACCAGACGAAACAATGCACTGATCAGAGTTGTCTTTCCGCTGCCGGTCCGGCCAACAATCCCGATTTTGTGACCTCCTTCAAATATACAACTTATCCCCCGAAGAACTAGCGGAGCATTGGGCCGATATCTAACCTGATTATTGTAAATACATTTTCTATAATTCTCTTAAAATTTGTGAATAATAAGAAAATATAATATATAAAGCAAAATGTTCTAGCTATAAAGTTATTAAATAAAAGTAATCTCACATATTGACGTGACTGGATGTGGTTTATCAGATTATAAATTTACTTTTATTGTAAAACAGATTTGACAGATTACATAAAGTCATATCAGTTCGTGAAATTATTTTTGTGTAATCACGTAGTAATCCTCATTACATATAAACTGGGTCATTTTCACAGTTTAGACATTGCATTTGCTTAAGTAATTAATGCTATATCTATCTTTATTTAATGTTTACCTTCAAATCACGTATCTCCAGTTTGCCAATGAGAGGCCAATTATGCGTAGGTCGACGACCTTCCATCACTTCTGCAGCTTCACTAGGAATATGCATGTACTGTTCTAACCTTTCTACAGAAACAATTAAGTTTTCGAGCAAACACCAGCTTTGGACAGAAGCAATAACGTGTACATTTAAAGAAAGACCATATGACAGTGCCATTCCAATGAATCCTGACATAAAAAAATGTGACAAACAGATTTGAAACTAATGAGTTGCCTCACATGGAAATACAAATCGGGGAGCTTAATTTGGATGAGATGGTGCATGTTCAAGAAAGACCAGTAAGCAGATAAGATTCAATCACTGCAAGTTTGAGATCTTGGAAAGGTTGTGCTACGTGCGGCAGTTACGATAAAAAGTACGTGAAAAAAAAAAAAAAAGTAAGAAAAATACAGATTTAACATGGTTCGGCAGTATGTCTACATCTACACAAGCGGGGGCTAAATTCTCACTAATTGTCAAAAGTAGGATTATATCGTAGGAAAATGATTTACACAACTTTGTTTTAAATGAGGGGTATTTTTGTAAAATATCTTTTAAAAGTAACATCATTTTATAAAGATACCCTCATTTTATAATATTGTTGTGTAATATATTGTAGAATGTTTTGTGTGTATATCATTACTCGAGAACAAGCAATACGATGAATGAAACTAAGGATGGTTGAAGATAAATACTACTAACCAGATGCAGAAGCTCCAAAATGAAGCAAACTTATGGCAAGTGCTAAGGATGAGAGAACAATTGCGCATATGATTTCCAGCCGTTGGATCAACCACTCGTTGGCTGAGAAACCATGAAAGTTAGCACTTGCGTTTGTGTCTATAAGATCCAGATTCTTTGAAAAGAATCGTTCTTGTTCCCCAAAAGCTCTGATTGTCATGGCTCCGGCAATTGATTCGGCAAGGTGACTTGCAAGCAAAGACTTGGTTATGCCATCAGTTCGCATCAGCTCTTTTGCAGAAACAAGGTAGTATCTCTGTTTGTTTAGACAAAAACAAGGGCCAAACTTAGTTGAGAAGGCTGGATAAATAAAAGAAAAAGACACCTCCAAATGATGCAGGGCATAGCATCAGCACTAACATCACACGATGACAGATGGTGAGTACCAACTTTGTGCGTTTACGAGTTTTAGTTAGTTCAACAGGATATTTATCAGAGGAAGAAAACCAAAACAAATTTCATTTAGAAATCAAACAATATGATTAGTGTTGGTATGCAGTACCTGTAATAGAATAGTCAGATAAACTATGGGTATTATGACAAACAAGACTGGCCAGGTTACAATGGCCAGTATTACATAGGTGGAGTATGCAGTCATAGTTGCAACAAGGGCAATGCTTAATTTGTAAGCCAAATCAATGTCGACCACACTCATATCAGAAGATACCTACAAAGTTGAATACTGATGTAAGTTCCTTGCAAGTTTCTCTAAAGCACAACATGGATGTATTACTTTTGAAACTCTTACCCGACTGAGTATCCTTCCCAAAGGCGTGGAGTCATAGAAAGTCATGGGTGCCCGGAAAAGAGAGCTCAAAAGTGTAGAAAAAATAGATAGTGATGCCCCAAAACCTAAACCTACGACGGAAAGGGCTCTGAGAAGTAAAAACAAAACCAGGATAGCTCCAATCCCTGAGTAAACTGCAATCAATTTCACTGTGCTTACATTTGAATCTTGGATGTCAGAGGCCAACCAATAGTTTTGTATCAACTGCCCAACAATGAATATGAAATGGCATATAGTTGCCAATAAGAAGTAGAGAAAGCCCTTGTTCTGACTCAGATACTGTAGGTAAGGCTTTAGACCCGTGTTTCCGGATTCTCTTTCTTCTTGCTTAATCAATTGATCTCCTGGAGCTGATACTAACTTTTCCTCGTACTTGTTCTGAATTTCATCACCTTTAGAGGTTTTAGACTGTTGTGAAGTAGCAGACTTGGCCTGCCTCTGGGAACCTACTGTCTCATTGTGTGCATTGACAAAGTTTTGAAATTCTTGACTTGAAGCTAGCAACTGATCATATGTGGAAACACTTGGAACAACTCCTCCAGATATAAACTGCCAACAGAAGTAAATGTAAACTGCTTGCACAAAGATTTGTATTGAGGATCAGGATCATAGCCAAGAACAATAAGCAGAGAAAGTAGCCACAACAGGAAAAAATAATAACAGAACAAGCCAATGCAAAAAAGGAAAAAGAAGAAAACAGCAGTAGTTCACTGATCAACAGACCAGAATTGAATTAAATGCAGGAAGGAAGTCGACTTGGTGGGTCACCAGCAGGACTGTCTTCCCTGACAGAGCTTCCATGACATATTCCTAATGACAAGCCATGTTAGCCTTCTCTTCGAAAAATTACTAGGAGTTGCATAAATTGCAAGGAAATTAAATGTCATTACCTTAAACAGACTGGTTGCTGTATGTGCATCAACAGCACTAAACGGATCATCCAAGAGATAAACATCTGCATCCTGATAGAGCGCACGGGCAAGCTGAACCCGCTGCTTTTGACCGCCACTTAGTGTAACTCCTCTTTCTCCTATTTCCGTGAGATCCCCAACTGGAAGCATCTCAAGGTCCTTGATAAGGGAGCACTGTCTAAGTACTTCTTGATATCTATGTGGATCCATGGGGGACCCAAAAAGAATATTTTCTCTAATAGATCCTGTTTGGATCCACGCTGTTTGAGAAACATATGCTATCTTTCCATAAACAGAAACCTGGAAATTTAGAACAAAAGATTTAGCATGGTTTTTGTTTTCTAAGATATCTACTGTGTAGTTGATGCATATAAATAAGCCGGTGAGAACTGCAAGTTCTAGAAAATGCGGTAGCGAAAACCAGAGAAGGGGAGAAACACGAAGTAATTAAATTCTTCAAAAGATTTCTTGCAAAAACTTTTGAGTCTATTATGTACCGATTTGAAGTTTAGTTACAACCAGTGCCCGAGGATTGGATTGAAATCATTACTTACTGTGCCCCTGATGTTTGGAACTTCTCCTAGAATTGCAGCTAAAAGAGTTGATTTGCCAGAGCCAACCTCTCCACAAATAGCTACCTTTTCTCCTGGTTTAGCCACCAAATCTATGTTTCTCAGCGTGGCCTTTGCTGAATTAGTCTCCCATGATATTTCACTGGCCTTGATTAAAAGGGACTGCTCAACATCTTTGTCTTTACACTTTTGCCATTCATTTCTGTTCTGCAACTCTGGTGCCTCAAGGAATTTCACAATCCGTGTCCAAGAGACCTTTGCTTCAATGAACACTCCAGCAACATCAGGGATCATCCTGACAGGCTCCTGAACAATGCGCAGACTTGCTAGGAATGTGAACACATTGCTAGCAGATAATGGAACTTCAAAGAAGTAGCATGCCCAGAATGTGGCAACCGATACTAAAATGGGGGATGACCAAAACAAAATCAGATAGTACCCTTTCTGTAATAGAACTGCGAATATCCACTCTAATTCTTCTTTCCTTAACCCTTGTATGACATCGTTAAAATGTTTCTCCCAAGCATACAACTTCAAGACCTTCATATTTGCAAGAGCCTCTGTAATGGACTTCAATCTCTTATCTTGTGCCACCATGAGCTTTGTCTGATATTTATGCTGCAATTTGGCTACTGGGGAAGTTGCAAGCACAGTCAAAATGACTACAACTAGAGCTGCAACAGTTGCCAGCCCAACAGAATAATACACAATAACTAATGCAAGACACAGTTGGAGGCTTGTTGACCATATTTGATGAAACCAGTAAGGGAATTCCCCTATTCTATAGGCATCTACTGTGACATAGTTCATTATCTCACCAGGAGAATGAGCCACCTTAGCAGCATTTGAGAGTCTTAGTTGCTTCTGATATATAGCTGCAGATAGGAAAGATCTTACTTGAAGCCCAATCACCCTAGTTTGAAAGAACCACTGCCTTTCTGATAATGACTCCAAACACTTAGCTATGAAGAGCACTCCGGCCAGAACATAACCCTCGTATTTAAAGTCTGTTTTTCTTTCAGCAACGTCAATGAAGGCTTTGAGGAACAGAGGACCACTGGAAACCGTAAGGACCTTGATCAATGCATATAACCCAGAGATTAAAATAGCTTTTCTCTGGCAGAAAAAAATTTCCGATACCATGGAACGAGAATAATTTTTTCCCTCATGTTTTTGCTTGCTCGGTTGTCCTTCCAACATTAAGTATAATGTTTGTGCTCGATCTTCCTGCCGTAACTTTGGAATGTCAATCTCCTTAAGGATTTTATCTTTGCCCTGCTTCATTAAGCGATTCAACCACCAAAATGACATTTTACTAAGAAATCTAGCTTTGGCAAAAGGAGTGACGTTATCATTTGAAGAATTTTCCGTCGTGGCGATGGCTTCTTCACCTTGCAAAGGTTTGTACAACGCATCGTGACAGATGTCTGGATCAGTTTCCACATACTTGGATTCCTGAAATGAGAACAAGAGCAAAAGGGTTGCTCCAGGAAATGATAGAATATCCAAAACCCCCTTAATAGATGCCGTTTTGTCCACAATAGCGATCCAAAAAGATGAAAAGCAGAGGAATCCTGCAAACAAGAAGGTGACAATAGAACAAAGCTTCACTGTTGTGATACGTGGAAGGCGTGGCTTCTCAGTAATCACAATACAATTAATCAGCATCCATGTGAATCCTTGGAATAGCAGTTCTAGCCATCCATGTAAAGGTAAAATGGCTTTCTTTGCATTCAGCTTGTCAACAATTGTCCAGATCCCCAAGCCCAGGTAAGCCAAACTCAGACCACCATTACAAATGGCTGAGCATATCAGTATTGGAGAAAAGTGTTTAGAATTTGAGGGTGCTATTTTGTTCCTTGAGAATGATCTAGAAATGATGACATACAAGAAGCTGAGCAGGAGAAGGAGATCAACAGAAACGACCAAAAACTGGTTGATGCATGTATAGGGCAGGAACATGGATAGAATAGCGTAATTGCATGTATTATTGTCTTCCTCCGAACAATTCCCGCAGAATGCAATCCAGAGATCCATCTCCACTCCTTATCTGTGCCTTGGAAGAGCTGCAGTCAGATACTAAATTATAAAGGGGAAAAAAAGGTTCAACAAAAAAAAACGAGAAACAGCAACGCCACTAAAAGATGTTTAAGTTCCCTTTCCCGGTCTCTTTTAATGAAGCTTTGAAAATAAACCAGAAGTTTAGACTACTATAATTAACTGATATATGCTCATGAAAGAAGTTCAACTAAACAAAACTATTCTATACAATCTTAAGACAGCCCTTCCATTGCTACAAAAGCTGTTCAAACTTATATGCATCAAAGAGAGGGAATACAAATTTTCAGATGGAGGCAGATTGAAGGTTTTTATCAGCAAACATAAGCCTAGAAGTTCGAAAAGATCTGTCAAAACAAGAACCTACGATAATCTATAGATACACTGACCAGCCAAGACAAGAACCTCACAGACTTTAAGGAAGATCCTCCACGTTCAAACTCCAGACTGAACAACCATGAAGATAAGTTGAAAGCTTTACAAATACAAGAAAGGCACCACCCATTAATCTTCAGTACAATCCGGAGCAGAGATATAGAGAAGCCAAAACCGAGTAAGTTGGCTTAACTTGTACGTCTTTTTATGGAATTGCATCGATCGGACAATAGTTCAAAGAATATTAAGCTAACTTTCCTCTATCAAATCATTGTCCATGCTCCTTAATTCTACTTCTGAACTAACAGTCTAGATCTGCCTCATTTACTCTAAAAAGCCCATCTTTTTTAATTACTTTATTACAACTTTTTATTTATTTTAATTATGTTATTACGACTTACATCCACTCTTACTCAGGTCTCCAGTGGATCAGTGCCGTGGTGTTCGCAAAATTTGTCGAGACATGCTCAAACAAGCTGTCCTCCCATACATCCCAAAACCAAATTTAATATTGGCAAACTGTATCGATCAATTAAGTTTACTATACCTTATCACGTCAGATGTAACTTGCGAAACCCTCAAAAAATAGACTGTTTCTTTTTTTTATTATTCAAACTGAGGCGTTGACAAATCATATATGTACACACCAATTAACCTTCTACTGCCCAGAAGCTGCTTTTAAATTGGTCATTATCATGCCAACTCTTACAACTTTGTTGAGGTATACTTGTATATAGATGCGGATCTGCGTGATGCACACGCATGGTTTCTTTGAATGAAATATAATATATAGAGAAAAGATATATACAAACTTAAATTGTGCAATCACTACGTAGTTATTTTAAAAAAAATGAATAAAATATAAATCCACATGAAAAAAAAAATTAATTTTTTAATAATAAACTCTATTTTCTTTTAAAATAATTACGCGGTATTTATACACTTCACAATTATATATAGAATTACTCTAACATATATATATGATTAGGTGAGAGAATGTTGAGCTATTATAGTATGACAGAACTTTCTCATATTTAGAGAGGATTCGTGTTAGGTAAATGAGATTAATGATTTGTATAATTTGAAGGTGCGCTCTTTAAAAAATAAAATAAGTAGGATATACATGAAAAAACTCACTTTTTAATAGTGAATCTTACTATTTTTAAAGAGTATATGAAACTTATGCACTATAAGACTGTATATATAACGTTATTCTTAACTAATTGATATATAAGATTTTAGTAGAGCTTAGATCTAGTTTGGATATGAAGTTGAGATGAGATAAGATGAGATAATTTATTAATAGTAATGAGATATTTGAGTTATGATTAGATGAGTTAAAAATTGTTTGAGTTAAATTTTTTATGGGGTTTTGAGAAAAGAAAGAGAAAAAATTAAATAACAATATTATAAAATTAAAAATATTGTTAGAATCTAATTTTTGAATATTATGTTTGTTTTGAGATTTGAAAATGTTAAATTTTTTTGTATTTTATTAAGAAATTTGAAAAAATTGTAATAATTAAGTAACGATTAGATCAAAAAGTTAAAAATTTGAAATTAAAAAGTATTTGTGTTTATAATATTTGAATGTTGCGATGAGGTAAGATGAGATGGATTTTTTCCTGCAAATCTCCTTATGTTTTTATTGGAAATCTCACGAGCTTTGGTTCAACAGAAGTGAGTGTGACTATGGGTGTAATCAGTCTAGTCGATTACGGACCAAAATTTTTGATAAAATAGATATTTTAAAGGAAATAAAAATAGATATTTTTCTTTTCTCTTTCTTCTTTTGGTTTTAATGGAAATAAAAATAGATATTTTCCTTTAGATTTGTAATAGATATTTTCCTTTTTTCTCTTTTCTCTTTTTTTTGTTGTATAATCAATGCTTACTAATTCTTGGGGACCAAGGAAACAGGCGAATTAACATCTGAAATTGAAATTTCAGATTGTTTCAGCCAAAGGATAAAAATATTCCAATATAGCATAAGCGCGATCTAACAATCAAAATCAAATGAAACTTCAGATATAATCTGTCACAGTCGAGTGCCCCAAGTTAACGTGGACATAAATTAAGAAGTATCCATTAATCTTTAGTATCAAGCCATTAAAGTCTAAATGAAAAGGAAATGCAACAGAGTCATCAACGACAAGTTTATCACAAACAACGCCATCGATGATGAGCTGACAAGACGAGCGAGTGGGCATGCACAATCAATTCTGCATACCGAAAAGCATGCATGAATAGGGCGTTTGCGAACGACAACATTATCATGAATAGGGCGTTTGCGAACGACAACATTATCATAATATTTTTTTACTTTTGAATTAAAAAAATATTTTTTTAATAATATTTTAATTTTATTTTATTTTTTTAAAATATTAAAAAATCTATATAAAAATTATTTAAATAAAATATATATTAAATAAGAAAAATTCTAAACATAAGCCCCACACCCTGCACACCCACTTAAAAATATGTGATTTTACTTTTTTATCTTCATATTTCATATTAAATTATAAGACTTATGTGTAGCACAACTCATTAAATAATACTACAGCTCCAGCAGGAGCCGCGGGAGCTGTAGCAGTACCCAAATGAATAATATGATCTTCTGCAATTAATATTGGTAGAGTTGAATCGACAAAACACCCTGAAACAGCGAAGCTCTCTCAAGTTTGGTCGCTAGCTAGCTGTGGTGCATGTGGGGACTTTAAAAAGAAGGTGCTACCCAATCATTACCTAATACCTTTTACATATTCTCAGCCCTCCTTTTTTAACCTTTTGACTCTCGAAGGTGCCGGAGAAACTGCTGTCATTGTCCAGTTCTCTGCTGAAATACTTTTTAATTTATTATAAAATAAATCTAATGATAAATTTATTCTCAACTTCAAATACTTCGACACAAAATCAGCCATGAAAAGTGCCGTTGTCGAAAAATTCTTTTTTCCTTAAAAAAAAAAGAAACAAAAACAAAAAAAGACTACTATAATTTATTGAGGAAGCCTAAAAAAGTTAAAACTCCCCTTATCTACAAAAAAAATCTATAAGAATTACATAATTATTTTAGAAAGTTTTAAGGCTTCTATTAAAATTTTCAATCTAACCCCATATCTTAAAAGAATTTGAGATTTTTTTTTATAACCTTAGAAGTTTGGCCTAATTTTTTGTTCGTCTAAAAAGAAGTTCCTAAATCAGTCAATGTATCACATCCACGAAGAAGCATTACCAATTGCGACCGATACAATCCTCTACATTGTTAGAGCCAGTAGTAATTGCCGTCAAGGAGAAAAACAAAGCCTCGCAGCTGGCTTCTAGTCATTATCTCATTATTTACATGAACAGTCTTGAAGTATGAAGATTTTTCCTTACAAAATTTAGATAAGACTCCACCCACAGGAACTTGGTGGGCGTCTGACCACCATGCTTTTGTTTTTACCTTTGCATGAACATTGGACTGTTTTCCGGACGGCTCTGGGCATGACCAACTGAATTATCTGATAGATGTTAGTGAAGTAATGGTTGGCGCAATGGCATCTTGATTTGTGTGAAGTTAGTATGGGCTATAAAATTTTAAAATATTAAAAGAGTAATGCGTGTTGAACCATCATGAGCTGCGAAAGTCCCTAGATTTGGCCGGGTTCGACAGCTGAAGGACTCCCAACAGTTCCTAGATTCCTGAAGAATTGGGTAGAATCCAAGGAGATGTGGTTGTGTAATTTTACACCTTTCAGTCTCTTTTAATTTTCTAAAAGGACTGAGATCATGCATTGGATTTAAAAATTGAAAGAAGAAATTAAAAGTCTGCATGCTACCTAAAATGGCAGTCCGACCATCTTATCGGAATGACTTCAACCACCTCCACCTTGCAGCAAGTTCACATCTGTTTTTCTTTTTTATTTAAAAAAAAAATAGATATGATTGAGGTTTTTTATTAATTCTCCAATAAAGAACTAATGTGTTGGCTTTTTAATAGAATGTGTAAATAAAGAATATTATTGATATCAAGATTATAAAGTCATATATATATATATATTCAATATGGTTTGAGGAAGTGATTGCAGGATGGTGAAACTTAACACTGATGGTAGCAATTTTGGTAATCCTGGGCCATTGAGAGCGGGGGCGTGATTCGTGATGATAGTGGTAGGTTTCTGGCGGGTTATTTTGTATTTTTGGATCTGGGTTCCAATAACTTTGTTGAAATGGTAGGTATTATCATCTTGGTTTTTCTTGGGTTGAGATTGAGATTGATTCTCAAATGCTTATCAACTGGATCATTAAGGACGCCTGTAATATCTGATATCTAGAGGATTTTTGGGATGAATTATATAATTATCTTAATTGCATGGAGTATAGAGTAAGTCATATTTTCAGAGAAGGTAATGTTATGACAGATTTTCTGGCTAAACAGAGAGCTGGGGGTTTAAATTCGGATTGGTCTAGTGATAGTTGAATGTTACCCATCAATTTAATAGATCTTCTTTGCATGGACAAAATTGATCTTCCTTATTTACGGATTTCTTAGTGTTGTTCCTGGTAAGTTGTTTGTGTTAATTTTACTTGTTTTGTTATTCTCATTTGCATTTGTGTTTTTTTGCAAGTTTTTATATCGTTTAGGATTGGTTCTCTTTGTATTTATTTTGTTTTACCTGGTATGCCTTTTAAGTTTGTACTGTGTCTGTTTGTTTTAGTATCTTTTGATGCTTGGGTTTTGGGTTTTTATGCTTATTTGTATTTTCCATGTGTCTCGTTGTAACTACAGTTTTCCTTCACAACAAGTGAGGGTTTTCAATAAAATTAGAATACGGTCATTTTCTTAAATAAATAAATAAATAAATAAATAATAATAATAATAATAATAATAATAATAATAATAATAATAATAATAATAACCTCTGGGTGGGGATGGTGGCCCCTTCTATAATAGTGTGATATGCAAATCCTGGTTTTGGCTTTGTTTTGAAATGCATGCACGAGTGGTACCTAAAATGAGTACTAGTGGGTAGAGAAAAGTGAAGTATACGAGTGGAAAGAGAAGCAAGATGCCATGGGAAAAAGAGAGTAAAAAGACAAACATAGTTGTGTGAGCTAAATTGCAGATGGTGAATCTGACAGGAGTCTGATATCTGAGTCTTTTTCAGGAAATTGAGAGAACAAGATGCACCTTTGTAGATCGAGTTGTTACATCGGGTGAGCTTCACAGCTAGGAATCTTCCTATTAAATATTCTTGCAGGCATTTCTTTGCATGAAGGACGAGAGCAGTACAAAGTATTCCTTGACTCCACGAAGCTGCCCGAATAGAGACAGACAGACAGACACCTCCTTGTTCATTGTTCATTACCTTTGATGGCTCTTCATAGTACTCTGCTTTTTTGTCCTGTCAATGTAAAAATATAAAACTATAACGTACAGCTTGTGTCGTATATAATGTGTAATGGGTAATTCTTTGAAACAAAGCTTTGGGAAGTATCGATCACTGTTGAATGATAGAATCTGCTGCATAATTGCATTATTTCAGTCGAGGAAATGGCTTCATCAAGCTCCAGTATCTGACTTTTCTTCAGTAGTAGTTGTACTGCATTATATCAGTAATTGGGACGTTTGGATGCTAGTGATGTTTTTGGATTTTCGAAAATTCTAAAATTCCCTTGCTAAGGACGCATGTAGTTGAAAAGAAATTCAGACGCCTACATAATTACATAATTAATTAATTAAATAAATGGGATATAGAGTGAACTTTATAATTTTTTTATTTCTGCATTTAGAGATGAAAAGTTAATATTTTTATGCATTGTAAGAGTTATTTCCTATATATGATTGAGAATAAAGTACTCGCAAATGCAATGCAAGGTACGTGAATCCATTCTGTATGCATGATAGCAATTCAAGGTCTCGCAGAGTAATATTTTAATAGAATAATATTAGGCACAAGCTCCATATAGATAAGTCCCGCGTAGGCCAGAACTTTGTAGAAATCATTTCTCATTTTCATACTTAGACAAGCTCGAACCAATCCATAAACCCGAAATATCGTCCCCTGAAGGCTAAAATGGTGTACAAATCTCTTAACCACCAGTGGTTTGGTTGTCAATTACGGTGGCCTCGAGTCTTGACTATCACGTCCACACCTTGTGTTGAGGATAAGCTATACGTGTAAGTGCATGCCTTTCGAATGCATATGCTTAGATAATATCATTTACCTGTTGGATGAATGATCTTTGATCAATTATTTTCTCGAGAAGCAAGAGTTTTATTAACGGAAGACTAGGCAAAGCCCAAGTACACTGGATTTTTTAGCAAATATTATAAGAGAAAACCACCTTCTCATAGGCAATTAAAATTGTAAAGAAGCAATCAATAAATTCCTCTCTTCATGTTATGATCCAATAATCACCAATTTCTAAAGTTGCGTATAATTACGAATACTTTTATTCTACTATGCCTTCAAAATTGTCCTATACTAATAATTATTGGTTGCCGCTACAAAATGGATACAATATTTGGGCAAAATCATCTGTTGCAGTAGCAAGTCCAGGAAGATAAATGGAGTCAAAACCCAACTCAATGAACATGTTACTAGCAAAAAGCACTATCAACACTCGATTCGAACTGCACCACTCTCAGAGGAAATGAACTTGGGCTTCCTCACAATTTGCTCCAAGCACTGGATGATGTCTCCAATTTGAAGATCATCCCAATCACCAATCACAAGTCCACACTCGTTTCCTTTTCTCACCGACTCCACGTCCTGCTTCTCCCGCTTAAGAGATGCACAGGATCCTTCAAATACTACTTCCCCACTCCTCAAAAGCCTCAAGGTTGATGATTTTGAGACACAGCCATCAATAACCCGGCAACCAGCAATTTTCACATCATCTCCCTTTGACTTGCTCCTTCCTTTGAGCTCAAATATATTCAGCACCTCGGCCTCCCCAGCAACCTGGGACTCATAAGTCCCAGGGGCCTTATCCACAATCAAACTGCCAATTTCTTCCAAAAGGTGATAAATCACACAGTGCAGCACTATCTACAGTCAACAAAAGAAATGACGAACATAATAACGTTTTTCAAGCTTTGAATGCTAGGTCTTTTGTTTTTAGTTGTGACTACAAATAACATCATATTATAACCCTATCTTGGGTCATTAAATAAATTTCACATTCTCGTAAGAGGATTAAGATCGATAGCAAGAGGTCAGTACCTTTATACTGGCTTGAGATGCTGCCAGACCGATAGAACTGGATGGACCCTTTACATTGAACCCAACTATACATGCACCACACGCTTTTGCAAGTTCCACATCAGATTGAGAAATAGGCCCAACACCAACATGGACAACATTCACAAAAACCTGATAATCAAATTGAAGAACGCATGAATTATAATGACTGAAGCAGTGGGTTACTAGATAATACTTTCTGGTAGCAACTCGAATGTTTTACTAAAGAATAATTATATTTGAAGGCCTTTACTAAAAGTAGCAGCTGCGCCTAGACTGTGGTAAGTGGGTGGAGATGTGGGAGTATAGGTTCAAAACTTATGTAGCAATTAGCATTATAATAATAATCATTTGGGGCAAAAAATATAAGCTGCACCTTTTATTATATTATGGTATACTTTAGAGTACTAATTAGCATTTCAAACTTGAGTATATTTCTGAAAGGACCAGGTTTAACATATGAAGAAACAGATAGACTACTGCTTGCCAAGGGAGAAAAAAAAGATTAACATTAATGCTTATCATATTGTGAGGAAGACTGGAAATCATCAGAAGTTAAGCAACAAGTAATTATTGTCGAGAACTACAAAGAAAGCACAAATTCAAGATATATGAATATAATGATCTTTTCATACCTGAGGACTATTTAAAGTCCTCAATGCATCTGTGACAGCTTGGACGGTGCCCTGAACATCTGCTTTTACTATTATTGGCATTTCAACCCTCTTAGACACCTCATCTGATGGTTCCAAAGTTTCTGTTGCCCCCTCACTGATCTTTCTAAGCCTATCTTTCTCAAATTTCTTTTTCCTCCCCTCACTAAGCATTCTAGCTCGCTCCTCAGATTCCACAACTATAATATCATCGCCAGCCATTGGGAGCCCCTTCAGCCCTTCAATTTCGACAGGCATTGTAGGCGTTGCCTTTTCTGTCAACTTCCCCACCATATCCCTAATAGCCCTTATTCTACCCCACTCTGAGCCCACAACCACATGCTGCCCACAAACCAATGTCCCTGCCTTCACTATTGCAGTAGCCAATGGGCCCCGTCCCCTGTCAAGTCTTGCCTCCACCACATAAGCTTGAGCAGGCCCATCAATTCGTGCTTTCAGATCCATCATTTCAGCCTGGAGAAGCAAAGCCTCCTCCAAGCTATCCAATCCAGTCTTCTTTATTGCAGAAACTTGAACCACCTGAACATCCCCACCCATCTCCTCTAGTAGTAAGCCCTCCGAAGCAAGCTGGAGTTTTACCCTTTCTGGTTCAGCAGCTGGTTTATCACATTTATTAATAGCAACAACAATTGAGACATTTGCTGCTTTTGCATGAGCCATGGCTTCAAGAGTTTGGGGCATCACCCCATCATCAGCAGCTACAACTAGAACTACTATATCTGTGACTGCTGCACCTCTTGCTCGCATTGCACTGAATGCAGCATGACCAGGTGTGTCCAGAAATGTGATCGATGCTCCTGATTGCATACCCACAACAAAAGCACCAAGATGCTGTGTTATGCCTCCAGCTTCCTTCGCTGCAACAGATGTTTGACGTAGAGCATCCAAAAGAGAAGTTTTACCATGATCAACATGACCCATAACTGTTACAACTGCAGGCCTGGGTAAAATTTCTGCACCTTCATTGGAGTGTAGCCTCCTAACGTTGATTCCAACTTCCTGAAGTAAGTAACAACCTCACATTAAATCCCCAAAGTTTCAAGAGCAACTAAATTCATATAATGTGTACCATATGGATTGAAGAAAAACAGCTAAGAAGCAGTAAAGTAGAAAATTGTAATAGCAAGTACCAACAGTAGTTGTGATGGTAGAAGTAGTAACCAGATGGTGTATTCGGAGAGAAATGAAAATGGGAATCTTGAGACCGTGAATGGATGATGGAGGAGCTCCAAATTTTACTTTTCAACACTCTCTTCTTTGGATAGCTTCTATAGATTTCAATGGGGTTAATTTCCATAATTTTCTTGCATCTTCTTTTCTTTCTAGATAGGAATCTCTCTTTATATGCATCATGGATTGCGCCTATTGCACTTTATAATGAAGTTAATATTACTTGGAAAAAAAAAGTGATGGTAAAAAAAAAAAAATTGATGGTATAAGCTAGGGAGATGGTTTGGGACAATGGTACGACTCTCCAGCTACCAAATGTAGGTGCATGGATTTAATCTCTTTTTTTTAATGACATGGAACCTCACTAGGGTAGGTAGGCCCTTCAGACCCATCCCTAGAGAGTAAATCCAGAATACACCTCTCTAGCCAGAACCATATATCAAGTAATTCAAAAGAACTATTACAAAATTGAAAACGAGATGTCCAAGTCTATAACTCTTCCACAGCCCAACTTTGGACCACAAGCCCAGACCCTGATGGTAATCCTTGAGAGCATCTACTTCATGAGGAAAAAAATATGCTCGAGGTTAGGACCTTATCAAGATCTCCCCCCAAAACCCTAGCCTGGCAGGACCAAAACTGGGTAGTGCAGTTTTTTTTTTTAAAGTAAAAATAAACTGGGAAGTGCAGTTATTATATTCTGCATGTTAACATGCTCATGCTCATTCAATTTATAGTTCCAGCATGCTACAAATGGAAAATGCCTCATTGTCACTGAAAGGGGTAGATTAAGAAATTAAGATCCAAGAACAGGCTCATATAGATCTGATAACTCCTATCAATTTATTCAACAGGCTATTCTTTTCCATGAAGTTAATTTTTGCCCCACCACAGACGCAAGGTTCATTCAAGTTAATCAAAGATCCTCCAGGCACACATTATAAGATGCTGAAATCAATTCTGACCATGTGCATAATATAAATCAAATATGCAAGCGCACAACTAACCATAGTTTTATGACAGTATAAACTAAAATCTACATTCCATTCTTGCTGGAGATGAGCAGTAAATACATTTCAGTCAGTAAATAAACCTAATTTTTCCAAATGTCATCCAATTTGGTGTTACGTGTAACAGGAGAGATGATATATGACTAAGAAGGGAGATACCATTGCTACCAGCTCGGCAATATCAATGCTGAGAGGGTCAAACTCAGAGTCAACCTTTTCCCCAACATTTACAAGAATATCCTGCAGAGTGGATATTGACTCACCGGCACGCTTGGCAAGCTCAATAATTGTCATGCCTTCAAATATGTCAATTGTTTTATCTACCAAGGATTTTGTGGTTCTTTTGAGTTTAGGAGGCACATAAGGAGCTTCAACAGGTGGCTCAGTCCTGATTCTTTTCACAAACTTCCCTTTCTTGGGAATCTTTTTATTTGAACTATTTTCATGAACTAGCTCATTATTTGTCCTTCTAGCCCAAAGCTCCGAACTGGCATGAAAACACCTATGCAAGATGTAAGAACAAATTATGTAGAAAGTCCAGGACGATAAAAATTAGACTCAAAGTTCTTCATTCCAGACATGTTCTTCTCTGAGCATCATAAATATTGGCCACAACATATTTAAGCACCCTCATCATCCTCTTAATTTCAGTCATGTATGGATTACATGCATATTTGACTTTTTACACAACATATCTTATCCCCCCCCGCGGCGGGGGGAGACTTTACCAATACCTGAAGACAGATGAGCAAAAAAAAAACTACTGCAACCTGTAGCTTTGGAAATCTAGAAAAGAGCATAACAAAGGCAGTAGTCAAAAGCAGCTAACCAAGACCCAGATAAACAAGTGCAAAGCCCAGAAAAGAAAATAGACCATTTACCTTGTAAGGGGTAATACTACTTGAACCTTGTGATGGGCCAATCCCGACACTGAGCTGAAAGAGAACTCTGCAGAACAAAAAAGTATGGGATGATAGCTTGAGGTGGTAAAATTAATTCGACAAAAGACTAATCCATTTCCATTAGACTACCTCCAATGGATAACAAATAGGGTCTTAAAAATAAGAATAAAAAAGTCTTTGTCAGTAGTCTTTTTGTGTTTTTTTTTAATAAATACATCATAAAACAAAACTTCCATATTAAGCAATATATTTTCTTTCATCCTCTATCGATTCATTGTCATTTTATTCTGAATTATCCATTTTCCCCATATATAAAATGACGTTAAGAATCAATCAAAGGGCATACAAAAATAAATAAAACCACAACATACAAAACCAAGCATTTAATTTTTTTTATTAGTAAAAATTTTCTTAATAAAAGAATAAGCATAGCTCAAGTACATGGACATATACAAGAGGAAATACCTAACTAGGGAGAAGAAAGAGATACAAGAAAATCATGAAAATTAAGCCCATTACAATCAATAGCTAAATTTTTTATTTAACCAAGGGATCTAGGCTTATCCAAGAAAAAAGAAGTGTAAACCAAGTACATGGGCCAACTTCCATATGCTGATATCTGGAAGTTGTTTGCCAATAAAACAAATGGCCGATCAACTAGTACATGCGGCACTTAAAAGGAGCAATTACTCAAAATAAACCACAAATCGCCCAAAGTAGTTAGGAGAACCTTCCCTGGTTGGACTGAACAACAACAGTACTAAAAGCTATAAAATCATGCATAAAATTTAGGAATACCTGATATGCATCTTACTGAAGCAGGGGTTAATTCTTTTACTGCATCCTCAAGAGAAGATGAAAAGAATGACTGAGCTGCAGGTCTTGGTGGTACAGAATTCAACACTCTTGTAAAACCAGAGCGTATACCCTGCACAAAATGAAGTTATATTGGTTGAAATAAGGACGACAATGACTCAAGGAATTGGAATGTTCAAATGAACTATAATGGATCACAAAGGGCAAAAGTTTAGCTGCATGGAAATGGGAGCCTTCTCATCATACAAAGTGAATGCAAAACGATGGACCAGGAACACAGCAAAAACCAGGTGCTTAGTCCATAACAACCATCCATCTATCAATACATTTAACAGCCACCCATCTCATCTCATCTCATCTCATCTCGTCTCGTCTCGTCTCGTCTTCTTCCCAAACGTCACTCAAACACAAACACTTTTCAATTTTAAAGATTCAACTTTTTCATCTAATCATTACCTAATCATTACAACTTTCTCAAACTTCCAAACAAAACACAAAAAACAATTCAACTTTTTCAAATTCCAAAACAAAAATAATTTTAAAAAATTATATTCTAAAAATATTTTAATTTTATAATATTTTTATTCAACTTTTTCTCTCTCCTTTGCCAAAACCCATTTCAATACTACTCACATATTTCTCATCTAATCTCATCTCATCTCATTCTCCAAATAAGGCCTTAATCATTTAACCATTACTATAGCACCACATCATATCTGGACCCAAACTCCCCTTTCATGACTTGGGCCTTATGCATAGAATTTATAGCTTCAGATGCAAAATAGAGATAGAGGTCAAACTAGACCACTGTTGTACCATGAAAAATTCTCATTTGTCATGAAAACTTAAAGCAATGGTAAATGATAAATTTAATCATTTAACCATTATTAACAACCAAAACGCAGCAGAACTGGACAATAAACAAAATAGTGCTCCAAAGTCAACTAGCTCCAATGTAAGCGTGCACCAAAACTACCAACATTTCAACAGTTGAATGCAATACCATGCACCAAATTTAAGCACTACTGCACAGATTTCGCAAGGAATTAACATGATGTATATTTTGACTAGTGAGCATGCTCCTCCAAAGATTCTGCACTCAATATTGTGGTCTACAGAAAAGAAACAATTAATACTTTGCAAGATTAAATACTTACAAGATTTAAATGTGATATTGGCCCAAGGTTCTAATATACTAAGAGAGTGCAGTGCAATCAGTTAGTCATTTTTACATTGGTTAGTAAAATTCAAAATAAAATAAAATAAAAACATGATTGCAAAGAGGAATCGGATTGGATACATATCGATACCTAGCATCTTACCTTTTTGGTAAAAGCTCTCAAAGCCATTCATAAGCACATCAAACTCTGAACAGTTGGAGAACTAGGGATTGAGGGAAGCACAAAAATTAATAATCAGCTCAGAGCTATAGTAGCTACAGAATCACTTACAATTAACCATAACCACAAAGATATTGTACCAACAACGTGATACTGAAAGCAACCAACTTTATTTCATTCCATGTTCACATTCGCATATAAACAAAATTTAATATTAACACACGAAAACAAACCTATCCCAGATCAATGTCTGATCATAAATCCCAACACTGGGTCAAGTGGTTAAGAACTTAAATCCGAATTAAATAGATTGTTTAGCAGTAGCCATCTTCTTCAGTAAAATTAAACTGAATACATAATCTATAATAGCTTTTTCTTTTATAAGTACATAATCTACAATAGCATTGATCTTCCAGCTATCATTTTTCCATGATGCATGATCCCACGGGCAAGTTTTTACAAAATATGAAATAAAAAATCATGGAAATTAATCAACCTAAGTGAACTAAAAGACTTTTCTCGAAATGAAACTTCTATTTGCAAGGATGACATGGCATAAACTTGATTTGCAAGAAAAATTTAAAAATTTAGATCTAACAATCAAATCTTGCCACGAGAATGTTTGGATGGTTTGTCCTTCCCACTGACTTGCCAGTAGAAGTGGTCGTAAGTCTGTTTAGTTTGATAAACATGGATTTGTGTATGACTCAGCCTTCAAGTACCATGGGGGTTCGGCCACCTTACTTACCAAAACAACGCCAACCCAATCCGCAACAGCTCGTAAAAAAACCGCAACCTCCGTAATCCAAAGTTATGTGTTTCGGGCAAGACTTTCCCTTGCCAAGTCCGGGCCTTCCAGCCCCTTGAAATGGGCATTATAAATTTCCATTCTTTCGTATAATTCCTTACCCATCATGTATAAACATGAATCAAGCAATTAAGTTAAGCAAATATAAAATTACCTTAGTTTTGCTAAGGGTACCGACCCTAGTGGCCTAGCTCCTAGCCACAGAGAGCTCTCCGGAATTTCTTCCCCGGCGTATAAAGAGTTAGGTCTGCTAATGGCGAGGGTTGGTGGCGGTGACACAAGGCCGAATAGAATGTTGTGGCCCTGTGTTTATGAAAGCGTCGAGTGGACTGTGGAGGCAGGAGAACGGGAGAGTGACGACTGACGAGCCGTGGAGAAAGAGTGTTTTTTTCCAGTTTCTTCTCGAGTGAACGATGTCGTTTTCAGTGTACCTTTGAACTTTTTGGCTTCACCGGCTATTAGGATTTCCTTCAGTGAATACACCCCCCTAGATCGTAAAATTATGAGAACGGTTAGACATCAGCCGCACTCTTAATACTATAATTTTTTTTTTTTAACTCAATAACACTGAGTGTGTTGAGGTTTAAATCAATAGTAAGCTGATGTAAATAAATATGGTTTGTACAATATCTAGAACTTCACTAAACAGGAAAACTTTTTTAACCTTTTAAACAGAAGATGATTTTTTTGGGGCTTCCTTCCATTGGCGTCGAGTGCAGATGGGGGAGGGAGAGGGAGAGAAAGAAGGAGAGGGGGAGATAGGGTGTATGCGATTGCAATTTCTCTTTTTTTTGAATGCCTACGTGGCATTTGCTTATTGACCGGTGTGAAAAATAGTTTCACACCCATCCGGCCTAAAGGTTTTTCCCTTTTTGTTTGGTCGATTTTGCATGGGTGACTTAATTTTGAACTTTTTTATTGATTGATTGTTTTTTCTGTCGTAAATAAATACATTTTTTTAGCCTAAATATAAGTTTTAGAGTGCAAAACTTTATTTTAGATCAAAATATCATGCATATAACTAGATAAATGCTAAAAAAAATTAGCCAAATACACTAATTAGTTGAGTTAAAACATGCATATAATAATACCTAAAAAACCTATTAAAAATGCATATAACAACATTTTTAAGGACTAAAAGCCTAAAACAAGCATATAAGTTATAATTAAATTGCATGAATATATCATCTAATTAATAAGATCTGTATAATGTGCTAATATGCGCTATATACTACATATGATAGGTTCGATAAATATTATCTGTATGCACTAAGTCACAACAACACACATATAAGGATGAATAATAATATGTTTATAACTTAATATTAATATTCATATATAAGAGTAAGTTTCTATTAAAACAGAATAAGTAATAAAATTAAAATTTCATGCCATAATTATTAATTTTATAATATGTATAATATATAGCATATAATATATACAATATAAAAAATTAAGATATATACATAATATAATCTAGAGGTGTTCAACTGGATCTGGATCCGGATATCCGGCCATAACCGGATCCGGATCCGGGTGCTAAAATCCGGACAGTTATCCGTCCAGATTAATCCGGATTTAATCCGGGCGGATAACCGGATTCAATCCGGATATCCGGATTGTAACCGAATATCCGGATTTAATCTGGATCCAGGTAATAACCGGATTTAATCCGGGTTTAATTTTTTATTTTTTTTGAAAAAGACTTTAAAACTTAAAAAAATGTTTTTATAGCACTTGGTTTTTTTTTTTAAAAATTCTGTTAATAAATTCACAAACAAAATCAATAAAAATACAAAATAAATAATATTATTGTTACATCACAATGCAAAACATAAATTTACAAAAAATAAAATAAATAATAATAATACATCACAACTAATTAACTAAAATATAAATTTACAAAGAACAAAAAAAATAATAATACATCACAACTAATTAAACAAAAACATAAATTTACAAAGAACAAAAAAAATAATAATACATCACAACTAATTAAACTAAAACATAAATTTACAAAGAACAAAAAAAATAATAATACATCACAACTAATTAAACTAAAACATAAATTTATAAAGAACAAAAGAAATAAATTTACAAAGATCAAAATTTATTAGTCTTCACATCTTGAAACTCCAAACAACATGATCTTGAAACATAAACAACATGATCTTCTACTCTCTCTTTCATCTCGTTGAGAGACTGTTGGAATTCTGGATTTCTGCAATCAATAGAATGACAATTACTGTAATCTCCCAAACTAAACATCAACCACATTTTAAAGAAGACAGTACAAACAAAATGGTGATGCAAGGAAAAAAAAAAAAACTAGTTTTCTTTAGCTTCAAAATAGGCAGTTCCTACAGATGCCCTATTATAAAAATTAGTTCAAAATTAGCTTACTATATATGCAGTTTCTTTTATTGAATTAGCTGTCTAGTCCCTGCAGTAGATAACAGTTGTAATCATCAATATCATTTGCCACCCATGATATTTTCATACATGTACAAATAAATGAAAATGTAGAGGACTACACAAATTACTACAGTTACATGTACAAGGGACTACGGCCTTTTATTATCAACTGCATCACAAGACACACCTTCAATAGTCTAACTAGATTCATTCTCACCTTGCAACAAAGCAACAGAAAACAAATCAATGCAACATGGACCCAACACATAACTACACAGGCAAGCAATAGAACAAAGTTCAATATTTTCCTTGCTGTTCTTTCTTCCCCTGTTTTATTCTCCTCACTGAAATTATTATAATGTTCCCTCTACAAAAAGAGCCAACATAATTGCATATTTTAAACTCTCTAAGCTTATGGATATTTATGGATATTTGGATTACTCTCTAGATGTATCCAAGTGTCTTTGTAACACTTGGTGGATACATAAGAAAAAATTGGTGTATGTCCCTAAATAATAAGCAAGGTAAAAAATAAAACAGATATTATGGCAGCAACAAGTGAATATATGCAGGCATTATGTATAAAATGAGCTGCTATGGGAACCAAATGCACATAATGCCACAAATGCTTTTGGCATTCTCTCTTGCTCATAGACATGACGTTTGCAGATCATCAAACACAATCTATCCACTGCATATTTTCATGTTCTTCAGTGGTGAAATCAGTTTTTGACAGATCTCATAGCCTTATTTCTCAAGTTTTAGAGGCCCAAAAGGTAGTAGAAACATTGCACTTTCATTTATGGATATTGTTAAGTTTCAAAACGACAAATTTATGCAAAAAGTGCAGACCTAAAGGAAATGAATTGATCTGTGGCACAACAAATCCACCGTCCAACACCAAGGTTTAGCCAATATTCAATTTTCTTTTTTATTAAAAGCACGGCTGATGAAAAAGGGTTTAAGAATATTAAATCTAAAAAATCTTGAGAATGCATATTTAGAGATTAAAATATTAATTTAAAAATTAGAAGAAAATACCTATAATATATGATGAACACTGATCAGATCATAAATTATAACAATTTAAGAAAAGGAAAAATAGTTGAAAATTTTCCAAACTCAAGTTGCTCGATGAGGATATATAGTCATTCAGATTAATAAACCAAAAAAAAAAATTGATCAGATGGGCATATTTAGAGATTAATTTTATATATAAAAAATATATATAAAGATGTAAACAAAATGTAAACAAAAAATGAACGAGAAAAAAAAAAAAAAAAAAAGGAAAGGAGTAGAAAAAATTTACCAAACTCAAGCTGCTGAACGAGGATAGTCATCCCGAATCAAAACAAAACCACACAACCTCAACAAAACGAAAGAAAAAGGCAGAAAACCTAACACATGTTATGAAGAGTTTGAGTTGTAGTTGCATTGTGAGTTTGATAAATGGTCGGAGAGTCCAAAGAAAACCCTAAGTATAAAGAAAGGTACCTTAAGAGCTTAGAGAGAGAGAGAGCCTTCGATGGTAGCTTCCGCGTGTCTCACCCAGATGCGCGAAGCTTGGAGAAGACGAGAGCTGCAAACCTAAGTGAGAGAGAAGCGGATTCGAGAACAGGGGGGGGAGAAGCGGATTCGAGAAAGAAGGAGATGCGGTTTTTTCATTTTAAAGGACCCGGTTACGGATAACCGGGTCACATAACCGAATCCTTAACCGGATCCGGAATATTTTAACCGCCCGGGTGTAATCCGGGCGGATAACCGCCCGGATGCACCCGGATTTCCGGGTTTCGGACCGGATCCGGAAAAAACCGGACCGGTTGAACACCCTTATATAATTCTATTTGGTTCGGTTCAATTTGATCTCCAAAACATGAAAATAAGGACCGAACCAGTTTTCATGAATTTTAAGTCGAAGAAATTGATATCGACTAAACCAGTCATTGAACCAAACCAAACCAATCGATTCTTATATTATTATTTCAACCATAGGATGCTCTTGGAGCGCTTCCCCCTTATCTTTTTAGTGGGGAAGCAGAGTGTTAGTCATCCTGATGGAACAGATACTAGACGGGGATAACGATCACAAATCACAGTTTGGTTATGAAGATGAGATGAAACTAATCTATATAATTATTACAATTTTTTTAAATTTTCACACAAGATATAATAAACACTTTAATTTTTCAAAATTTTAAAATAAAAATAATATTTTATTCAAATTTTAATTTTTATCTAACTTGTAACCAAACGAGGCCTCAAAATTCACATACAGAGCAACGGCAATATTTTTCTATGACGAGGAATCCGACCATGCAAACACAGCCTGTCTTCACTTTATTTAACTCCATATGCGTATAATGTATCCCATCATGTTAATTTTATTTCGAAAGCTAACAAGTTCAGAGATAGATCATTTTGTTGTTGGACCATTTCTTAGACAGGCTTTTTCATTGGAGGGAGAGGAGGAGCAGAAGCAGAGTCCGCGACCATAACAGGATAAAAATCGCGAATTATAGCTATTACCTTAGAGCAGCCACTAAAGCCATTAATCTTCCTCCCAAAGAGTAGTATTAATTGATTAATTGGCCACATCACTGCAAAATGTGAACCATGCTTACACACACTTCTGGAAAATTCATTTCTTCTGGGTAAAAAATCTAAATCAGGTACCTCATAACATCATTCAACTAGATTTTACAAGGGGTCGAGGGCATCGGACAAATCGCATTCATAAAGCCACATAGAACCATGCCAAGTTTGCATAGAAGCATTGGCAGAACGGTTGTATGGTACAAACCATTCAGCGCATAGAGGTGGACAAATAACAGCGATGCTAAAGCCGGTAGCTTTTATTAGGGTTATGACTAAGAATAATAAGGTACTGTTCCATGCCCCAAAACGATATAAGCACCAAACTGAAAACATCTACACTAACTTTAGTACATAAAGTTTTTCGGCAAACTAGAGAAAGAAAATACAGAAAGAAAGCAATTGGACAATAGATCTTATAGTTGAAAACCAATCTTAGGAGTTGAATAATTTAGGGCCAAGAAAACAATACAATTTAACCCATCAGGCCACAACCTGACCACATAGCCACTTGCGGATCTGCAACAAGAAAAATATAAACTTTGTTAAATTGCAGTCTCACCGTGCACTGTTATCATTCTAACTCTGAAGAATATAGGTACTGCAGAAAGTCTCGGATGAGATGCTCGCATTTTAATGACAATGTGTAATAACTTAAGTGAAGAAAATACTCATCATTGGTAATGATCCACAGTAAAAATAATTGACTACCAATAAAAAAAACAAATGCATTAATGTAAGTATGTCTATGTATGCATTTATGCAAGGCAAGTATACATATCCACAGTTTAAACCGGAAATACCTCTGGAAGCTTATTACGGAATACAACATCCAACCGTGCATCAAGGGTGTTCTCAAAGACAATCTTCCCATCTCGAGAAGCTAACACTACACCTCCAGAGCTGAACAACAATAAAAGTGGTCAGAAGGCTTTTCCATCAACATATATTGTATAATAAAGAGAAAGAGACTGTTTGAGACATGAGATGTTTTTCCTGATATATATTGGGAACATAATATGTTAGCAAGTCAATTTCAATAACTTGGTACAACTCAGCTGGACACTTTACAAAGCCCCAAACATCCTACATGAAAAATAATTGGCAAAAAAGAATAACAAATTGAATCACGCAACTTTTAGTGTATCAATGAAAATGCAAAACTTACCAGGAAGAAACATGTGAATTATGATGGCTAGGAGCGGGTGGAAGAAAGATCTTGTTGTCGACTATGATCTCAGGTGCATGAACATTTGCTTTCTCAGAGTATTCCTGCACTGCAGAATCCAGTACAGACTGCACCAAGTGAAGATCATTTTCGCGACAACGCAGTAAGACAGCAGGCTCTTTTAGCCTGAGCAAACTCTGCAACACAGAATCATTCTCTTAGCAGCAAGATCAGTAATCCCAGCTACTGCTTATAGCTAATCTCCTGACAAAATTTTCTCAAACTCGTAGCAATTATAACTCTTTTCAGCATCCATTGAAGATAATATGGATTCAATTCTCTTGTAGCATAAACAGCCACAATCCATTTAAGAATAGATACAAAACCATCACCAAATATGATTCTGAAAACTCAAGCGACCATCACAGATGATAGTAATTCCAGTTTACGCTTTTCAACAGTTCTTGGAGTTGATAGGGGAAGTGTTTAATCTACTTGCACAACTAATTATTCCTCAAAGATAGGGAAAGAGTTTATACGCATATACTTTTTTTTTTATTGGCACCGGATGCCCAAGAACAAAGTCCCGACTAATCCCAACGGTGCATAAGCCCTCAACAACGAGTCCACAAGTGCATATCGCGTAATTCAAGGGGAAGTTCCCCTAGTTCGATGGCCCCTAGAAATTGTTTGCACTAAAGAGGATTCAAACTGTAGACCTGGAGGGAGCATACCACCAAGACCAAAGCCTTTACCACTTGAGCCAACCCCTAGGGGTTTATATGCATATACTAAATGTATTGTCTGATAATCTATTTCTCTAGTCAGGAAATAATCTAATTTACTCTAACCTATTTAGAGACAAAAACTACCCAAGAACTGTGAAAAAACCTAAAGGATTTATACATGTTAATGCAAGTAGATAGAAATGGTATGCAGGACACAAATTCAGGATGTTGGGTTTGCTGACCTGAACAATCAGATCTTTCAGAAGCCTTTTATATACATGGTGGTCATAGCTCACGTTCAAAAGCTCCTCTGATGCCGCCTCTTTCATGGAATTAACTACATCATCTTGAGCCTGAAGAACCTTTATCCGAGAAGCGTTAAGCTGCATTGAGTACTCGCTGAAACACACCAACATAACAACTAATTACCAACTAACAGCACTCCTATCTCGATAATTTTCTTTCAAAAAAGAACTAATTTCCAAAAGCTTTTTTCCAGAAAAGTCCAATTCCTATAATTGTGGCAAAAAAAACCTTGTTAAAAATTGCATTCCCAACCATTCGTTACAATCATAACAAAGCCAAACAGAACCACATTAATACCGCTAACCCAACTAACAGCACTCCTATCTCGATAATTTTGTTTCAAAAAAGAACTAATTTCCACAAGCTTTTTTTCCAGCAAAATTCAATTCCTATAATTGTGGCAGTTGAAATTCGATTTAAAACCTATCCTGACAACAAAAGGAGAGGAAATAAAGTAGTTGCACGAATGAAATGAGAAGTCAAAAACGAATTCCAAAAAATTACATCTTCTTTCGAACTTCAACTTGCTTCTCTTTCCGCTCATACTCTTGCCTGATCTTTTTCTTTTCTGCCTCAACAAGTTGCAACTTCTCGATATTGAATTCCTGCCACCAACAAGAAACGATCACTTACAAAATCCTTTCTACAGTACATACATATACGTTAAAAAATACAGTATGTAAGAAACAAAGTGAGGCTGAAATCCAAGAAAATTCAAAATATTGGGATTGAAAAACCCGAAGGCAGTGGAAATAGAGAGAATTTGGGCGTACTTCTTCGGCGGAGACAGAGATCTCGTTGGCCTTCTCCTCGGCTTCCTGGAGGATGAACCTGACCATCTGCTGGATCTGCTTGGACACATCGGCGTCGTTCATTTTTGCTGGTATCGGAAATCTGAATCGAAGAGGAAGATTGGAGAGTGTTTTGGGAGCGGTGTTTGGGGAGCTTCCTCGATCTTGATTGGGGGACTACACGACGAGAGAACCGTGTCTCATATATATAGACACGCATACACGTCGGTTCTTCTGGCGAAAAATAAAACATTCTCGGTATTTTTTTATTTATAAAAACGACACTCCCTATTATATAATGCGGCCTGAAAACCGATATTATCGGTTCGGTTTCTCAGGAAACCGAAACCGACCGACAGCCATGATTTATGGACAAAAACCGCTCGAAACCGACTGGTGTTAGAGCATTGGCAATGGCCTAGCCATTGTCAAAGCCAAGTGTAAATTTTACCTTTTTTTATCACAAAATTCCTACATTGAACTAGCTATAGCCATATATTTTAGTTTTGAGCTACAGTAACTTTCCCCACCTAGCTATATTTGGCTATACACTATTGAAGGACCAAATGAGTTTTTTATTATTTTTTCTCAATTTCCCTCCTTTTCCCTCCCTTTTTGGTAATTTTTCTTGCCAAATTACTTTTCTTTTATGATAAAGTTTCTAATTGAGGGTACATTTATTTTCTATCATTATTAGCTTAATACACAATATAAAAATATAAATAGCAAAAAAAAAAGGTTAGCAAAAATTAATTTGTTGGTTTCAAGAATTGTTGTATAATTTTTTTTTATCAAATATTATTAAAATATATGAAGTATATTTACAAAATATGAAAAAAAAAATTTATCAAATATTATTAAAATATATAATATAATAATATTATTTTGACTTTAAAATAGCTAGTCCAATGTGGACTTAGATAGTCAAAAGTTAATACAATAGCCAAAATGTAAGATTTTAGCCAAATTTTAGACTTGGCAATGGCTAGTCCATTGCCAATGCTCTTAAGTGCTGAAATTGGCCGGCTTCGGTCCGGCCGGTTTCCGGTCGGTTTGGACTTTTTTTTTAATCTTTTTTTTGACCTTTTGTTCTATCCAATTTGGGCCAATTCAACAAATATTTTAAACTTTTTTTTTCTCATTTCATTATCCAAGATTTTTTTAAGTTTTTTTTGAGTTGATTTCATTTTAAATTTTAATAGTAATGTCATTTATAATTTTTTACTATTGCTAACTAACTATATTAATTATTACTTACTACTTATTACATAATTAAATAAAAATAATAATTTCACTAGATGTTTAGTATTACTTAATACATATTAAAAATAAATAAATAAATAAATTGTCTTAAGCATAGCAAAATGTAACTAAAAAATATAACATAATTAAATGACAACAAATTGGATAGTTACTACTTGCTACTTCAACTTCAAGCCGTCAACCTTCAATCTTCAATACTTGTCACGTTTCATTGTGTACCCAACTCTATATACAAACATTAATAAATATTAATAATAAGAATAAAACATTCAATGTTAGTGAATTTGGTTTATAAAAAATACTAAAATTAAATTACAAAGAAAATATTACCTAATTCTACTATGATGCTCTCCACATTATCCATAGCCTCCCAGATATCAATGATTGTTGCCGGATGTCTTAACCAATTTTGAGTACAAATCAGTGTCTCAACAGTTCTCAGAGCCAATGAACTCCAAAAAGGGTCAAGCATACGACATCTTATACTAAATATTGACTCGGATGCAACTGTGAAAACAGACATGGTCAATAAGTCTCGTGCAATCATCGTGAGTATGGTATAGTTAGCCTAATTAATTTTTCACCAAGTCAACAAGTCAAACGATGTGGAGAGTGCCTCACGACCATCTGATAAATGTTGATCTACTTCTGTTTTGGCAATATTAGATCCCATGGCAAAAGATGCTTTATACTACTCGTAGAACCATTTGGTCTCACGCTTGCCATCACCATCATTCATGGTTCCATATGTCAGAGAGGCACATGTTCTTGGGTACTCGTAGTGGAGCCGAATTCCGCATACAAATATTTCAATACCTGTTTCACACTCAACACCAACTCCTCAGCATGAAATTCATCATGAACTTTTCTCAAGTGAAAAGTAAGAAGTTCTAACTTGCTCCGTGGATCAAGCACAACTGCAATTAACATGAACAAGTTCAGCCTGTCTAATGACCCCCAATATTTATCATACTTTGTTCTCATATTTATGGTCATACTCCTCAAGTAACTATTAGGACTCTCGCTCAACTCCATCAACTCATTTTGGAGATCACAAATCTTCAGAAAACTGGTGTTGGCTATCACATATAAAGATCTAGAAAATCTATTAGTGGCATCATAAAACATCTCCAAAAATTTAACAAAAATCCTCACTATCTTCCACTTCCTAGCTTTAGGAGGCCCCATGTGCCCAGACCCAGGGCCATCATCAAAATAAGAGAGGTAATTATAAGCTTCACTCTCCATCCGCTTGAAAGCCTTCTCAAACTTCTCAGATGCCTCCGACATCATATAAGTTGAGTTTTATCGTGTCTGTACATCAAGACACAACATTTTTTTATAATCAAATTTCTTTTTCTACACATCTCTTAAACTTGTCTAATCTTGCGGGAGATGAACACACATATCTAACTGCATTTCTAATCATTGTGATGGCGTCATTACACTCATTCAAACCCTCATTCACAATAAAATTCAATATATAAGCACAATATCTCATGTGCATATACTTACCCCCAACAAATTCCCACTCAAAAACTATTTCAAATATGAAATTGAGTATCATTTGAACTTGCATTATCAACTATCACAATAAATATTCTATCAATGCTCCAATCATACAAGCATGACTCAACATATCTTCCAATAGTTTCCCTTCGATGATTAGGGATTAAACAAAAGTTAATGATTTTTTTCTGCAATTTTCAATTTTTATCAATGAAGTGTGCAGTTCGACACATATAATTCAAATTTTATATTGATGTCTATATATCGGTCGTCAATGAAATCCTCATGCTACCATTTTTTAACACTTTTTTAAATTTTCTCTTTTCACTTTCATATAATTTCATACAATCTCTTGTTACTGTGACACGACATGGCACTTTAAACTGAGGTTCAAAAGACCAACACACTTTCTTAAATATATGTCCTTTAACAACTCTAAATGGTAATTCATCAACAATTACCATCTCTGCAGTCGCCAACCTCACAACATCTTTACTATATTTGTGGGTTACAAGACTCCTTAACATACCATCACTCTCTCCAACCTCCTCCTCAAGTGTTGCCTCACCTGTTAATATTTTTTGGTACCTATCTAAAGGCTCACATTTATGAGGAGTTTTAGGACATGAAGACAAATGGTTTTGCATTGTTGAAGTCTCATTCCTCTTTGAGTGGCAAGCATACGTCTTGTCACAATAATTACATTTAGCCTTTGAATCATCTATAACATGACCCTCCACCTTCGTAAAATGGTCCCAAACAATAGATGTATCTTTCCATTTTCGTTTCATAGGTAATGGACAAGTAGAACTAGTAGGGGCACTAGGGGTTTTGATGATTGGATCTCCCTCATATCATCTCCCAAGTTAATGGATGGTGTTGATGCATCAACATCAATCGGAGATGACGAAGAATCCATCTAATTATAAAACAAAACATAAATGTTACACATTAATACTTAATACGTTATCACGTACATTATAAAGCATAGCAAACATCAAGTACTTAATACGTTATCACGTACATTATCACAACAGCTAGTTTGCAACATAACAAACATCACAAGTCTAAGACTCTAATCTAAGTTTAGTTCACTCATCACATTTCATGCTTTAAATTCATTGATTCAAAGACTGATAACAAAATAAAATTTCTAAACACAGCCCACAAGTCTATCACAGACATACACACACAAATTATCACACTGTAAGCATTTTAGGCCTTTGGCATAAGCTCATTTCGGCATTGCTCTATCACACACGACACAATGTCAGTCACAAATCACAATATTTTTATTAAGCAAGGCAAAAACAGGGACTAAAGATTCGGTATTTCATCTTCCTCCCAAAAAATTTCTCAAAAAATTAACAATAACAACTAAGCAAGGCAAAAATATAGACTAAAGATTCGGTATTTTTACTTACAGTGGGATGTGGGCCGTGCGGGTCGTTGGCAACGTAGAGGAGACAGGGCTGTGGGTTGTCGGCGACGAGAGATGAGAAAGGGATCGACGGGAGAGGGAGAGTGAGTCTGG
Source organism: Juglans regia (assembly GCF_001411555.2). Taxonomy (NCBI): domain Eukaryota; kingdom Viridiplantae; phylum Streptophyta; class Magnoliopsida; order Fagales; family Juglandaceae; genus Juglans; species Juglans regia. Next base: position 29,886,041 of record NC_049902.1, on the reverse strand, counting down.
GACTGGGAGAGGGAGAGGGAAAGGGTGGGAGTCTGGGACTCACTAGGTCTGGGGAGAGGGAGTCTGGGACTGGGAGGCTCGGACGCCGTTTCAAAAATATATATATATATATATATATATGACATCGGTCGGTTCTTCGGTTCAGATCGGGTCTGAACTGCAGACCGAACCGGCCGATGTCGGTTTCGTTAATTTGCTACTGCCGGTCGACCGGTTCTCTGCTGGTTCTTGAATTTGGCAGTCGATCTGCATCGGTGGCGGTCGGTCCGGCCAATTTGTGTACAACCCTATATAATGGCACGTATTAATTAATAAGTAACGATAGAGTTATAACATTTTTACCATCACTTTACTATTTTTAGGATATTTATTTATTTTCTTTTCTTTTTAAGTATTTTTTTAATATCTTTAATCAATAATAATTTTTTTTAAATATAAAATTATTCATTTTTTTAACAATTAAATAAAAAAATTAAAAAAAGCAGTAGAAGGATAGTAAAATAGTGGTAAAACTATTATTATTCTTAATTAATTATTCAAAACACCGCAAATTCTATGTAAAGATTTTCCAATAAGAATACAGAAGTCTATCTAAAGAGATGGACAATATTTCATTAGCACAATGAGATAAATATAAGTGAAATAAGCAAATTAGATGGACCAAGGTCTCATTAAGTTTTTATTAAGATTTGGGTATATATATATATATATATATTTTATAACAGAGATTTGGGTATATTAAGTGAGAGAAATAGACACATGAAATAGATAAACAATAATAAATATTATAGAGTTTACTTTATGCGTCAATCTCTCCCATTTAAAACCTTTAAATTTATATAAGGACTCAAAATGATATTTTTTTTCGTTTTAAATGATTGCCTTAAGTTTTAATTAATATTAGTCATCACAGTTTACAAGAATTATAAATAAAAATTAAAAACCCAAATCGTTACAATAAAGTTAAAAGTTTTGTTAATGCGTTCATATCCGAAATGTAAGAATGATCTGACTAACAATTTATTCAAAACTTAATCGAGAACTAGCGTTTATTGAAGAATGTCATGATGCTAACGCCGAAGAGCCCTAACCGAAGAGGGAAGAAGATGACCAGGGTTCGGGAGGCATGTAGAAGCTGGAACTGAAGTGAAGTGTGTGGAAGTGAAGGGTTCGAGAAGAGAATAAGAGAGAGGGAGAGATGATTATCAAAGAACATTGTAGAAGTGAATTTTTTATAAGGAAGTTTGGGAGCCCTCGAAATACTATCGTGGCAATACAATTTCTTCTAGTCATTTTATCAAATAAATACAGTGCGCTCTGTTTCATCTTCTTGCATTAACCTACATCAACATTCAGCATCCTTACTCATTACATTCACATTCACAAGCAGGTCTCTAACAAAGAAACTATAGAGTCGATGACCCTTTTTACCCGAAGGGCGATGGTATTTAATATTTATAGGCAATTCAATGGGGGTGGGAATTAGAGAAAAATTATTCCTTAGGCTGCGTGGTAAGGGGATCACTTTAAAAATATTCTTTTATCTCTTAGAGAAAGCAACCATCCCGTCCTGTCTATACTTTAGAGACAAAACAATAAGTCTCAATTATTTATTAATGTTTTGTTCGTAATGGGATGTTAGACTGAGTTAAGATAAATTAAATTTTTTATAATTAATAATGAGTTGAGATGGTAGAGTGATTTTTGTGAGATTATCTAAGATGAATTTAAATATATTTAGATGTTAAGATAAATTTAGATATATTTATAGAAAATTAAAAAATATTATAAGTCCTATTTATAAAATAGTTTTGAATTAAGATAAATTTAATAATTTAAAAATTAAATATTTAAATATTAAATTTAATTTAAAATTAAACAGAATTGAATTGATCTCAATTTAATCTATATTTCAAATAGAGTCTAAATGAGTCGTCAGATCAATTTCACATTAATTGCTTCTTATCCCGAAAGCAGATCATGCTCGGGTCCCATATACTCTAAGTGCTCATTGGTTCAATCCCGATTGGATCTTCTTGATTTATTTAAATTTCGTTTGGACAGTAGAATGAAATAATTTTAAATAAAAATTTAAAGTTGAATAAAATATTATTATAATAATAATATTTTATAATATTATTATTATTTAAAAATTTTAAAAAATCAAATTATTTATTATATTTAATATAAAAATTTTATTATTTAAAATCAAATTATTTATTATATTTAATATAAAAATTTTAAAAAATTATAATAATAAAATAAAACGAGATAAAACCGTTTCGCCTTATTTACAATCCCAACTCATGGGAGTATGGCAAGTACTTTCATGAGCGACCCCTCTGTCCTCTACGAGTACTTGTTAGCAATTACTCTCTAGCGAGCACTCTTCATTGATGACTCGCGCGAACACTTATTCGGGCAAGGACTCACTTCCATGCGAGCACTCTCTAACAAACACTCTTCGACGAGGACTCACTCGTGTGCAAACATTCTTTGACGAACACTCTTTGGCTGGTCACAGACATGGCGAGGTTTCTCCACAAATCTTTATTCGTCGGCTAGTTTCGAGCGCGCCTGCTCTATGCTGGAGCTTTAAATCCGGTTTGGTTGTAAGATTTCAGTTTAATTTTAATATAAGTGTAATATCTAAACACTCATTTATCAAATTATTAAATTCATTTCTGGTTAAAATCTTTTTATACGTGAGACTCTTAATATTTTTCAATTCAATACATTTTTATACGTGAGATTTATAATTTTTTTAAAATTTTTATAAAAAATTTTTATAAATAATACTAAATTTATCTTAATATTTAAATATATTTAAATTTATTTTAGATGAATTTCATATAATTCATTTGATTTATTCAATTTATTACTGTTCATTACGAATTTAACTTAGTTCCACCCAACACAATCTCTAAACGCAGCTTAAAAGGCGTGCCTTTTGTTGTGGGGTTATGTTCTCATAATAACATGGTCAAGCTCGGGTGGACAACGGGCCATGACTTTCTTGGGTTTATGAATTCATTCGTTTCGGGTCCATGAGTCCTTTAATGCCACACCTCCAAAGCCCTCTTATTTTCATAAGATTGTCAATGAATATGACTTGTGACAAATGAGAAAAATTATTTCTAATCATTAATTATGTATTTTCTGTATAATTATTTTTAAAAAAGTAAATAAAATATTAGATTTACATAAAAAAAAATTAAATTTTTAATAATAGATTCTACACTTTTTTTAAACGATTACAAATTTCACAATTGTATGTTAAATTATTCATGACAAATTACTCTAAATCTTTTTTTTTTAACCATTGCCAATCATATTAATAGAATCAATAACAAAGTTAATACTATATAATTACAAACTAGAATTAAGCAAGATCCTAGAATGAATAAAAACTGGACATTGATGCTACTATTGAATAGTATCATTCACAAAGCGAGCGCGCCTTGCAAGTAAATAAGTTGCTTCATTTTCTTGTCTACCAACATGAATTACATCATACAATACAAACTGAAAAAGGAGACTTTGAATTTCATAAATCGGATTTTCTTGGCTTGAAAAATTGGAGTCTTTAGAACCAATAGCCTCAATAACTAACAATGAATCATATTCCAATAGCAAACTTAAGAAATCTAAAGTCAAGATCATTTGAAGATGCCTTAAAACAACCAAAGTACTTCAAACAACCCAAATTCCTTCTGAATCAAAGCAAATCAAACATCACCTCTTTCATTTCTTAAAATAACCCCAATACCTGCAAAGTCAGAAGATCAAAACAAAACTCCATCAAAATTGAGCTTGACCATACCTTGAATAGGAGGTTTCCCAGAGAGCAGAAGCTTCTTTCATACAACTAGCTGGTGTTGTTTAATAGTAATGTAACTCTCAACATGTGCTAAGCAGTCATCAAAACCATCTTGCAGCACACAAATAGAATTCTAAAATAATTTCAAGTTACTAAACTTCCAAATTTCCTAACACCCCACGAAATAGTGATAAAAATACCATTCATCGTCATTTTAACCCCTACATTTTCATTATTAGTTGATTTAATATTAAATAATTAAATTACCTATTAACCAAACATTTGATACACATTAACAGATAATTAAAAAATAATAATTAAATAACTATAAATAATTATTTTCAATTTTTATTGCTAACCCAATGCATAAACATTCTCTCATAACCCAATACATAAACATTCGCAAATAAAGCATTTATAGATAAACTAATGGATACAAGACACAAGTTCTTGGGGTGGAAGTCTCCTATTGTCTTTCTAAAATCAATACACATCACAACACAAAAGTAAAAAAATAAAGTAGGTGATCGAAACCAAAAGATTGACTCTCACCCAATTCCCACAAAGGGAAATCGTTTGGTGACGATTTTTAAATAGTCTGATGAACAGGCTATAAAACTGCAGCTAGAAGCCGCAGTACAAAGGGGTGTGCTGCAACGTGTTGGTTTGGACTGGTTGGAAGGAATTGTCAGATCCACTTTCACTCGATCCTTGATTAGGAAAAACGAGAACATAGTGTAGCAATCGAAAACTATGATGAATCGTCAGCAAGGGGGCGTTATTGGCGGTGGCGGCACGTGTAGGTTACGTGCCACAACTGGAGTGAAGGGAACAGTTGGATCTGGAAGATCCGAAGCTGTAGATCTTGAAACTGCTGCGTGTGGTATTGCAGTGTTCTCTGCGGCAGTGTGTGAGGCAAACACGCTGCACATATGGGCAGATTTCTTCCTCCAGATTGACGATCGGCACGTGAAGAAGCTGAGGAAGGGGTGTGTGTCCACCCTAAGTCGTCGAAAAATAGTAGATCGGTAAAGATAAAAGAAAAAAAACATACGGATAAACGAAAATAAACATACGGATAAACGGAAATAAAAGTGAGGAGGGGAGGTGGGTGGAGCTAAGAAGCATCAACCCCCCTCCCCCCGGTGTAAGAAAAAATTTCCTGGGAGAGGATGGTGAGAAACGGCTGGGAGAGATAGGCTGGACTGTACCAATGAGTTGTTTTTAATCCCTAATCGATCAGTACGACCACTATACATTAAAGGGAACTGTTTTAAATGTTTAGTACTTTCGGTCTAAATTAGCTCACAAATAGCTTATATTGTATTTTGATATAAGAAGTTAAATTTATATTTTCATTTTCATTTGAAATTTAATATTTCAAAAATTAGTATCATTTTTGTTGTACAAAAATCAATTATTAATAGATGATCCAAACATAAATTTGAATTATATTCTCAAGAAATATTTTGAATTATGAATTTAATTTCCCTCTGTACTTGTTTTATATTTATTGTGGCTTATCGGAACTCCCAAGTAACTGATCTGTTGGGAAGTCTTCGTCGTCGACCAGCATTGCGATCAAAACAATCACCATCGTTCTTCTTCTTCTTCCTCTTCAAGTGCCAATTCTCTGGGAGAGCTCCCATTCCCTCCAGATCGAACGGTCGAAAACTGTAAAATCACTTTAAGAGTCGATGAGAATCTACTGAGTCTCTCTCTCTCCGCTGACGAAAATACCGGGCAAGGCGATGCATAGCCGGGCGCCGCAAAACCGGCCATCTGGTTCTTCTTTCGGGTCTCGAATTTCAGTTCTCTTGCTCGCTATGTTCGCCACCATGGCCACTGTTTACGTCGCCGGCCGGTTAGTCTCTCTCTCTCTCTCTCTCTCTCCTGGTTCTGAGTTTTGGTATTTTTGCGGTTTTTGGTAGTAAATTTGGTCCAATAAGAACGTGTTTTTGATAGACTGTGGCAGGATGCTGAGAATAGAGTGTATTTGATTCAAGAGCTTGACAAAAGAACTGGCCAGGTAATTTCTTTTATTTTTACTTTTTTTCATTTTTTGTATCAAATTGAATTTGCTGATTGTCATGCGGTTTAGCTTAAATTTGTGCTTTACTAAAGTAAACTGTATTTGGTAGGAACTGTTTCTCAATTTCTTAATTGGCGAGTTTGTGGGGCTTATTTGATATCCCAATGAAACTAAAATTAGACCATGTGTTCTCATATGGCAATCTTCCTGGCGTTTGACGGTTGTCCTGCTCACTTGGAATTGTGGTGGTAGTTCCTTGGGACGCTGCTTATCACAACATAAAATGAGTTTTAGAGCACAATGGACTGATTCGGTTTTTATAGGATTCGGACGCCTTATTGTAAATGGGAAATACTCAAATGACAGAGTCCCAAGCGATTGGGTTGCATTTTTTGCACAGCCAGCATTATCTGATATAGTATTGAATATTGATAATGATATACTCAGTTGATGCTCTATATTAGAAGTATAATGGGTGTGTTTGGTTTTCAGAGTCAATGTATTGGCCCAAATGTTGATGCTCATAACTCCACAACCTGTTTTCTCTATTTTTAAGACTAGTTCTTTTACCATTAGGAGAATTAACAAGGAAATTTGTCATCCATTTTCAGGATCAATCTGCCATTTCAGTTGATGATACATTGAAACTTATAGCCTGCAGGTAATTTGATTCTAGCCATCCATCAAATTAGACAAACTGTGATCTCCGCCTTATAGTACCATTCTTTTTATTTTCTAGGGAACAACAGAAGAAGTTATCAGACCTTGAAATGGACCTGGCTGCTGCTACACAGGAAGGTTTTGTTCCAAAGCACTCGTCAAAAAATGATGGGACTCATGCTAAGAAAAAGACTTTAGCTGTCATAGGAATTATTACAACATTTGGCCGAAAGAAAAATAGAGATGCTATTCGCAAGGCATGGATGCCAACTGGTAATCATTGGCTGGTTTCATTTACTCCCTTTAATAGCATTGATGCAAACGACATAGGTCAATGTCTTAAATTCCAAACATTTACTAATTATAAATTTCAGGAATGTTGTTTTGAGCGGTGCTCTAAACAAAAAACTTTAAAGAGACATAAGGGCAGGAATGACCATTGAAAGTGACATGACAATATGCGGTTTGGGATAAGCTCATGGTAGTGTTTCATGCTAAAGTCAAATGCGACACTATGACTATATAACAGGTTTAAAGTACCCTTAGGTTATCAGTTATCTTATTTTAGTTGTCTTCAATCAAGAAGAGGTGGCTAGGTAAAATGGTAATCATGGCTAAAGTTCCTATATTATTTTCAAATAGTTGAAGTAGATAAGACCAATGGGCAATCATGACTGGAATGATAGACTAGTGAACTAAATTGGTTCGAACATGGTGAGGCAAACCAGCTAGGGGTGGATGAATTTGATGGAAAAGCAGAAGATGAAATGACATTATTATCTTTTGTTTGATTATGTCCATGACTGGCATAGCAGCAGTTGTAAAATCAATTATAATTACTTTCTGAAGATCGAGAATACAACAGTTCTCTACCGATGAGAATGAACAACAGTTTTCTGCAAACTTATGCACAAGACCATTCTTTCACAGAAGGGGGATATATGTAGTTATACACCTAGGTATATTACATGTCTAATCACAAAATATAAAAACCAACTTGGCTGATGACACAGCACCTTTCCAGGCTTGTAGTAATCCATTACTTTGTTTTTTGGCTGACAAGGTGGTTGGGGCTCTGTTACATAATATTTTACTGAATGTTTAGTCTCTCTGATTGGTTAACGGATCTGACTATCTCGGTTGTGATGTTTTCTCAAGTTTGAAGCTTCTTATAGATTACTTTAGTGGTGTGATACATAGTGCTTGGCCACTAATATCATTAAGACATAAAAAACAAAATTCTTCTGGTTCTCTTTGGACAAAAATTTCTTCTGGCTCTTTGTTTTAAGTCCATTGTTTATATATCTTGCTACTGCTAATTTCAGAATTTTTTCCATTTGACAGTGCTTTACTAAAATATAAAATGTATGCAGGGGCAGCTCTAGAAAAGTTGGCTGATGAAAAGGGCATCATTGTGCGATTTGTAATAGGCAGAAGGTTTCTATTTCTATAATTCAACAATATTTGAAAGAATTTTCTTAAGTTCTTAGTTTAGTGAAGTTCATGTCTTGCAGTACAAATCGTGGAGACAGCTTGGACAGAGAAATTGACAATGAAAACAGGCAGACCAAAGATTTCATCATTCTTGTATGTTGAACTGTTTACAAAGTTTATTTTATCAGTATTTAGTTGGGATATAGAATTATCTATCAATGTATCTGGAATGTAGTTTAAAAGTCTTATTCTTTTCTCTGAGAATTGGATCTAGATTTATCTGCAGCTCACGTCCTACACCAATTATTGGTACCATTCTGCTTATATGTATATATAGATGACTTAAAAGATGCTCTTTGGTTGTTTCATGTAACAATGTATTTCTTAGTTGGCTATTGACAATCAAATTTCAAAGTCACTGTATATTTGTAATCCTTGACTTTGCCGGTGCAGCCTTAAATTGTGGTTTGAGGAAGGTTGAGCCCAATGTATTTCACTTTGATGCATTTCTCTTTTTATGTTGTTCAATTTCAACTTATAAAAAAAAAATGTCGTTCAATTTGATGCACGTCTTATTCTTCAATCTTGAGCCCAGATCAAAACTTGAACACATGCTATGTAAGTTCAAACAATTTGCTCGTATCTTTTTCTAGTTCCTAATTGATGCTAGGTGTATTCTGTGTATACTTCCTATATACTTGGCTATACCTTTTTCCTATCAATATAACTTTATTCTTACTTATAAAAAAAAAGTTCAAAAATCACTTGTTAATAGCAGAAGTAAACTAGGAGTAAATATCGGTATGTCATTCTGTTTGTCTATCTGACCTACAGGATGGTCAAGTTGAGGCAACTGAGGAGCATCCAAAGAAGATGAAGTCATTTTTTACTCATGCAGTGGAGAATTGGGATGCTGAATTTTATGCTAAGGCCAACGATGATGTCTATGTTAACATCGGTATGTCCTTAATTTTTGTGGAAATTGATATTAGTACCATGTCCCTGTAACTTTGTATCATAAAATTTACTGGGTATGCAAGAGAGGGAACCTTGAATGCTTTGGAAAACATATTCACATGAAAACTTATTTTTAACCCCAATTTTCCTCCTCCCCCACCTTGACATGTTTTCCTCATAAAGATTCGCGATGAAAATCTGCCATTTTAGTTTCATTGTTACACGTAATGGATAATTTTTGAACACTACAAATATATATTCAACGATATAAGGCTAAAGATGAATTAGAAAAACTAGTAATAATAATAAGAAAAAAAAAAAAACAGTAGTTAGGTTCCTTCCTATAAGAGAATTTTAAGGCTCAGTTTGGATACACGAATTCTTATCTCATTTCATTATTACAACTTCTCCAAATTCCAATACAAAAATATAATAAACAATTCAACTTTTTTAAATCCCAAAATAAAAATAATACTAAAAAATATATTCTAACAATATTTTATTCAACTATTATTCAAAACATCTCATCTCATCTGAACTATCTATACAAACCCAACCTAATTCTTCAAGCCAAAACAGATTATGGTGGTCTATGCTGATTTTTTGGCTTATCCTTTGTTATACAGATGCGTTGGGAGCAATGCTAACTACTCATTTGGATAAGCCTCGTCTTTATATGGGGTGTATGAAATCAGGCGAAGTTTTTTCTGAGCCGTGAGTTTAATAAAAAAATTTATTTGATGGTAGAAAATGTTTACCATTATAGTATAAAGTTATCTCTCTCTCTCTCTCTCCCCCTCCCTTACACTGCCTGAATAATGCAGGACCCACAAATGGTATGAACCAGACTGGTGGAAATTTGGCGATAAAAAATCGTGAGTATTGCAACTTTCGGGTTTTTCTCTTTTCACCTATGATATTATGATTTTCAGAATGTGACAAGCTAAAATGTCTATTTAATTTCAGAGTTAAATATTATTTAAGCCACTTATATTCTGTTTGGTGCCTCATATTGAACAGTAGTTTTGCTCTTTATTCTGAAGAAATCCCCTTCTGAAATTTCAACTGACCCAAACAATGTTACTTGAAAATTGCTTTTTCTGCTTTATTGAAATGTACTTTCTTCTTTATTCTGAAACAGTCTGTTTGGTACGAGGGGTGCAGCTTCTTGTTTTAAACTTCCCATTTTTTAGTACCTGCCTTTTCAGCTGACCCAAAAAATATGTTTCTTTCATGGGGCAGATATTTTCGACATGCTTCGGGGGAGCTATATGTAATCTCAAAAGCACTGGCTCGGTTCATATCAATAAACAGGTAGCTTCTTTCTCTTTTATGGTTATATTAAGTTGCATATAGAAACAATTGGCAGGATTGAGTTGCCTTCTTTTCATGTTTCTCCAGATCTATTCTACGTACATATGCTCATGATGATGTTAGCAGTGGATCATGGTTTATTGGGCTTGATGTGAATCACATTGATGAACCGAAGTTTTGCTGCTCCTGGTCATCAGGTCTCTTTCTCCCTCCCATTCACTCAAACTCACATACACCGACACAAACCCATGCATGCACACACACAGACTGACCTACCACAAATGCAGATTCACACAATGCATGCTTACTGAATAAAATGAACAACTGAGCAACGAATGGTGTGTCATTGTAATCGAGGTGATTTGTATGTGATGCTGAGAGGGCATGATGAATGGTGTTCAGATTTTATACCGCAATTCCTTTCTCATCTGGTGGGATCTTGCCTAAAGGACTTACACCTTTACAAGGAAAAAATGTTTTGTTTTTCATTCAGTCATTACTAGTCGTAAGAATTTTTTTAGTTTACACCAGCTACATGGCGATATGGATTTCTTCAAAAGTTTGGGCATGAAGGATATAATAGATGGTATCAGAAGTTAAAAAAAAAAAACAAGAACTTTCTTTTCTTTTTCAAATAAAATACATCTTGTCTTACTCCACCGACAACCTCGCACCTTGTCTAAAAGTTAAAACATTTGTACATATCCACCTAGAATATAATAGATGGTATCATTTGAAGAAAGCTCATATATATTGTGGATTGGGCACTTGTAAATTTCTATAAAATTTTGAGTCTGACTTCCTGAAATTATGATCCTTAAAAGGACTAGGTTTTTTACAGTTACATCTTTGTCTTTATACTTTTTGTCTCAGGGGCAATTTGTGCAGCCGTGTGACTGGAGTTGCTACCAATCATGAATTAGCAGAACATTTGGTACATATAGTAACAGAAGACCATTATTCGCATCAGAGGTGTTTTTAATGTGAATTCACGAAGTCATCATAAGGATTTTTTTTTTTTTATGCCAACAGCCGACTCCATCTGTCTCAAAAGCATGGATTTGTTGATTTGAGAGATTTTCCGAGTACAGAGCCTAACTTGCCAATCAGCATTTTTCAACAGGCTAGGGCTACAGGTACTGGAAACGTAGTTCTCATTCTCAATTACTTTGAAAGATCACTTGTATTTATAATTTTCTATGGATGATGTATTATAATCAACTCTATTTTCTATCATCATTCTCAAAGAATTATTCTTCTCTAAAGCCTTTTTATGTAATACTTCAAATTACTCTTCAATTAGGGAACGGAAAATCAGATGAATCCACACAATAATGTTTGCTTTGGTTGGAAATAGTTCATTTAGCTTTCTCCTTAAAGTATCTTCTTAATAATTCCCACTAAATATAAGAAAACACTGTTGGGTCAAGACACAAGAGGGGATTACAAGGCCTAAAACAAGTAAGATGGGTTTTTATGTAGAGATACATACGGCCTACAGCAAAAGGCTTAGGTACTAAAAGCCCAAAGCAAAAACCTTCTAACAGGCTTAAAAAAGAGAGAAGTCAGTTGAAGCGAATGTGGTATATTGCCGACAGTAGTTGAGGGAGCTAACAAAAAACAAGGGGCAAAACGACCTTCCGTCCACTATGAACACACTCGTGTAAAAGTTTAAACTCAAGCAATAAGAAAAGCATCCTGCTACTAGGCTGTCCACCGGTACAAGCTTACTGCTGGGGTGCCGCTACCGCTGGTGCAAATTGTATTTTTTTTTTTCTTTCAATTAATTTTTAAATATCCTTAAACATTTAAAGAAAATTATAAACTCACTAATTGTCATTTCTTTAATCAATAAATAAAAATAAAATTAAAAAATAAAATAAAATATACAAACGGTCAAAATGAAAGAGAAAACTATGTGACAAGTTAGCATTTTCCATAAGAAAATGGTCGTAGTAATAATGATAGGAGTGATAGATTGTTATAGACTATAAGGTCAAGCCACTTTAGCCCACTTTAGGTTTAGCATAACAAGGATAAAAGCCACCTAAATAATTAAATATCATCCAATAATTGAAAACAAATCATTCATAATTATATTACTACTCAGTATTTGTTACTGGATAATGATATACCTACAACTATTTTATATCTCATTTTAAATCAATCATTGTAATTGTGACACTTTATTAAAAAATACTTTCAATTTTACATATCTACCCTTCATTTTAAGTAGTAGTAAAATAGTTGTAGGTTTATCATTTTTCATTGCTACCATAATAAGGTATATATCACATGGATAAATCTAAGCCTTATAATCTTAAGACGTACACTAATCTCATGTCATGTGTGCTTAAGAATTCTTAACACGTGGGTTAGGTTTGGAGAGGATTCAAGCTTAAAATTTTGGTTTTGATATTACGTTAAATCATTATTAGTTGGTTCAAAACTTTAAGGTAGAAATAATGTAATTTATATTCTAAAAAAAATTGGGTATAAGTTTGCATTGCGTCTAGTATAAGGTGGAAATTAAGAGCAACTTTAAGATGAAATCCAGGTCAAAAAACCATGCACCTTTAAACAAGTTATAGGAAGTTGAAGGCAAAAGGGTAAAGAGAAGAGAAAGTCGCATTGCGCCTAACTCTTAGTGACTGCACGTCACGTTGTTATCTGAATTCCATCCAAGAAAATTTATTAGTCCGTGACATGAAAAACCATCTCCAAGGCACCCTTTTTCTAGTGGTTTTAATTCAATCCCATCTTCTGAGCCAGTCTTTAATAAGAGTGGGTCAAAAAGGGACGAAGCGAAAAGCACGCGGCATTTTTTGGACTATGTCCATTTTTTTTTTTTAAAACCATTCGATGATGTTTTTTTAAGGTTACGTGTGATTCAATTAGTTGTGTTTCTAGATAGATAGATAGATAGATGCATGCATCATGCATGTTTTACGTCAGAGGTAATTGCATTTCACGTTGCTGCCTAAAGTTGAGGAAAAGTCATAGCTCAGTGCTTTTCTTTCGTTTTCGATCTTAAAACGCAAGATGAAACATCTTTTTCTCCTTTTAAAAGTAAGCATACGAAATTAACTGTATTAAAATATAAAATAAATAATAAAATCTATATCTTCTCATTAATTTAAATTTTTGAGATAAGTGATGATTTTATATAGTATCAGAGTAGAGATATATATTGAGATCGAATTCTGACTCTACACTCTATCACATTTAATTAAATATTTCATGTGTTAGATCATCCATTAAAGTGGAGTGTTAAGATATAAAATAAATAATAAAATCTATATCTTCCCTTTAGTTTTATAAACTCTTAGACAATTGGTGATCACTGATTTCACAAGAACAATTTTTATTTTTTCTAGGAAAGCTTATGTTCAAAATAACAGATAAGGAGATTCATGAGTTGGGGTGATGTCCCAATAAACACTCCAACAACCAACACTACACAATTTTTATTTTTATTTTTAAAAAAGAAACAGTTTTTGAAAGAACAATCCTATTTATTCACGTATTTTTTTTTTCTAAGCAAATTTATTCACGTATTTGAACTTGAGGTTATATATAGAAAAAACTATATTTCAAGCATGATTTGATTTATAAGTAGAGTTCAATTTTCCTATAAAAAAAAAAAAAGAGTTCAATTTTAAAATTTTTTACAAATCAACTTTATCACGTGATTAATGTAAAGATACGTTTTTTATATCCACTTATAAATAAAAAGAATCTAAGAGGATTCACAATGGATTTTGTAAAATACAAATTTTTGTGAAATATTAAGAAATATGGTCAAAAATCTCTTCCATTAGATCATCTATTTTATTTCTATTTTACATTCAGCTATAATACATGTAAAAGTTACTGTTCATCCCTCTAGACAATTTTTATTATTTTTATCTCATTTCATCATCTTTATCTTTTTATCTTATTTTCATTTGAACTCTTTTATCACTTTTGCACCGATCACACTCCCTTATCTCTTATCTCTTATCTCTTATCTCTCATCTACTCTTTAGCACTCTATTTATAGTCAACTTTTATGCATGCAGAATTTTTTATATTATTAATAATAAAGGTCGGTATTTTTTTATTGTTTTATTCTTTTTTTTCAGTAATTTAAAATATTACATTATATATACAGAAATATTGTAAATATCAAAATATATGATGTATAGAGAAATATTTGAAATATATGATGTGTAGAGAATATAATATTTGAAATAAATTAAAAAAATTAAAAAGTATAATATTTGAATGAGATAAAAAAAAATAGATAAATTGATATATGACGTTTTGTAAAAGTCAATATATAAAATAGAAAAATTGAATTTTGATGTTATATTTTAAAAAATAAGATAAGAAAACCATTGGAAATGCCCTAATGAGATTTATATAAGAATTTTTATTAATGGGTAACTTCTCTTTTTATCCTATTTAATATTCCAAAGAATTGACTTTACCAAAAATAAAATAGTTTGGAAAATTGAGCGGTCATCCTGAGAATAAGATAGATTTTCTTTTAAAGAAATAAGAATTTCTTAATTGGTGATAGATGGGCGGCCATTGCAAAAATCCAAAGAAATTGACAGGACCGTTTGCGGCAGAATAGATTACTTGCAAACTTATCCATAACAAAAATAAAAATGAAAAAGAACAGATTATTTGTAACTCCCAGGCAGCAAATATATGATAATTTTCCCCGTATTTTTCAAACGGGTCGTTAATTCTGGTAATCCTAGTCACTTGTCAGACTTTATCCTACACGAGGTGTGGAAGCCCACCACAGAGAAAACTCACGGCTGCCGAGTCTTATACCTAAAATAATCTTGGAATTTTTTATGCACAACTTGACGTTACTTTAACACCATCTTAATTTGTCTTGGGGGATTGAGATTTCAGGGGATCTTCATCCTGTCTCAAGCTATGAACTTTATGATCTTTTCAGCAGGGTCAAACCAAAATGTTGATGAACTTTTGTTGACGTAGTGCGCTCCATTTATTGGTTGTGGCGTGCTTCAGTTTTTCTCTATATTTATTAAATAAAACCGTTCCCATGGTAAGGTGTTTTACGTCTGAAACAGACATTGAGCGAGTTCGTATTTTCTAGTCCCGTTTTGATTTCCAGAAGTTTTTTGGTCATCTGGGTCACTGTTTCAGGAATTGGGTTTTTGTCTCCTGTGTTGTTGTTCTGTTTCTTTATGGAATTTGGTTTGGTTTGAAATTGGGTATTGAGGGTCATAGATTTTCTTAGTCTTTATAATTTGTCGGTGGGTTTTGAGCGGTGAATAGAGATTAAGGTAGTTAAATTGGTTGTTGGGTTTTTGGTTTCAATTCACGAGAAAATTGGTGAGTCACAAGAAAGCTGTAAGTGGGAAAGCTCAGGGTCTCAACTGCTTCTGTGAGCCATTTTCTACTGCCCTCACAAGTAGTTTTTCTTAGGGTTTGGGACTCTACTTTCAGGTTTTGTTTTGGAGAGAGTTCTGTCTTCTTGTTTCTTCCTTTTGATGTCCTTATTGTGTTTTTGAAATGAATCATTCTGGGGCAGAAAGTAATCAGAGAGCAGCAGTTGAAGTTACAAAGGACAAGAATGGAATTGACCAGGTCGTCCTTCAGAACACTCGAGGAGCTTCAGTGAGGGTTGGATGGATCCCTTTACCTCCATTTTCCCATTGTTTAATTGCTGGCTTTGATGTTTTTCTTTTCCCATGGCTTTTGTTTTCTTCACTTTGGTGGCAATGCATAAAGAGACAAGTGCAATACTTGGTTGAAGGCAAAACTTAGTGCATCATATTGATGTTAGTATGTGACATCCATCCAGGTTAGCTTGCATGGAGGGCAGATTCTTTCATGGAGGACTGACCATGATGAAGAATTATTATTTACTAGTAGTAAGGTAATTTGTCTATGCACGGCTTCTTCTTTCCCTGTTGTATTTCCTGTCTCAACCATTACATCAAATTTTTTTTGGATTACTGATAGCCAGAAGCTGTTGTGTTCCTGGCTTCCTGATCGATTACAACAATCATGAAAAACATCCATGTAGTCTCAAAATACTCTTCAACAGCTAAATAGTAAATATCATAAATAACCAAGCACTAATTGGAATGTTTTTTTTCCTGTATCCCTTTTATCATGAATAAATGTCCAAGACTTGAGAAATCTGCAGAAAGATGGAAGAAACTTTGACCTAGATTATGTTCTCATATTACTCTACCTCCTCTCAACTTCATGAGGAATTTTTTCAGATATTTTTGTAGCAAACTGTTGAGATTCTTATAATGTCATGCCATTTACAAAAACTGATTCCCCCCATGCCCCTGCCATTTTGTGTTTTCTGTTTATCTACTGCAGGCAATCTTTAAACCACCACAAGCAGTGCGAGGAGGAATACCAATTTGTTTCCCACAGGTACCTATGTGCTTTAGTATTATCATATCATGTATCAATCTTGTTTAATTTAACTGACAAGGTTGGCTTAAATATTTATGTAAGTTTGGAAGCCGTGGACTGCTGGAACAACATGGGTTTGCCAGGAACAAGATTTGGGTCTTTGATGAAAATCCTCCACCCCTGCATCCCAATGATTCAAATGGAAAAGCCTACACTGACCTGCTACTTAAACCATCTGAAGAAGATCTAAAGGCCTGGCCCCATAGGTATGAGCTTGATTAGCTTATCATCCTTCCCAAGTTTTGAGTGAATCAGTGACCATAGCATCACAATTTGATTCTTTGAGTTTGGGAAGAGAAAAAAGTGATCATCATATTAGTTCATATGAACTAAATGTAGTTAAGTAAGAACAAAAGGAGAGGATTATCCACGTGAGTCTGATTAAGTTAGAACACTCAATGTTACTGATCCACATAATGAAGTAGTGGCCAACAACTATACAGAATTAGGTGCATGCTATGACCAAGGTTCCACCATAGCATTCTTTATGAACTTGAAAATTTACCCTTTTCCTAGTAAGATAATGATTTGATGTCTTTTCAGTTTCGAGTTCCGTCTTAGAGTCTCTTTGGCAGAGGATGGGTATCTAACAATGATATCACGCATCAGAAACATCAATTGCAAGCCTTTCAGTTTCTCATTTGCGTATCGTACATATCTCTCCATCTCTGATATCAGGTACAGAATATTCATTTTGACAGAAGTTTGTCTTTACTCGCATCTTCAGTGAAAGCTAGAAATACTTATTACCCTCACAGTCTTTTATTTTTCTCCCTTCTGTCCTTTTTGGGGTGCAAAGAATGTGATGGATTCATATAACCTAAACTGGGAATCATGTCTTGGATTTATGATATGTCAAACTGGTGAAATTTTCATACATACAAACACACATAGGAGAGGTGAAGATGAATCTACAGCTGCAGGTTGATTTATTCACGTTGCATATTTAAAACAGAACTGTCATGATATATTCGTGTCATCTGGACCCTGATAAATATAAACCGTACTCACAGTGAAGTGAGAATAGAGGGGTTGGAGACTCTCGACTATCTTGACAACCTGTGTGAAAAACAGCGCTTCACAGAACAAGGAGATGCCTTGACATTTGAATCTGAGGTAACACTTACGTTTCTTTTAAGTGGTTTGAGTTGTGGTCACAGGGTGGGGAGTAGAACTTTCACTGAGGGCTTTTCTTAGGACCTGTTCCTTGTTTACCCATTTATTGGCAGGTGGATCGAGTTTATCTTAGCTCTTCGGATGTGATTGCTGTTTTTGATCATGAAAAAAAGCGCACATTTACCATACAGAAGCAAGGACTTCCAGATGCAGGTGAGAGATCTCTCATAGAATTGGCACTCTTATTAAAGATTGGTAACTTCTAGGATCATGGGAAGAAACACAGCCTCATTCGGATACAAAAAATGTTTTATCTCATCTCATCTCATCATTACAATTTTTCCAAATCTCCACAAAAAATATAATAAATAATTCAATTTTTTCAAATCTCAAAACAATAATAATATTAAAAAATAATATTATAACAATATTTTATTCAATTTTCAATTTTCAACTTTCATCTCATCTCAACTTACTATCGAAACGGCACCTTAAATAGCAGCCTCACCCATACATCAAAAACTCGGTCATTGAGTCATGACACTCAAAGCCGAATGACTCTAATGCATCCTTCCCCCTGCATTGACAAATCAGATTGATAAAATTTTCTAGTTGGCACCTGCATGGGTCATTACCCAGTTATGCATATGATCTCATGCATCCAGTTCAGTAATAGTGTAGCCTGATAATCATATGAAATGCCATGCAGATTGGCATCTAAATTATGCACTTTTGATTGTTGTTGTACTAGGGGTCTGGAATCCATGGGAGAAGAAGTCCAAATCCATGGCGGATTTTGGGGATGAGGAGTACAAAAAGATGCTTTGCATTGATGTAGCAGCAGTGGAGAAACCAATCACCTTAAAACCAGGTGAAGAATGGACAGGCCGGTTGGAGCTCACCACTGTCCCTTCAACTTAATATTGACCAATCCCTATTCCCACAAGATTATTTTCTAGGTTGAATACTACTAATACCAATAACCAACTAGAGAAGGCTGTTTTTTTGTTTGTGCTAGTGGCGACCACCAATGCTCCTTATAATCTGTATTTGCGGTGTGAAATTGAATATGAACATCAGCTCCTAGATTGGTGATCTGGGTAATCTAATCTATGTTCCTGCAATGAAGCTGGAGACCTGTTTTAATGTTTCTCTCCACTTTGTTAAGGGCAGAAAATGTATACATTTACCTACATAGTATGTATATGGACTGTGGAATAAATGAAAATGTAATCTAATCTATGTACCTGCAATGAAGCTGGAGACCTGTTTTAATGTTTCTCTCCACTCTGTTAAGGGCAGAAAATGTATACATTTACCTACATAGAATGCATATGGACTGTGGAATGAGTAAAAATCTCTCCCTCTCTCTCTCTCTGACACTTCTCTCTGTGCCAAGTAATATTGCTGAATAATTGGTAGATATTTCGAAGTTGAATCACCAAGGAGTAAGTTGGTTTATGGTGCCATGAAAAAAGAAGGGCCCGAAATGCAGGATATCGAGAAATCTGTCATTGACAACAGAAATCTTTAAAAAAAGGGGAAAAAAAAAAAAAAGGTTGGCAAGCGATAGCTACTCCTTTATCAGAGCCAGGTTTCGATCCTGGGACCTGTGGGTTATGGGCCCACCACGCTTCCGCTGCGCCACTCTGATTTGTTGAACTTACAACCATATAATAGTTATAAGAGTTCTACAAACCTCATTTATTGGCGTTCCATCTTTCTTACTGCGTTTTCCTTCAAACACCCGGACATGGTAATTGGGGCGTATATAGAGCAAATTTCAATGGAAAATGATAGGTTATTACCCTCTACTACTTATTTATTATTTTTTTTGTATTTGATTTTTTTTTAATTTTTTATTTTACTTAATGATTAAGAAATTAATTATTAGTAAAATTATATATTTTTTAAATTTTTTCTTAATGATTAAAGATGCTAAAAAAATATTTTAAAAAAATAATAAAAAAAGAAATACACTACAAGTAGTAAATGGGTAGTAAATAGGTAGTAACCCTATCACTACCCAATTCCAAAACCCTAAAATAAAAGCAAGCTAGGTCCCATAATTCATGAATATAAACAAATATTAGTATCAAAATTGGGCATTTTTACACGATAATGTACTGAAAACATATCCACAATGGTAGGTCATAAACTCCAAATTGCTTGCTAGAGAGTGGCAAATCAGAGTTCTGAATAAATCTCGGACAGTGCACATGATTTCTGTCTCCACATAACCCCTCCAACCATGTAATGTAAATGACCCAAATGTTGTCCTTCAACTTAAAACAAAAAGACATGACAAAAGGGAAGCCAATCCAAATTTCTTGAATGTTTTGGGGATTACACAAAAATCCATTTGCAACATTCCTTGAAATTCCCTATAATTATTGGATGCTCCCAAGGGAAGTAGTTGGGAATGAAAGAATTTTCCTGTTCCTTTTCCTTTTCCTTTTCCTTTTCCATCCCTTTGCTTATTTCTAGCCACTTGCCATATATTTTAGTTTGACTGGTTTTCATGATCTTTAGACCAACCTAAAGCGACAAGAAGGGTCACAATATTAAGACTTTGTGACGAGAGCCATCAAAGGGGACACAAGTGGTTCAAAGTAGGTTGTGGCCTGAAAGGTCGAAAGAGACGTGCATTAAGGCTATACATCTTGAAAATCCTTATCATAAGATGTTAGTTAGCTTTTTAACATATTTTTCCTCCTTTGTTTTTTACTCTATTGTGAAAAATCTATAAAACAGAACACTCCTTTGTTTTTTGCTCTAGTGTTGGTCTCATTCGGTGAATGAGCCCCCCTCCCCTTCCCTCCTAATCAAGCATAGTACATATATTAAACAATTACAAGATACAAGAGTCAAAACCCAACAATCATCTCAAACCAGCTAATACAACACAAGAAAAAGAAAAATAAAATAAGTGGGATCTGAAACCAATGACTTGGCTCCCACCCACTTCCCATGAGGGGAAGCTGCTTGAGGTGGTTATTTTTTTACAGTCCAAAAATCGAACTGTGGTACTACAATCAAAAGCTGCTATATATTGTATTGTGCTGCACTTTGTTGGTCTAGTTTGGTTGAAAGAAACTTGTACTTCCTCTTTCTCATGATCTATGGTTAATATAAATGGAAACATAGGAAAATAACATTCAGTAGATGGCTCGATACGCCGATGAACAACCGTTAGGTCGCGGGTGGATTTCATGCGTTACTTGTATGAATGAAGTTCTTCCATAAGTTGAAGGATTGGTAGCCTGGGGAGTCTTGTGAAGCAACGCGTGACAGTCGTAGGTAGCAGGAAAGCAGTAGATCGACCCATCTCTGTGCTATTTCAAAAAAACTGGTGGACAACACTGGAGAAGACCGGATAATAGACACCCTCTTTTTGAACGATAGTGGAAAGGACTTTAAGAGATGGGTTTTGGGAGAGAGCTTTTCAGGAGGAGAGAGAAAATTTTGTTTGGTGAATGAGGGGAAGTAATTCTCTCTTTTTTCTCCTTACATATATAATATGAAAAATTCTATTTATCATCTTCACACTATATACTTATTTTTATTTTTATCTTTTTATTTTTTTTTCCTTAACAAGTATATGATGTAGGGATAATGAATAAAAAAACTCAATTATTTTAATAGGAATAAAAAAATTAAAACAACTGTGATGTGTGGTGTAAGCAACTGGATAGCAAATCCCCAATGTTGAATCAATAGCATTAGGAGAGGAACTGTTCATCCTCCATACTTCCACAGACACCCAACAAGATTTACTCAAAATTACCTGCAGGTCTAGCAAAAGGGACACTTACATCTTTCTGGAAATTACTAATGCCATAAGAGTTGTCTTCCACTTCATCTTTTTGCTGGAAATAGTCCTCTCCGACTTCTTACCAATGCTCTTCAGAGCAGGAAAGAACATCCAACAGGTTTTGTTGTTGATGTTGCTATGCAATGGATTCTTGATGATGATGAAGTTTAGCCATCTCTCGAGAAGAAGAGGTTTGGGTCTGATTTCATTATAGTTAAGCATGAGGTTGACGTCGTTGTTGTCCTAAATGATGAAAGTCAATTCATCTTTCCTCCAAATTGTGATCCCAAGAAAATGAAGAAGATGGAGAGAGAGAGAGAGAGAGAAGCATGGGGAAGCAGGTTTGCTTAGCCGAACCGTGACATGTCTCCGGACTGAATTTAGTGTGTGGTGTGCGATGAGAGAGCATGATAATGAATAGATTTTTTAATCTAGGGTTGTGCTGCGCATCAGCCGGAAGCCGCAGCACACCCTTCATAATATATATATATTTTTTTTTTGGTCACCCCAGCACGTTAGGTGTGTTGGAGCTTCTTCACACAGTAGTGTGTGAAGAAGATTTAAGATTTATTCTATCAAAAATGTGTACTAAATGGTATTTTGCATTTTTTTCTTAATCACTTGTGCCTTTTTTTAGTATTTAAAAAATATACACACACACATGCTTTGGAAAGAAATTCTGTTCGGCACACATTCTCGTACCATTTTTCGGTGGAAGTAGCTGTAACAATCCTATTTTCTCAAATTTTAATTCAAATTTTAATATTTAAATTTTTTACTGTTTTCTATAGCTGACACGTCAACTATAATTATATATGTAAGTTTATCAATATAAATAGTATTTTCAGTTTACATGTAGAAAAGGGGAAACTTCTCCCTTTTAAGGGCTTGTTTGATTATGAATTATTTCTGTAAAAACTTTCAAACTCTTAAGCTAAAGATCTTTAAAGCTGAAAAAAATCAATTTTTTATTTAATCACCGTCGAAACACAACGTTCAAAGCAATTTTTATACAGACACTAAAATAAAAATTAGTCTTCAAATTATATTTAAATAAACTTTTAATTTTATCTATCAACTTTCAAAACTTAAATATAAAATTTATTTTTTTAAGAATTTTATCCAATCTTTCTCCCTATTTTTTCAAGATTAAATTCATAATATGTTTAAAAAAATTATATTCATCATTCATATATCATACATGATTTTTTATTTATTTATTTTATTTATTAAATATATGATGTATAAATGATGATGAGAATAATTCTTTTAATTTAGTAAGAATAAAAATAAAAAATTAAGTATAGTATGTGGTGTATATATATTGAGTAGAACAACTTTTAAAAAAACTTTAAAATTTTCAGATATTTACGTGACCAAACGTATGCATGTGTGAAGCACTTGAGTCTTGACTCGTATCCGAGATGAGACGACAATAACAGACAAGAGAATTGCCTCCTTAGTCCTTACTCGATCCCAACGGCTAGATTTAGACGGTACAAAAATAGGATCAAATCAACGGTGGACACTGCTTCCACACAGCCAAGTTTTACAACTCAGGTATATTATTTTTTGGATAAAAAAAATTTTAGATATAAATCTCATACTACTCGTACCATTTAAAAATATAAAATTTTATTTTTTAACTATCATATTTTATATTATATATTTTTTTAAGTAATATATAGAATGTAAAATTTTTGTATAGCATGACTCTTTAGATAATGATATACTTATAGTTTATTTATTATTATTTTATAACTTAATTATTTTTTTAAAATTTAATTTAAAATTAAATTAAACTGAGTTAGAATACTGTTCAACAACCAAATAAAACCTTAAACTGTATAAAAATAAGATCAAATCAACGGTGGAAACTGCTTCTACACAGCTAAGTTTTTTAATTTTCGGAGAATGACACACTTACACTTACACTTCTTTTAATATTGTTTTATTATTTTTTTTTTTCTCTTTGAATTTGAATTAGATGACATTTTTGTATAATTTAAAATAAAATAAAATTTATTTTTAATTATATTATATGATTAGTTGATTGAATTTATTTATTTTTTACATTTTATAAAAAAGTCAACAAGCCGACGGAACAGAATAATTACATTATCACTCGACAACTATAGATACAACCTCCTTTGACAGGCCCACAAATTAATCAACGGGACCACATGTCACCCCCGGCCCACGCCATGTCATCGATCCGCCCACAAAAACAAGCCAGTTTTCCGTTCACTCCTTCACCCGCCGGTTATCTTATAAGAATCCCCATCCTTGGCTCAGGCCTTCCCATCGAGTCCATGCTCTGCCTCTCTTGCGTTCGGTTACCTGTTAGGCTTGAGATATCGAACCGTTGGGAGCTATTTCAAAACCACCGCAGCAAAAGCGTCAATGGCGGTCTCATTTTTACCGTATCTCAACCACCTTCTCTGACTCACTCTCTCTCTCTCTGCGTTGTGGAAAATTGGAAAATCACTACCTTTCTCTGCCTTCGTTTTTTTTTTATTGGATGCTTACTTTAGACAGCACCATTATCTCTGGGAAATCATCATAACCACTACGTTTTTCACATCACACATTTTATGCGCTACATCTCGGTTTGGTGTTCTATTTAGCATTTATTGGGTTTTTTTTTCTCTCTTCGAGAAGCAGACAAATTCGGTGTTTAACGTGCATTCTCGAGCAGAGGAGCTCCTCGGTTCAGATCTGAAAGGGATGGTATGTGACGTAACTAAAGCTGGGTACTCTCTCTCTTACTCTCTCGGTCTGGTGGCTTCTGTTTCCAGTTTCTAGTGCGCGGCTCTCTAGGAACTTTCTTTGGGGTGTTTTCCTTTCTGTAAATTCTCGATTTTGCAAATTCAAACAAAAAGTTAAAGAACAAAGAACAAAAATAAAAGAACAAGCACGGTTTCTGCTTAAACAAATCGCTTTTCAGTTTATAATACGCTTCGCTTTGACTCAAATGCATTATTCAAAGCCCGCAAGCTCATTTCTTTACGGGAATTTTGTCAGACACGGCTTCTACTTTTATCGACAATGATCTAGGAATCTGTGTTTGTTTTCGCTTTTCTCTTTCCTTTACATTCCTAGTGCTTTTTTTTTTTCGAATTTTTCTTAATTGAGTTTGTTTTTGGTCCAGCTTCGCCCAAACCCAGAACCATAGATGTAAAACAATTTTGTTCTGTTTGTTTGTAATTTTTTGGTTCTTTTTTTTCCCCCCGGCAGAAACAGGTCGTTATCTGCTTGAAGGGTTAGAGATCTTGACAAAGAGTGAGAGAATGAAGGGACTGGGTGTTATTTTCTTTCCGATTTTCTTGGTGGGTTTGGTTTTATTTCAAGGAAATGCGGACCCAGTTGAGGATAAGCGAGCTCTGCTTGATTTTGTGAACAATATCCCACACTCTCGCTCTCTCAACTGGAATGAGAGCTCCCCAGTGTGTCACCACTGGACCGGTGTGACTTGTAGTGCGGATAATTCTCGCGTAATAGCTGTCCGATTGCCCGGAGTTGGATTTGACGGTCCGATTCCGCCCAGCACTATAAGCCGCCTCTCAGCTTTGCAGATTTTGAGCCTCAGATCCAATGTCATTACCGGCAGTTTTCCTTCTGATTTTGCTAACCTCAGAAACTTATCTTTTCTGTACCTTCAATTCAATAACTTTTCGGGACCATTGCCATCAGATTTCTCAGTTTGGAAGAACTTAACTATTGTCAATCTGTCTTACAACGGTTTCAATGGGAGCATTCCTTCCTCGCTCTCGAATTCGACTCAGCTGGCAGGTTTGAATCTTGCAAACAATTCACTTACTGGTGAAATTCCTGACCTCAATCTGTCGAGATTGCAAGTGCTAAATTTGTCTAACAATTATCTGAATGGTAGTGTGCCTAAATCACTTCAGAGGTTTCCAAGGTCGGTGTTCAGTGGCAATAACATTTCGTTCGGAAGTTCTCCTTCCAACCTGCCTCCGGTGCTTCCACCCTCTTCAGCAGCTTTTCCGAAGCCTAAGAATTCAGGGAGTCTTGGTGAAGCGGCATTGTTAGGAATTATAGTTGCTGGTGGTGTTCTAGGGGTTGTGGCATTTGCTTTTCTAATCCTTGTTTGTTGCTTGAGAAGAAAAAGGGAACATAGGTTGTCGGGTATGTTGCAGAAGGGAGAGATGTCACCTGAAAAAGTTATTTCAAGGAGTCAAGATGCGAACAATAAACTGGTTTTCTTTGAGGGCTGTAACTATGCATTTGATTTGGAGGATTTACTGAGGGCTTCTGCTGAGGTACTGGGAAAGGGGACATTTGGTACTGCTTATAAGGCTATTCTAGAGGATGCAACCACCGTGGTGGTGAAGAGGTTGAAGGATGTGAGCGTCGGGAAGCGGGATTTTGAGCAGCAGATGGAGGTAGTGGGGAGTATCAGACATGAGAACGTCATGGAGCTAAAGGCATATTACTATTCTAAAGATGAGAAGCTGATGGTGTATGATTATTACAGCCAGGGGAGTGTCTCGGCTTTGTTACATGGTATCTTTCTTCTTCCTCTGATGCTTTTGTTAATTAGTTAAATTTTTGTACTTCTATTAAATCGGAGCATTTTTAAAGCTTGATTGTTTCTCTTGGCAATTGGCACAGCTGGATGTATTCTGTCATTCTGGCTATATTTACTCAAATTTACTAGCCACAGTGTTGGGTTTATCCATTTTACCTTTTCCCATTGTAATTGGCTAACATGTATGCAGCATTGGAATTGTTTGTATTTCGATGCCTTGACATTGACCCGCAGAACTAACCTTGCTGTCATCACTCTATCTGTAATGGCTTATTTTACAGCCATGAAAATTATTCCACTGCCTTTAATTTCTTATGAGCTGTTATCACGTTGGCATATCTAACTGGTAGGGACCAAGAATAAAGAGAGTTTTATGTTGCCTCTTCTGTTGGTTCACTATAGGGAGAAGGGACACATTGTGTGAGTGAAAATCTTGGATTATATGTAGATAATCCCTAATAGAATCTCTCACATTCATGGACAAAGTGGTCTTGCAAAAAATGGGGTAAGGACTCCATGAAGATTTCCTTCTATATGTCTGTTGTTATTGTGGCTGATTTTGTCGATTTCAAGTTTGTTTTCCATTTTTAGGCTTGGATGTCTGAAATAAGGCTTTAGAAGTACAATATCCCTTGAGATGGATGTCCATCCGTTGTTGAGATCATCCATATAAGCCATTCTTCCCATTTCTTAAGTTAAAAGGAATACCTTTAATTGACTTATAAAAAAAATAGTGTCATCTTCTGAAAAGGTTTTCCTACAATCTCAATACAGGGATAGCATTCTTGAGAATTTTATTCTGCAAATATTGGTTGGTTTAGAAGGATATAGCAAGCAGGCATACTATTTAACAGCTAATACGGCCCTAGATAGAACGTCATCCAAGTGTAAGAGAAGCCCTTATGTAGGCCAAGGAGTAGTTTGGTTAGCGTATTTAGAAACTAAAAGAGGGTTTGGTAACGAACATCTGAAAACATAACTGCATCCTTTGACATATGCTTATAAGAAAACAATTAGGCATGCCTTCAAGAGTTTAGTTCTTGATATTTTGATTGGCAAAGGGCTTTGAGCGCTTCGAAAATTCTGTTGAAAAGAAAGAGTGAACATCATTCAGTTTCAAGTTTTTTGTGGCC
This sequence comes from Juglans regia, assembly GCF_001411555.2. NCBI lineage: Eukaryota > Viridiplantae > Streptophyta > Magnoliopsida > Fagales > Juglandaceae > Juglans > Juglans regia. The sequence continues at coordinate 29,858,747 of NC_049902.1, read as the reverse complement.
AGACTTGACTTGATCTGTTAAAGAAGTTAATTCTGGCTAGACTAATGTTGTGTGGGCAGCATGTGTTTTGAAATCCTATTTGATGTTTCTTACATGCCAAGGTTCGAGATACCTGACTGTTGGTGTTAAGGCATCAACACTGTACATTACCCTGCTGAATTTTCATGGAACAGATACACAGATCTTCTGAATTACCAGTGAAGCTTTTCCTTGAGTTGGTCAAGAAATTAAAATTAAGCCTATTTCTAAGCATAGGAAGCCCTTCTGTTCAGACATTATATTTGAGTAGTTGTTTAGTCTTTATATACTAAACTTCCTTGAACCTCAAAGTGGTCAGTGGTTGTAGTCTTGATATCTCTTCTGGTGCATATATATCTTTTCAGGCAGAAGAGGAGAGGACAGGACCCCCTTGGACTGGGATACCCGACTAAGAATAGCTATAGGTGCGGCAAGAGGCATTGCTCGTATACATTTAGAGAATGGTGGGAAGCTTGTTCATGGCAACGTCAAATCCTCAAACATCTTTCTTAACTCTCGACAGTATGGATGTGTGTCCGATGCTGGCTTGACAACCATAATGAGTTCACTGGCTCCGCCTATCTCTCGTGCTGCTGGATATCGAGCCCCAGAAGTAATGGACACCCGGAAAGCAGCACAGCCTTCTGACGTCTACAGCTTTGGGGTGGTGCTACTGGAGCTCCTCACTGGAAAATCCCCAATCCATACAACTGCAGGTGATGAGATTGTCCACTTAGTCAGGTGGGTTCATTCAGTTGTCCGAGAAGAGTGGACGGCAGAAGTGTTTGACTTAGAGCTGATGAGATACCCAAATATTGAGGAAGAGATGGTGGAGATGTTACAGATAGCAATGTCATGTGTAGTGAGGATGCCGGATCAGAGACCTAAAATGCTGGATGTACTGAAAATGATAGAAAATGTGCGGCGGCTTGATACCGGGAATCAACCATCTTCTGGAAACAAATCTGAAAGTCCAACCCCACCACAACTGGTGGTTGCGAAAGAATCCTCCATCTCAAACTGAGTGAGCCATTTGTTTTTATTTTTCCCCAGGCCTGGTGATGTATTGTCAGTTCAATTCATCCAAGATGTTTTTCTCCTATTAATGAACAAAGTCATGATTAATTTTTATCAACCTGATTCAGTAAGGCAGAGTTAGGTCGGGTTGCGTGCGAATGGGCTGTTGATGCGCGTGATAGCACTAAGATGTGCTCTCCTCTCTCTCTCTCTCACATATGGAATGCCTGCTTTACAATTTTCATAGACTATAAATCTTTACTAAACAAGTGAATGCATGAAAACTTACTGCATAGATCATGTTTAAGTAAAATTTTGTGTGAAAATTTGAGAAAATTGTAATAATAAAATGAGATGAGTTGTTTCCAGCCCATTTCCCTTCTGCTACTATTTCTGGAAATAGCCTTTTCTTGTCCCACAACACATAGATATCTGCATGGTGAATCATGATTTTTACTACCTTTTATTGTTTGGAGTGCTCTCAATTGGTATTAAAAGCATACAAGGACGCAATCACTTATTTTATAGAAAGTTTTATAAGACCCTGCCTTATAAATGAACGTCGAGGTCGGTTCGAAGTTTGAAAATTCTATCTTGCCTTTCCATGCGGTCAATGTTGAATGACCGCTTGCTGCTCAACGGACAACTGCATTTGCAGTTACCTATTAAATGCAAATTAAATGCATTTATACGTTGAGCGCCTATAAATTAAAGCTTCGTGCGAGAATTTCATATATAGTCCAGAAGAAAAAAATAGAGAGTCGGGAGAGTTCTTAAAGAAAATAATAGAATTGAGTGGAGTATGATTCTCATTTTCTGTAATATTTTTTTGTATTTTATTATTTATTAGTGAAGTTTTTTTTTGTGAATTTAGGCAGTTGTCGCTTTTATTCCTTCTGCTGTGTTAATTTTCCAACAAATAGTATCAGAGTGAATGTTGAGAGGAGTTTTTTTTATAAAAAACTCGTTTTCAGTACGTTGCTAAGTTTGAAAATTTCAGCATACCCTATGTTTGTCTCATCGATACAAGAAAAGAGGTGAAAACCAGAGGCCGAACAGACCTTTTACGCGCCCCCACGCGCCACCTGAAGGTCGGAGAGTTAAGTCCACTCTCGACACGCATCACACGCGCCGCATGCGCTCCAAGGAAGTACACGCATTGCTGACTATAGTAGGCGCGTGTGACACGCGCTATAGTGAAATTTCTGCATGTGAAGAACACGCGCCTACGCGTTGTTTGTCTCTCCACGCGCTGTACGCGCGACAAAATTCTCGTTTTGGTTCTTTTGCTGATCCTTGTGCTATCTGAGTCTGATTTTGACAAAACAAGGCTCGTTTCCAACAAAATCAGACGTTCCGGACACAACGGTGCTGTCCGTTTTACGATATTATACCTCAAAGATCCTGTAATTGTATTTTTTATTTAGAATTAGTTTAAATCCATGGATGATTCAGCATCAGGTGCTATGATAAAATTGACTGCCTCAAACTACAGTCTTTGGAGACCTCGGATGAAGGATCTCTTGAACTTTAAAGATTTGTCTAATCCCTTGGAAGATGAAGGGAAGAAGCCAGATGAAGTTACAGATCAAGTGTGGAAAAAGATGCACAAGAAGACTATCGGTCAGATTAGGCAATGGATTGACGATAGTGTCTTTCACCACGTGGCCCAGGAGACAGATGCATATAACCTCTGGAAAAAGTTAGAGGATATGTATCAACCTAAGACTGCTCGAAACAAGGCCCTCTTGATGAGACGGCTTGTTAACTTGAAGTTGAAGAACGACACCTCTGTTGCCGAGCACATTAGCGAGTTTCAAAACCTAGTTAACCAGCTTGGGTCCGTCAAATTGAATCTTAGCGATGAAGAACAAGCCATGCTACTTCTCAGTTCGTTACCAGATAGTTGGGAGACGCTGGTGGTCTCCCTAAGTAACTCTACTCCAGATGGCAAACTTACTATGATGATAGTTAAGGATGCCCTGTTTAATGAGGAGGCCAGACGAAAGGAGACAAGCATGAATCAATCTTATGTGCTTCTCACCGAAAGTAGAGAAAGGCCTAAAGGTAATGATAGAGGGAGAAGTGGAGGCAGAAACAGAGGGAAGTCTCAGCCACGTGGAAGGTCCAGCAGTAGCAGGAACCAGCAGACGAGTAACATGAAGTGTTACCATTGTGGCAAAGAAGGCCACATGAGGAAACACTGCCGCAAATTTTTAAGGGAGCAAGGTCAAAGCAATAAGCTGAAGAAAGAGGATTATAAGATACATTGTGATAGTCAAAGTGGTCTAAACTTGAGCAAGAATTCAATATACCATTCACGAACCAAGCATATTGACATCCGCTATCATTGGATACACGAAGCGATGGAACAATAATTGTTGAAGTTTGTGAAGATCCATACGAAAGAGAATCCAGCGGATATATTGATGAATGTGGTTACAAGTGAGAAGCTTGAGTTATGCATAGACATATTTGGAATGGATAGCATCTAAGTAAATGGGCATGGAGGGGGAGAATTGTTGAAGTCCCTGCCCAAGCAAGCAGTCAACAATGACTGCTTGCTGCTCAACCTTCAGCGGGTAACTGCATTTGCAGTTACCTATTGAATGCAAATTAAATGCATTCATACGTTGAGGCGCCTATAAATTGAAGTACCATGCGAGAGTTTCAGATACACCCAAGAAGAAAAGAAAAGAGAGAGAGTCGAGAGAGTTCTGAGATAAAAGAAGAGAGTTGAGTTGAGTGAAGTGCGATCTTCTTTCTCTGTAATATTTTTTTGTGTTCCATTATTTATTAGTGAAGTTCATTTCTATAGATGTAGGCAGTTGCCGAACCACGTTAAATTCTTGGTATTATTGAGTGCATGTATGTACTCTTTTATTTTCACTTTTATTTCTTCTACTGTATTGATTTTCTCAACAGTCAACATATGCGTATTTTAGACCTCAAAAATGACAAAGGGTGAGTTGAAGGCAGTAACGGAGGATCCGACATAGATTGACGGTTAGAAAACCGAATCCATTCGAAGGTTACCTCATAATGGCAATTTAAGTTGTAACATTATATTATATAAGGGGTTTGTTTGAAAATATGCGATGGTCTTTGACTTTCAATCTTCTCTCATTTTAGAAAAGAGAAATTGAGAATCTCCTTTAACCAATTCAAAAGAGAAAAGTGCAACGTCGTTTAATTTACTACAACTTGCGGCTTTAGGACTACAGTTCCTATCAAAATCACCAATTTAAGTAGATCCGTCCAATTTATTCAAGAAAGAAAGAAAAAAAAAAAAAGGGTGGAACCAATACTTTTTAGAGAAATAATACTTATAGTGATGAGTGTGCAAGTGCCGTATAGTCGTTTTGAAAAAAATGAATAAATATGAGACTCACATAAAAATGAATTAATTTTTTAATAGTAGATCCTATTCTTTTTCAAAGCGACTGTACGACATTTACACATTTCATGACTATACGTAACATTGCTCTACTTTTTAAGAGTAGTGCTAGTGTTCTGCCAGCTTTGACATTTGAGCGTGCCCACTATTTCAAATCTTATTTCTTATTTTTTTTTAATATTTTAAAAAAAATAAAATATATATAAATATAATAATAATCATTTACTTAATCAATAAGTAAAAAAAATTAAATATACGAGCAGTCAAAATAAAAAAATAAAATGAGATGATATAATAACATTAATCATTATTTAATTCCATTTTAACACCAACGTTCCCTACTCCCAACCGAGCCAACCCAACGATTCCATTTACTTAATTAATATAAATATGCTTGCTTTTCAGGGAAGGAAAAAAAAAATATTACGTTATTCTTGTGTCTTAATTTTTGTTCTATTTCTAGTGCTATACTATAAAAAAACTTATATAAATAAAGTTACAAATTAAAACTAATACATTAAATTTATTTTGTAATAAAAATAATTTTATAATCTGATTTATCACATTAAAATATATAAATTTATTTTTATAAAATTTTTTTATAATTAAAATATTTAACTTTCGTAATTTTTCTCTCTTCATTTTATTATTGTTTTTATTTTTATTATTATTAAATTGTGACGACATTCTAACGAAGATTTTGACAGCCCAGTCGTCCTTTTTTAATTTAGCTAAGCTTACCCCTTCGATTAGCATAATATATGAAACTCCAAGTCCAAATTCCCAACGCACCGGAAGGCTTTTCTCTCCCATTTTCAGAACCTAATAGCAATCAGGCCGGAGGAATCTCACGTATGCTACTCTCTCCCTCTCTCTCTCTCTCTCTCTCTGTACATGGCTTTATAACACGCAATATGATTGCGTATTTGTACGGTTTAGCTGAGAGGATCTAGGTTTTGGAAATTCGTAGGTGATGGCGTCGAAGCGAATCTTGAAGGAGCTCAAGGATCTCCAGAAGGATCCTCCTACGTCTTGCAGTGCTGGTACTACCTTCTTCAACTTCGATCCGCATTTTTTATTTTATATATACATTTTTTTTTCATTTCTTCTCTCTTTATGTATTTGATAAATTCTCATGATTTTTCATCTGCTTGAGTTGTGAGCTTCCTGTAAATTTGAGAGGCCGATTTATTATTTGGTTTTGGAGACTCAAGATGAGCTTTGTTTCTGATGCTGTAGGCCCGTAGGGTTGGCGATAGAGATACGATCTTTTAATAAGTTTGATGTTTGTGTGAATGACTTTTTTTTTTGTGAATTTTGTCGGTGGATGCTGATATTTTTAATGCCAACTTTGAAGGTTTGGGGAGTGAGATGAAAATTTTTGGTTTTAAATGAAAGTTTAAAATATTATTATTGTTTTGGGATTTGAAAAAAAATTGAATTGAGATTTGAAAAAATTGAATTGTTTATTATATTTTATGTGACAGTTTTGGAAAATTGTAATGACGAGATGAGATTAGATGAGAATTTTGTGTCTCATCCCATGCCCCAAACATATAATGATCGGTTGAGCTTTTCCTGTACTTTCCTGTACCTGTACTACTTCTCTTTCTTTTTTATGGTTTTCTTTGTCATTGTCTTGGCTGTATAAACTGCATAACTTGTTTTTCTTTTTGGCACCTGATCAGAATCTCTTCTAATTTCGGGGGTGCACAGCCTCTCGATGAGGAGTTTCCCACAAGTGCACCTCCTTTAATTCAAGGGGAAATTCCCCAGTCCGATAGGCCCAAGAAATTGTTTGCACCCAAGGTTCGAACCTTAGATCTGGAGAGAACATACCACCATGATCAAAGCTCTTACCGCTTGTTATTCAGCAAGAATGGCCATAAAGATATTTTATGATGTTTATTAGGAGAGTGCATTTAGCTATTCATGATACGAGCAGGCTTTAATGTCTTTTCATATTGCAACTGAAAGTAAAATATGAGAGAAGAAAGAGTGGTGTCCCATGGATACCATACTCTCTAATTAGTATTCAAGTGAATAAAGCCTAATCCCATTTTTTTTTTTTTTTGCATTTAACCATACTAATCTGTTTTGTCCTCACGCTCTACCAAATGCCTGCATATATGTTCTTCATGGCTTTCTTGACCATTATGACTCCCTTGTAGTACCTTTATCTTAATTATAAAACTTCGTTTGGTGCAATCATAAGCTTTGAATGGATTCTCAAAACTTCTCACAATTTCCTTCCGAAACATCTCTTAGATGCAAAACATTTTTCAATTTCAAATTTTCAACTTTTTCATCTAATCATTACCTAATCATTACCAATTTTACAAACTTAAAAAAAAAAACACAAAAATCAATCCAAAATTTTCAACCTTCAAAACAAAAATAAATTAAATTACATTAAAAAATTGTATTCAAACAGTTTTTTTAACTTTATAATATTTTTATTCAAAATTTTCTCCCCTTTCCCAAAACCCAATAAAACATCTTAATTCAAACCATTTCACTACTATTCACATACGATTTCACTACTATTCACAGAATTTTGAGATATTCCAAGTGTCCAATCAAGCCCTAAGTCGTCCTAGTGAAGAAATAAGATGGTATGGGGGTGAGATATCTGTGAGGAAAGCATACATTTGTTTCTTTTGAGCCAATTAAATTAATTCATTACTGTTAGAGTAAATATAGGTCTTTTTTAATAGAGGTTGGACATAATCCAGCACGGGTATCTAACTTATAAATTTGTTAAAGAAACCATGTGTTTTCTATCAGTGAAGCTCTCTACATCTAATGGACCTTTAATATAAAACCTACATTGCCATAAATGCAAATAAGATAACAAGGAGCATCCTAGACATTGTCTGTTATTCTAAGAATTCTAACACATTGTTGGACTGGGAAAGATTTATACTAGTTGGTGTTCATTGAGCTCTGTTTCATCTGTTTTGCCCCTACCCAACAAAAAATAAAAAAACAAAAAATTGCTAATTCTGATGCATTCATGCTGTCTGTGTTTTTGTTGCTAGTATATGGCTTCCAGTGGTTGCAAACTAATGTTACCCCCAAGTTTAGAGATCATAACAGATATTGATTGTTCATATAAGCCAAAGTATATTGCTGTACTATGATATAATTGAAGTAGAGATTTTTAATGGAGTTTTGTAGAATCAATGAAATGTTCAAATTTCAATAATCTGTTTTATAGCATAATATAAGGATATTGAATTGGAATTATTGAAACTGATGGGTAGCATGGCATTTCCTCATGTGAAGTCTTCTTTTTTTTTTTTTCATTCTTCTGTTTCTATTCGTTCGGATCTCTTCTGTTTCATCAATTTTGTCTCGATCCTCCTCTTCTTCTGGAAAAGAGAACAAGAAGGATCTTCTTCATTGGATTCCTCTTATTCCCATTTAGTCCCCTTTGTTTTGGAAGTTGTTTCTATTTCTACATCTATTTCTCAATTCTGACACAAGGCACATATAAGATCTAATAAGTGTATATTAAATCTAATAGCATTATTTTGGTTGGTCAATTGGTCACATTTGATTCATGAAATGGGTTGGATTGGTATTATTAGAAAGTAGGCCGTAGAAAGTAGGTCGTTCACTATGTGCGTAAGAATTCTATATGAGTGCATCCTTTTCTTCTTGGTAATTAGTCAGTTTTATGTTTCTTATCATTTATATATGCCTTGGTATATTCTAGCCTTTTTTACTTCTTTTGCAGTCCGGTGTTTTTTCCCGCACATTATTTTCAATCTTCAGATACATTTATTCAAGTTTACCTGTGTATTATTTTATTCACTGTTATTGTCTTTGTTTGTTTGGCATCTAAATCCTCAGGCCCAGTTGCTGAAGACATGTTTCATTGGCAAGCAACAATTTTGGGTCCTAATGAGAGTCCATATGCGGGTGGAGTTTTCCTAGTCACTATTCATTTTCCTCCAGACTACCCATTTAAACCACCCAAGGTATGTAATTGTTTTTAATTTTTATATCAATTAGCTGCTTTGCTGCATTTGTTAAAAAGGCACAAACAATATATCCTCTCTGATATCAATTTTCATATAGATAGCAGGTATGCACATATGGTCATTTTTATGTTGGGATCATTAGTATTAGTATTCAAAGCCTTTACGTATTGCAGCAAGTGTCACAAGGTAGAAAATCTTTGTAAGCTTATACATGTACTAGCTTGTCGGGTCTGTACATATGTGATGCCCAATAGACTAGGGTATTTGGGCTTACAAACAGTTATTAAATGCAATCTTTGCCTTTTTTATCAATTAGGCTTATTGATGCAATGAAAATATCATGAGATTTGTCCCAAATCTCTTGCTTGGGGTTGCACTCGCAGTCTTACACCAGCAGATGCTTTAACATGAAGTTTGGGGAGAATCTATCATGTATTTCCAACAATCTTCCAGACATTGTAGAAAGAAATTGGTGCCTTAGCAATTCATTTAAAATTTTTGAACTCATATATATATATTCAAATTTTAATATTAAGAATACTAAAATTTTTGTCAGTTAAGATTTCTGCTCAATCAGTTTGCAGTTTCTTCTGCTAAATAAGCTTAAATATTTTTAATTTCATAATTGAGATTTTAGAACTGCATTGTGGAGAAGGGATATAGAGTAAAACTCCTTGCCATCAGACTTACTTAAAAAAACTGTGTGACATCAGAATTCACACAAGGCTTTTTGTTATTCATATTAGATTAGATTTATTATTCATGCCTGTTTATAGCATAAAGAGGATTTTCCATGTAGGTCTATCAGTGATAAAGTAGATGTTAATTAAAAATACTTTACTTTTCCCGTTGGTAGTATTTGTTCATTTGATTCAATCACAAGTAAATCATACACATGAAGTGAGAAATTCTCATCCTTATTATTTTTTAAAAGAAAAGTACTTTGGGTCAAGGAAAGAGAATGAACTTCAGTGTCAACGACTCATCAAGGAAAAAGAAAATAAAAGAAAAGCACGACAGATAAATGCCAGAAATGTGCTGTTTTGTTACCTAATTAGGATGTGCCACATAAAACAAGAATCTCTTTCTGAGCCATATGCTGTGGTCATATTCCAATATGTAGGATGTAAATAAGGAAAAAAAAATTAACATGCATACAACTAAAAAATCTTCAAGAACCTCAACAAGTTCAAAAAAGAGTGAGCTAGAAGCCGTCATCCAATCAAAAAAAGACCCCAAGAACAAAGCTTCTTACTCACTACTGGTGGTTGACACCCTTTTATGTGAGCACATTCCTATCTCTTCAAAGATACCACATTACGTACAATGGAATTGCCTTTCGACATTCACCGCTGTGCTGTTGACCAAAGAAGTGTCCATTCCAACTTATAAATGTTAGGGACCCCGGTCTAGTCCCTAAACACTTGGTTCGCCAATCCAATAGTAGCCTTGAAGTGACCGAGTCTAAGTCCTTCTCTTGCTTGGTCCACGTCCAAAGATGGTCAAGATGACCAATGTGCCAATATGGGGTTGTGTATTTCGGCTAGTAAGAATGTGGGATATTGGGATTGGATGATGGAAGTGTAAGGTAGGATGATGGGATGATGCACGGCAATGATGTGGTTTAGGGTTTCCCGAAATGGGTAAGGAGGTTGGCGGCTAGGGTTTGTCCAAAATGGTAAGGGAGTGTGGCGGTTAGGGTTTACCCAATATGGGAATGAGTGTGGCGGCTAGGGTTTGTCCTAAGTGAACAAGGAGTGTGGCGGCTAGGGTTTCCAAAGTAGGATAGTGCAGAAATTAGGAAAGTTTCCTAATTGATTGAGCTGAAAATGGAAAGTGTTGTGGACGGTTTAGGCAACTCCCAATATGGCAATTGATGGCCGAATGGGACTTGTCTTACCAAATATCAATATTCGGCTAGGGCAACACAAGAGTTAATGCAACTTATGGAAAGTTGAATAACACCTTAGTTGGCCGAAAATGAAGATCAAATGGATTGAATAGCCGAATATAATGAAGAACACCAAGAACAATTCTAAGACACTCAAGAACACAAGAAAGAACTCTTATGTCTTGAATAAAATAAAAGAAAGAACACTAAGATAATCCAAACTTGATTCACGAGTTGCACAAGTATTGAATAACCTCATATATTGATAAACCAACTTGGATTCATGGATTGCACCAAGTTGCATGAACAAGAAATTCGAACTACACTTATTCAAAGAATTGCATAGTGTAATCCTCTTCTTGGGATCAACGAATGTCACCCAACAAGCCTAAGTGCTAAGGCACCGAAATTGACCTCTCAAACAATAATGCTCTCTCTAAGAGTTTTGAAGCCTTGGTTAGCCAAGGAGATCAAATTGAAGCAACTCACTAGAATCCAAAAAGTAATGAGGATGGCCAAAATCCTTGAAGAGAGTGGTACCATGGAGAGGAGATTTTCCAAGGATGTGGGGAGTAAAGCCTCAAAAACTTTACAAACCAAAGCACCTTGGAAAACTAAGGTGGAGATGGAGGTTTCTAAACCAAAGCCCTATGAGGTTAAGAAACTTTCTAGAGAGGAAGTTCAAGAAAGAATCAAGAAAGGCCTTTGCTTCAAATGTGGAGATAAATGGAGCAAGGAACATTCATGTAAATCGGGTAAGGCCTATGTGTTGATTGAAGAAGAAGAGAATGAAGAGTCTTCACATGAGGAATCCAAACAAGAGGAGGCCGAACCTAGTGGGGAGGAAGAAGATGCCGAATTGTCACTCAATGCTATGTCCGGAGTACAAAGACCCACTTCCATGAGGGTCATGGCATGGATTGGGAAAATTGAAGTCACTTTTTTTGTTGGATAGTGGCTCAACACATAACTTCATCAACTCCAACATTGTCACCAAGGTTGGGTTGAAATCGAGCACCATTGAGCCTTTTGATGTTAAAGTGGCTAATGGGGACAAGTTAAGGTGTGAGGGCCTTGTGAAAGAAGTTAAAATGAATGTCCAAGGAGTAAGAATTGTGGCAGACTTGCATGTTTTGTCACTAGTGGGACTTGATGTCGTCTTGGGCAATGCGTGGCTCAAAGGCATTGGCAAAGTTGTTAATGATTATGAGAAGATGACTATGGAGTTTCGGATTGGGTCCAAAAAGAAGTTATGGACAGCTTTGACCTCCAAGGAGGTGAGGTCTTGTGAGGCTATGATGTTTGAAAAATTGTGTAAAGGTGGAGCTAGTTGCTTTGCCATTATTCTAGCAAAGCAAGAGGCACTTTTGGAGGTTGAGAAAAGTGAAGACGGGAGCAAGAGGGATGACTTGTCCTTGCTGCCCGTGGAGGTCCAAGAAGTCTTGAGGGACCACAAGGGAGTTCTAGAGGTGCCAACTACCTTGCCACCTTCTAGAGTTTTTGATCATTCCATTGCCTTGGAAAATGAGGGCAAACCGGTGAATGTTCCTCCATACCGGCACGCTTATTTTCAAAAGGAGGAGATAGAGAGGCAAGTGGAAGAAATGTTGAAAGGAGGCTTGATAAGGCCTAGCAATAGTCCTTTTTCTTCGCCGGTCCTATTGGTGAGAAAGAAGGATGGTACTTGGAGATTTTGCACAGATTATAGGGCTTTGAATGAAGCCACCATCAAGGATAGGTTCCTTATACCTACCGTTGATGAGATGTTGGATGAGTTGCATGGGGTTAGCATCTTTTCTAAACTTGACTTAAGGGCGGGTTACCACCAAATCCATATGAAAGAAAGAGATGTGTACAAGACGGCTTTTAGAATTCATAATGGACACTATGAATACCTTGTGATACCGTTTGGATTGTGTAATGCACATTCCACATTCCAAGCCGCCATGAACACCATTTTCAAGCCCCTTATTGAGAAAGTTTGTTTTGGTTTTCTTTGACGATATCTTGGTGTACTCCAAGAACATTGAAGACCACAAGTCACATTTGAAGGTGGTGATGAAGATTTTTGAGGAGCATCACTTTTTCATCAAAGCATCTAAATGTGCTTTCATGGAAAAACAGCTTGAGTACTTGGGGCATTTCATTTCAGGTGAAGGAGTCAAGGTGGATCAAAGGAAGATAGAAGCCATGGTTGATTGACCATTGCCCAATGATGTTTCGGCCTTGAGAGGTTTCTTGGGACTAACTGGCTACTATAGGTGGTTTGTGAAGAACTATGGGCTTATTGCTAAGCCACTCACTTCCTTGTTGAAGAAGGATAATTTTGCATGGACCCAAGGGGCAAGAAAGGCTTTTGAGGAATTGAAAAGAGCCATGACCACTACTCCCGTATTGGCCTTACCGAATTTTGAGAAGATCTTTGAAGTATACACCGATGCAAGTGGGGCTGTTTTGGTCCAAGAAAAAAAGGCCAATAGCTTTTATTTCCAAAGTCCTTGGACCTATGAAGAAAGCTTGGAGTACTTATGCATGAGAGATGCTTGCGGTTGTTCATGCCGTGAAGGTGTGGAGGCCATATTTGTTGGGAAGGAAGTTCACTATAGTCTCGGATCAACAAGCCTTGAGACACTTGTTGCAATAAAAAATAGTAACTCCAGAACAACAAAAGTTTCTTGTCAAGTTGTTGGGATTTGAGTATGACATTGTGTATCAATCCGGAAAAGAGAACAAAGTTGCGGATGCACTTAGTAGAAAAGAGGGAAGCTCAACATTGTGGCAAGTACATGAAGAGAATGATGATAGCTTGATGGCCTTGAGTGGGGCCGAATGGAGGATATGGGATAGGATCCGTGAGGCAACCAAGCTTGATGCGAGAGCCATTGAGATTGTAGAGCTTTTAGAAGCTCAAGGTGATGGGGTAATCGGCTTCAAGTTGAAAGAGGGCCTAATCTACTACAAGAACTATGTGTATGTCCCTAATGTGCTGAATTTGAGAAGGGAGATTCTTGATCACTTCCACAATAGTAAAGAGGGAGGTCACTCCGGGTGGTTGAGAACTTATGTAAGAGTCAAGCATTTTTTCTATTGGGAAGGGTTAAAGAAAGCCGTGAAGAAACTTGTGGCGGAATGTGATGTGTGCCAAAAGTCTAAGTATGAGACAAGACCACCATCCGGTTTGTTGCAACCCTTGCCTATTCCTAATTTAATTTGGGAGGATTTGAGTATGGACTTCATTGAAAGGCTACCTATTAGTGGCGGGTTTGAGGTGATTTTTATGGTGGTTGATAGGCTAAGCAAGTATAGCCATTTTATTTCTCTTACCCACCCATATTCAGCCAAGAGTGTGGCCAAGACTTTTATTGATCATGTGGTGAAGCTCCATGGGTTCCCCAAGAGTATTGTCACGGATAGAGACAGAGTCTTCATGAGTTCATTTTGGAAGGAATTATTTGAGCTTCAAGGTAGCAAGTTGAAAGCGAGTTCATCTTACCACCCACAAACCGATGGGCAAACGGAGATTGTTAATAGAATACTTGAGCAATACTTAAGGTGTTTTTGCCATGAAGAACAGAAAAAGTGGGGTGAGTACTTGTCTTGGGCTAAATATTGGTATAACACCTCTTTTCATGCCTCCATACAAATAAGTCCATTTGAGGTTGTTTATGGGAGAGCACCACCTATTTTGGTGAATTATGAAAGGGGCACGGCTAAGAATGAAGAAGTTGAGAATGAGTTGATAACTAGGGATGAGATCCTAAGGAAGGTGAAGAAGGAGCTTGTCAAGGCTCAACAAAGAATGAAGAAATATTATGATGAGGGTAGAAGAATGGTTTCCTTTGAAGTAGGGGACTATGTGTATTTGAAGCTTCAACCCTTTGGCCAAAGAACATTGAGGAAAAAGCTTCATTTGAAGTTGGCCAAGAAGTACTATGGACCTTTCAAGGTGCTTGAAGGTTGGGTGAGGTGGCTTATAAATTGGAACTTCCTCCAAGTTCCAAACTTCACCCGGTGTTCCATGTAACCGTGCTAAAGAAGAGGATTTGGGACCCTAGTCTCATTATGGATGAGCTACCTAAATTTGATGATGAAGGGCGAATGCTTTTACAACCAAAGGAAGCTCTCAATTATAGGGTGGTTCCAAGAGGGACCATGAGAAAAAGTGTGTGGCAAGTTTTGATAAAGTGGGGTAAAGCCCCAAAGGAAGAGGCTACTTGGGAGGACTATGATGACATAAGGACAAGGTTTCCTCAATTTATCCTTGAGGGCAAGGATATACTTAAAGAGAGGGGGATTGTTAGACCCCCACGTCGAGTTGCCTCTAGAGGAGCAACACACGCCCTAGTCATGGTGGGGACATGCACCTTGGCTAGCCCACAACCATGCCTTGGCTCGTGGGGTGACACGCACGGGGCGCCCAGCATGCATGCATGCCTTGGCCCGCGCGATAGCACCCACGGGGTGCCCAGCATGCGGGCTAGCGAGGCTAGCAGGCGCACGGCAGCACGCGCAGCACAAGCCAGCGCACACAGGCGCGCAGCACAGGCGCGAAGCACAGGCCAGCGCGCACATGCGCGCAGCACAAGCCCGCGCGCACATGCGAGCAGCACCAGGCGCCCGCACACCCAGGCACTTTGCAGTGCGCAAGCCAGTGCGCACATCAGTGGGCCGCATGGCCCTGCGGGCATCCATGCGCCGCACAGGCAAGCCAGCCCCCGCGCGCGCGCGCACGCCCAGACTGACCATGCCGCACACCCGCATGGCCTTGGCTTCCCCTGCCGCACATCAGCTTGACCATGGGCCCTTGCCGCATGCCAGCACGCCCACGCCCACCCTGCAGCGCACCAGCGAGGCTAGTGGCACGCCCCATGGCGTGCCATCCAGCGCACGGCTCCAGCTCGTGCCATGCAGCCAACGCCCAAGCCAACCACTTGGGCCATGCCGAACCAACACTTAGCCATGGACCAACCAACCAACCAACATGCAACCACTTAGCCCACCATGGGCCCGTGCATGTCACACCATGGTTTAGTCCATGGCTCTATTTTATTGTTTTATTTATTTAATCCTTTAATTAATTGCTATTTACTTTAAAGGGACCATTTGGGGGTTTCCAAGTTGTAATCTCTAAATAGGACCCTTAGTAATTTCATTCCCATCTTTTGGCAAAACTCTTAGAGAGAGCATTATTGTTTGAGAGGTCAATTTTGGTGCCTTAGCACTTGGGCTTGTTGGGTGACATTCGTTGATCCCAATAAGAGGATTACACTTTGCAATTCTTTGAATAAGTGTAGTTCGAATTTCTTGTTCATGCAACTTGGTGCAATCCATGAATCCAAGTTGGTTTATCAATATATGAGGTTATTCAATACTTGTGCAACTTGTGAATCAAGTTTGGATTATCTTAGTGTTCTTTCTTTTATTTTATTCAAGACATAAGAGTTCTTACTTGTGTTCTTGAGTGTCTTAGAATTGTTCTTGGTGTTCTTCATTATATTCGGCTATTCAATCCATTTGATCTTCATTTTCGGCCAACTAAGGTGTTATTCAACTTTCCATAAGTTGCATTAACTCTTGTGTTGCCCTAGCCGAATATTGATATTTGGTAAGACAAGTCTCATTCGGCCATCAATTGCCATGTTGGGAGTTGCCTAAACCGTCCACAACACTTTCCATTTCCAGCTCAATCAATTAGGAAACTTTCCTAATTTCTGCACTATCCTACTTTGGAAACCCTAGCCGCCACACTCCTTGTCCACTTAGGACAAACCCTAGCCGCCACACTCATTCCCATATTGGGTAAACCCTAGCCGCCACACTCCCTTACCATTTTGGACAAACCCTAGCCGCCAACCTCCTTACCCATTTCGGGAAACCCTAAGCCACATCATTGCCGTGCATCATCCCATCATCCTACCCTACACTTCCATCATCCAATCCCAATATCTCACATTCTTACTAGCCGAAATACGCAACCCCATATTGGCACATTGGTCATCTTGACCATCTTTGGACGTGGACCAAGCAAGAGAAGGACTTAGACTCGGTCACTTCAAGGCTACTATTGGATTGGCGAACCAAGTGTTTAGGGACTAGACCGGGGTCCCTAACATTTATGGTGCTTTCATTTACATCCCAAACAATTAGGAAACTTTCCTAATTTCAGCCCTATCCCATTTCGGCAACCCTAGCCGCCACTCTCACTATCCCACTTTGGTAACCCTAGCCGCCCCACTCATTTCCATTTAGGACCAATCCTAGCCGCCCATGATACCTTCCATTTACATCCCAAACAATTAGGAAACTTTCCTAATTTCGGCACTATCCCATTTTGGACAAATCCTATCGCCACACCTACTTACCTTATTGGGCTAACCCTAGCCGCCCCATCCTTTTCCCATTTTGGACAAACCCTAGCCGCCACATCTATTTACCATATTGGGCCAACCCTTGCCGCCACACTCATATCCACTTTTAACAAACCCTAGCCGCCAACCTCACTATCCATTTCGGGAAACCCTAAACCCACACCATTGCCGTGCATCATTGCCACCTTTCTAACCATACACTTCCATCATCCATCCCCATCATCCCACTCTCTTACTAGCCGAAACACTTAACCTCACAATGGCATATTGGTCACATTGACCATCTTTGGACGTGGACCAAGCAAGAGAAGAACCTAGACTCGGTCATTTCAAGGCTACTATTGGATTGGTGAACCAAGTGTTTAGAGACTAGACCGGGGTCCCTAACTTAACTACATAGAAGTAAATGTAATTCTACATGATTGGGTTTGCAAATCGTAGTGCATGCTACCTTCAACTTCTCATCTATCAATTGTTAGTTATTATTGTAAAAGCCTACAATTCTTTTCCTCCCTTTCTCAGTTTGTGGTGAAGGGATGGAAAAAAAGGGAACATCTATCAGAATTGTAACTGTTAGCTGTTAGTTACGGATTAGAGATTTGGTTGGTTAGTTAACAGCAGCTCAAGCCTCATGCAGATGCTTCATACGAAGTTTATGTACATATACTTCATATGCACAGAATTGTAACTGTTAGTTGGATGGTTTGGTTTGTGCAGGTTGCTTTCAGGACGAAGGTCTTTCACCCCAATATCAATAGCAATGGGAGCATTTGTCTTGATATTTTGAAGGAACAGTGGAGTCCTGCCCTCACCATATCCAAGGTTATTGTTTTAGTCTAAACAGGCCTTACCATAGCTAATGATGCATTCCATCTTTCAGATATAACTCGAGGTTCATTTAAATGTACTGTCTTGTCTTAATATGAATCTTCCCTTATATATTGAGCCAAACCAAAAAAAAAAAAAAAAATTGTCACCCATTTTGAAAGCTGATAGAGAGAGATTGAAAATTAACGGTCTAATATTTTGAAGATGATTTCGTAGCATCAATTTTGATGATGAGTCACCATTCTTTCTGAGGGCCCATTCTAAGACGGAGTGTTCCTTGGATGCCAAAGAAGACAGAAATAATATATTCGGTTTCCTCCATTGTCTTGAATGTATGAAAGAGAGATATGTGGCCATTTTTCAATTAAAAAAAAAAAAATTTTTTTAGAAAAATATCACTCCCAATCCAACATCTAATACCTTTGATTGTTTTAGAAACTTTTTTAGAAAGATAAGCTCTGTAGTTGTTTTTATGCTCTACTCAAATACTGTTCCATTTTGCACTGAAATTACCTTACACCTGAATTTTTTAACGACCTGATTACATAAACACAGGAGTTTCTTCCAGTTGGACCTGAAGTTTGTAAAGAGAAAATGACTGATGATTCCATTTTTGCTGTCCTTCGATAATGCTCGTGTTTTAGCTTGAGAGATTGTTTATTGATTTTTATTTTTTATTTTTTATTTTTAATGCTCAGGTGTTGCTGTCTATCTGTTCACTCCTGACGGACCCAAATCCGGATGACCCTCTGGTGCCGGAAATTGCCCATATGTACAAGACTGACCGGAGCAAGTACGAGACAACTGCAAGAAGCTGGACCCAGAAGTATGCTATGGGTTAGTGGGCTGCTTTGTGTGGTATAGGAGAGATCTGCTTTCCCAAATGGCTTTGGTCTTTTTAAAGTATTGAAAAAAGTTGGACGGACCATTACGTGCTATGCTCGTAGGGTGTGTGGGCCTTTGGACAAATGAAAAAGTAAAATAATATACCTTGTTTGTTTATTGATGTTCTAATTTAAGCTCCTAATATCAAACTCTCACCGTCCTAATCTACCTAGGCCCAAAGTTTAATCTTTCCATTTCCAATTCTCTTAGGGTAAAAAAATATAGAAGAAAAGTAGTAGTAATGTCGAAAGTGCCAACCCGAAAAGGCATATCACAGCTTATGTTATTACATGGTTTCAAAAGGCATTATGGCTTTTAGGAGAGCAGCTCTTAAAACCCTTTACAATTGTCGACCAAATGCCATTCGTAAGTTCTCTATATATATATGCACAAACTAGAGCAGAGGGGCTTGTGGCGAAGCCAGCAATAATCTAAAAATGTAAGAAAATTACATTCTCTCAGTTTTTTTTTTTTTCTCTTATCTTTCTTTTAGGACTGCTCAGAAGTCGGTGGCAAAATAATGATAGATGTACCAACTATCCTTGGGGTAAAGAATTCTGGTGAAAAAGCAGGAAAACCTTATAAAAGAAAATCCCCAGTTTGCATTTACTCCATTTGCCATCTAAATTTGATTTATGAGAGAGAGAGAGAGGTGGATGGGTACACTCGCCAAATTTATTGGAGGGGCCAAAAATAATTATGTTTGGACCAAGCTGGAGAGATTATATTGGGCATGCGCTCCCATCACACGACAACTCAGCCGCGGCTCCTTTTTTATGCCTCAAATCTATACAACGATCCCAACTCTGACACACCATGCTCAAATTTGTTTAAAACAAACGAACTCCAAACTCCTCCTTTAATTATCTATGGAGGGGTAGGTCTGCTGTGAGCAAATCGTCTTCAATGCCAAACGGGCCTACAAACATTGCTCCAAACATTCATTGTTTTATAAATTTCACAACGTGATTCATTTTCCTGGAAAAAATGACAAACTTTCCCGCAAACATGTAGGGCTACAAACCTAGAAATCTAGTTTAACTTGATATACGTGTTATACTGGAGCTACATGCTATCACACTTGTCACTATATATCTTGCAGATTTTTTTTTTTTTTTTGTTTAATTTTTCAGTAGGCTTTTCTCATCTCTTCAGCACTCTGAAAATGTGTACAGTACTGCTCCCAAAATTTTGGTACTTTTAAGTTTAATCCAATTACTCTTTGTTCACTCTTTGTTCGCTTCCAAAATATATCAAATATTAATAGATGAAACAGAGATTTCCTGACTATGGAGTAAATTGACTCGATCACCACCCAAGTAGCCAGCTTTGAGTTATTCGGTATTGATGCAAGAACATGGAAGTTTTTTTCTTTTTAAATAAAACTATTTTTAATTTTTAACTTAAAACTACTGACCCGGAAACTAAGGAGCTAGTCAAAAACCATGACAAATATATTATCTGTTACATTTTTTTAACACGGCTTTGTTCCCCATAAAATCTCAAAAGAGAAAAGCAAGGCAAACCAATTAAGCTTAGTTGTATCTCAGTTCAATAATGTTTTCTGTGTTGGGCACTGTGACCCATGTCGTTTTATGTCTAACAACATTGCATTTGGAGCATTACTTCCACCATCGATTGGCGAGTTTTTCTTAATACTATATGTCTATCTTTTCACACTGACTTTTTGATATATAAAATTGGAAAAAATAAAACCCCCGGCAAACCATAATGCAGAAAACAAAACAAAATTCAAACCAAGCCCCCCGGCAAAGGAGTCGTGCACAGGAGTTGGAAAGTAACTCATGTTCCCTGAAAATCTGCCTCATAATCTCTAATTTAAAGTTTATTAATCTCCATTGATGATGATGTAATTTGAGCCTTGAGGGACTTGAGACAAAGTTTAACACTCATAAGCTGACACCCACCTAAATATATATCTCACTACTGGATGATGTGGCCATTGTCGAGTCTCCACATGGACACCAAGAAGTTGCGTAGGTGGAGCTCACGTACTCTAAAGTTTGATTTTCTTTTTCTTATTCAAATGATTCGCCAATCATTCTTAGTTTTTAATCTAATCCTATTCCATCCATACCTTTAAACTTATATTCTCTTCGATCCATTCCCTTTAATCATATATATGCTTTTAGTGGAGTAATGTAAGTTGATGTGTACGTGAGTCTGCTTGTTTCATTGTTTAAAGGGTTTTAGGAGTAGTAGTACTGAATCTACCGATCATGTCTTCTAATGTAAAGCAAAATCAATGACCTATGGTACAAAAAATTCTTGAAAAAGCATGTAAAAGAAAACCCATGCAGTAATCGACAAAACTCAGATGAAACGTACATTTTAAGTCTCGAATATCAGATACTGCAACGTACAGTTAATGCCTGAGGGAAAACCTCTACTTCATATATAGAGGATCTTAATTTACAACTTTCAACAAGAATTGTAGTCTTATTATAAATGCTGCCGTGAAAAAGTGGAGAAAAATAATGTAGGTGTTATCAATAATATTGAGCAATAAACCAAACCCATTAAAGGGTTTGTAACATATATTCCAAACATGCATGCTTTTGTACCCTAATTAACGTAGGCCACCTAAACCCTCATTGTGAGAGATAAGGTTCACTAGTTCTCCATATATAACATCCAAGCAATATTCATATCTTATTATTAAAAAAACAGCTAACTTTACAACAATATTAAATTTTCTTTACAATATAAACCATTTTTATGATATTTATAAGTTTTACAGGAATTTCTTAAAGAATAATATTTAAAACCATATAATTGCTATATATCTCAAGTACTCTCAGCATATATAAGGAAAGAAAAATTCTATTTGTATGTCGGTGTGCAAAGCATATTCTCTATGCCGTTGATGATATGGCAAGACTTGATTTGGAAGAAAAATTGATAGAAAAACTATAATGGTAGGATATATATTAATGTTGTTTCTAACATCATTTTTTACATCAAGATCTTTTTATTTATTTTTCAATATCTATAAGGCTTATCATGTTGTAAAAAAATGATCTATAAAGATAACTGCAAGATTAATAAATATATATATATAGAGAGAGAGACAGAGAGAGACAGAGAGAGAGAGAGAGAGAGATGGGGATTCATTATTAGTTTTCATTTTTCATAAACGTCATGATTGTCTAATTATAATTACAAGAATCTAGTGCATGCTTAGGTTCAAGTGCTTATTGACTTCATGTATAAGTAACATTGGGATATGGTGATCAATCACCTTGGCCAAATAAACCAACCATGCATGACTTTTTAAACATGATATATATGGGGCGCTAGCTCATCGTCTCTATTTTTGTGGCTCGAAGAATATTGCATGCATCAACTACACTCTAGGGCGAGGTTGATATTGCAACTTATATAATATATATATATATATATTGACTTATAATATCGATCCCTATATATCACTACGTACTACATATATAGGTAATTAAACTACCTTGCATATTATATACACGTAAAATTGCATAAGAAATTCCCAGCTAGCTAGTTTAATTAAGAAGCCAAATAAATATCGACCTCTGTACATATTTTCTTACATAGGTCGGACCCCAAGATCAGTACTACTTCTGATCTCAAGGATTTTTCGAATCCGATGTACTTCTTTTGTTTGTTTCTTCATCTGCGGTTTCTAATTATGGCTTTATAATGGGAGAAGAGTCCGAGAAAAATTACAGCTTTCATTTTTGTCTTTAATTCCTAATCCACATGCCCCTCTCTTCTCAATGAGTTTATAATTATTTGCACACAACTGGGTGCATGTTTCCCTTTATATATATAAATATATATATATATATATATATATCCCTAATCTCAAGATTTTTGTGGGTTTTTATATTCTTAAAAACCCTTCAAATATATAACTAATGCATGCATGGCAGCTTTTCGATTAAGAGTTTTCACCTTAGCTCAAGAATATTCAGATCAATTGATCATATATAAACTACTTTTCATTAATGAATCTTTTGGAACGCACGCAAGGATCAATATAACACTCATTCTAAGGGTACTGAATTAATTACATGATTAATGTAAAGACAAATGTTTGGATATATAGCACTACTACTACTGATGCAGCTCTATAAACATTAATCATGGTATCTGCATTATATATATATATATATATATAGTTATATATGTGTGTGTGATGCTTTTTCTGAAGTTGAGAGTCGATCCTACATGATCATTAGTTGAGTTGGTGTTGTCAGGTCTAGATATAATGCCAGCTCCTTTTGAGACTAATTAGTTTTTTTTTCTTGTCTTTGCTTCATCCAATAATGCTAGTTAATTAATTATAAATTTGATGAAAATAAATTAATGTAATTTCTATATGCCAAAGCAGTACTCCTTTAGAATAATTTATATGTCTAATTAGTTCATCAATTTCATTCCGCTCTAATTATATTTCTCCTTTGAAAAGGACCAAAAAAAAATTTATGTAAATCCCACCGCAGTCATAAACGAGAATTTTAAAACAATATTAATGGTATATATGCAATTTTAAGTCAATTGATTATTCATTAGTTGAGTTGTTGCTAATTGCAAAATTATGCTCTTTCTTAGACTTTTTCCCCCCCTTTTTTTTTCCTTCTTTTCTTTGCCATATAATCGGAATGTTATAATTAGTTTGATAAAATAATGAAACCTCTATATAATGCTCGAGCACTGGTCTTGTTATAACAACGTACAAGCATGTGCATGTAATGCCTCTCAAAAAATTGAAAGAAAAAGCATCTGCATATGATCTAATGCTTTTCTGAAATTGATAGACTCTTTGTCTGAAATGGACAGATTCCTATATATATATATATATATATATATATATATATATGTTGGGTGAGGCGGCATTTGCATTTGCAAGTTTTTTCTTGCTTTTCCTCTATACCTTTATTTGACTGAGAAAAAAATAATGACAATACAATTTTTCTATGTTACAATGATAAATAAGTAATATGGTTCATCATTTTTCTATCAGTTCAAACTTTTGCGACGAGTGATAAAGACGTATCATCGTATTAGAACAAATAGTTAATTGGCTTCCTTTTTATTACACGTCATGTATCTCCAATTTAAAAGAAACGACACAATTAGGGTGTGTTAGTTTGTTGAATGAGTAGAGTGCTTGTAGGAATGGACAATATTCCTATATATATATATATTCTTTTATTTGGTGAGGCACATCAAATTTTATTAAGATTGCAACAAAATTCTTAAAATATTTAAATCCCACAATTGTTTTTTTCAAAAAGTCATTTTTTTAACTTGTTGACCTTCAAGTAAAACTATTGATTAACATTTGGAGGCATTCATGAATGAACGTCTCACAAAATGTTGGAGTGGTCATTCTGTTCTTGACTGCCAATGGGGTTGGGTTTGCCACAATTGGTATGGCACCGGGGTGATCCGACCACCTGTAAAATGGACCACTCCCAATGACCCTAGCGCTAAGGGAGTGCTAGTTCGAGCGCCGGTGGCCAGTCGACCACCATAAAAGCTAACAAAATTGTTCGTCCCTAAAGGTCTACTCCAAGAACCTATTTTGCCAATTAAAATCATCACTAAAATTCATGTGAACCTCAAACTATATTATATGGAGTATTAGCAAAATACTTGTTCAAATTTTTTATTCCAAACAATAAAGATCTGTTGATATATAAGTCTGTTTTTGTCACAAATATACCTTCTCATTCTAAATAATTGGTCACAAATATTCATTTTTCTTATAGCAAATGAATATACCACATGAATAAGTAAAAATATCAATCAGATTCATCTATATTGGAAGTATAACAATCTACTTCATTAATGAACAAAGAGTACATAACATGAATATGTGTCTCACCACAAAGTGTTGAGAGATAATCCAAAATTGGTTAAAGAACAAAACGGCAAAATGATTATAGACAACTCATGTCGATCGTCTTGGTTTGTCACTAATAATTGTAAATTAATTATAATCAGAATGAGAACTGCAAAAGATAGTGAGAGATCAACAACCAATCACTGAGTGACACCAAAAGCTAGGTATGTTTGGCAAGTGAGAGTACCTCAAGTACTCTCACTACTATTCTTTACTTTATTATTATTTTTTACTTACTTTTTAACTATTCATTACTTTTCACTTACTTTTTATTACTATTTAATATTTTATTATTACTTTTTTATTATTTTTTCACTACTATTTATAAATATTTTCAACACTTATCACTACCTAAACGTACAAGTCAAATGAGCTTCAAAAGGCTTCTACTGTTGCCGATATACCTAAACATACCTAACAAGTAACGACACAGACTTAAGCCTGAGCTATTTGATCAAAGACAAAATTGGGTATTTTCAGTATATTAAAAACAATAAATAATATTGATTAAAATATTAGCTAATAGGGGTCAAGTGGACGAAGGCAGTGAGCGAAACAAACAAACTGGACGGCTGGGATGCTTGACACGTTGTCCGAGAACTGTCCGGATTAGATTTCCAGCCCATTCAATTCAATATTTAACAAATTGATAAATAGGGGTCAGCCCATGCTACGGGTTCAGACCTCGGCCCACTTTATAAAATATATTCTAGTGAAAGTACAATAATGTCCTTTGTTGTAGATTTCTTTTTTTTATTTCTTTTTTTTATCAAGGTTAAGTTGTACATCTTTTTTTACCCTCAATTATAGATCTAAATATAGCTGAAGTTAAATACGAAGAATTAAGTTCTAATTATTTCAAAATCGAAGAATCATGAGAATTATGAGGCATTTAGGGTCGGTTTGATTACATAAAACTAAATTATCTTATCTCATCTTATATAATTATTATAATTTTTTTAAATTCTCATACAAAATATAATAAACAATTGAAATTTTTTTAAATCTTAAAATAAAAATAATATTATAAGAATATTTTATTCAACTTTTAACAAAATATCTCATCTCATCTAAACTGCGTAACCAAACGAGACAGACTTTGTTTAAAGCCTTAAATAGTTGAATATACAATATTTGAAAGTTTTAAACCACCTACATTAATGCAACCTCTATTCTATAGTTTATGATCCCTTCACAGCACCAAACTTTAAACTTACCCATTTTACACGTGTGTTTATCTCTTTCTTATCGCAAATGATTCTACAATAGTACATGAAACATCTACTAAACAATAATACTAATTATTTGGAATATTAACACAACTATTTTCCAACTTATTTTCAAACAACTAATAAAATCATGTCACTCTATTAAAAATATATTTTAATATTACAAAACTACCCTCCAATTATAATTTTCCAATTATACCAAGTTAAAGAGGATTCCTTTGAATTGGCAAGAGAGTGACAGAACTCATAATTATATCTTCATTTAAGGGACTGTGAAATGGTAAATTATTAGCATTTAAAGGAATATGACGTTGTCATTAATTATAAAAAACTAATAATAGAAGAGTAAATTAAATGAGGGCAGTAAATATCATATTATATATATATAAATATATATACGTACTTTTAAAGATTATTTTCTTGTGTGTTAGTTAGCTTAGTCACCACCAAAGTAAATGAGGGTGTGGCCTTTATTCACAAGGACACATCCTCAAAGCAAAAAATCTGAATCACGTGAATTATTCAACACTGGGCCCCATTCAATCACCATCCTAATGATCCTCCACCACGACGAGTTTAATGCTACCTCTTCCAAACATCAAGTGGATGTTTGCACTATCCCCAAAATAAAAAAATAAATAAAAATTGGATTTTTCCTTGACAGTGCCAATTGGTGGAAGCCATCTGTCAAGTTCATTGAGCTCGAGTCCACAAAAAAACCAAGGAAAATTGTGGATGAAATTAAGGCAATAAAACAAGAGAAATGATACTTGCAGTCGTGAGCGTGCAGTCGCCGTGCAGTCACTTTGAAAAAAGTGAATAAATAAGGGACCCACCTGAAAAGAAATTAATTTTTTAATAGTGGATCCCACTCTTTTTCAAAGCGACTGCACGACGTTTGCGCAGTCCACGACTGTATGTAGCATTACTCATAAAACAAGCCTGCCAACTTTACTATTAATCAGAAAAATAAGTTAAATGAAGAGTAATATTTTTTTAATTTCTTTTAAGAAATTCCCCAACCCAATTAAAAGAAATTTGTTCTCTTTTCTTTTTTTTTTTTTTTCTAAGCAAAGAAAAATGTTGTCTTGTTTCTATAAATTATTCGAAATCAATGTTATTTACTTGCATTATAAAATATGAAAGTCCTACATCAATTTGAGTAATGATATCTATTGACTCTAAGTATAGAAGTTTGAATTTTATTATATATCAGTGACTATTTATTTTTATATTTAATATTTAATATTTTTTTTATAAGATGTAGAGTATAGAATGATAATAAATAACCACCGGTAAGAATAATTATTTTATAAATTTTTCATAAACTTTTTTTTGTAAAAGAACAGATCTGACCGTAAAAAAAATTATTTCTCATTTGATGGGCCTACAGCCTACTTATATACAAAGAGTGAGTACACACTTCAAACTTCTACTTAATCTTTACTTTACCAATTTACCCCCTAACAATACAACAACATAAAAAAAAAAAAAAAAAAAAAAAAACAGCAACAACTTCTATCATTGACGTTAATTTGTTTTCAATAATGAGATAATATGAATTAAGATTAACATTAAAAAATAAAATAAAATTTTATTAGAATATATTTTTTATTATTAATTTTATTTTAAGAGTTAAAAAAATTAAATTATTTATTTTATTTTATATAAAAATTTTCAAAATTTGTAATAATAAGATAAAAAAATTTCAAAATTTTAGTCTTAATTAAACAAACGAGGCCAAAAATAAGAATATGAACCCAGTGTAAATGTATGTACCGCCTATTACCATAGATTGACGAGAACACCCTCGGAGATAATATGAATATCGGTGAGTATTAGGAGGAATTAGGGGGCATTTAATAGGCTAATAGCAAATTAACAGAGTCAAAGGATAGACCGAACCAAAGTCCCGTCTCGCTCTCTCTTCTGGTCTCACGTGACATGAATCCCCATTTTCGATAATAAATCATTTGCCGAGTCAGCACCCAGTGTACGCAATGCACGCTTTGGCATCACACGTGCCCGCCTTATGCGGCGCCAAGTAAAATATCTCGACGACTCCCCCATAATCCCTCGTTTAGTTTGTTGTTTTGTTTTACCTAATCTTAAAACTCGTCGTTTATTCAAAGAATTACATTCCTAACTTCCCACCTGACATACAGGGTTCATCCGCCAATCCTCAAGCCGTGTTTCGAGAGATACGATTGATAGCAACTACGAAATAAAAGAGACTCAAAACAAGCCCAATACTTTCAGCCTGCTTTACCTTTAACCAATTACTTAGGTTACATAAACCACGCCACCTAATCAGATAAATTTTATAATTTGAATCGTACTAATTAAATTTTACAGTGATATGAATGTTTTACTTTATATGTAAATTTTAAAATATAATAATCTTTTTTCAAAATATAAAAACAAAAATTTATTATAAATCACCTTCTTCTCTTATTGTGCAAAATACAATATTTGTAAAGGTGCTACCCCGTCCCTTGCCTCCGCATCTCAGGAGTGGGGGATGGGATAGTAATTTATAAATTTAAATTTTATAAATATAATTATAATTTTTAAATTTAATAGTATATATTTTATAAATAAATCTAATAAATTATACTATATATTTATATATATACAATTTATAAAATATAAATATATATTTATATATATATATATAAACATGCGAGAGCGGAATAAAAAAAAATGCATAACGTGATCCGACTCTCTCCGTCCCAACTCCCGTTAGGGGCACTAGATGCGGCACAGGACGGGACAGTGGGGTGTGGGGCCCGCTGCCTACCCCTAAATATTAGTCCTTCAAGTTCACAACTTACCAGGTAATTCCATATCAATCTTACCGTTAACTATCTATCCTATATGGTTTTTTCCTAATGAAAAAAAAAAAAAAAACAGAGAATTCAAAAAGGAAAAGAAAATAAGTGGCACTTGAACCGGGTTTGCGGATTACGGCTGTTGGGATCCTATAAAATAGGTCCTCTCGGTTCCCACCGCAACGCAACTGTGCTTAATTCTCTCCGTGTCCTCTCTCTCTCTCTCGGACTTCTAAATCCCTCCAAGAGCTGGTGCTACTCTCTTTCCTAAAAACTTTCAGATTCCGATCGAGGAGAAGGTTATAGTCTCAGCTCTCATTAGAGAAACTGGAAAACACCAGGAGATAGCAAAGTTGCATGTTCTTTGTGTCGAGTAAATCCGGTTGATTGAAAAGCTTAATATCTGTCCCAGATTCGGAACATTTATTCGCCATCCCTTTCCGGTAAAACCTTTTGTTGCAGCCTCCTCTTTTCTTTTCTAGCTTTGAAACTTTTCCAGAAATTTCTACCTTTTCCTTTCAACTAGTATTACTGATTGTTCGTCTCTCAGTCTCTACCTCCCCTTCCATGCCGTACTCTCGGCTTTACGTTCTCACTATTCCCACATTTCTTTCTCTCTCTCACTCCAACTGAGTCACGCTCACACTCTTTTTCTTCGCTCCTTTATTTGTGCAACTTTCCTTGAAATTTCTCGTCCCCTAATAAGCTTTTTGAAGGAGTATTAAAATCCATTAATGGTAGATTTTTCACCGTTTCAGGCTTCTCTTTGACGTGTTCTCTCTCTGCCCCCTACTTTCCTTTATATCCTTCTCTTTATTCTTCTCTCGTGTCTACTACTACTCTCAAAGGAATCTAAAAAACCCACTTTTTTGCCCTTCCCTATTTCACTCTTCGCTTGGCAAGCTCGCTCACTCACTCACTTCGCTTTCAATGCTCTTCTTTCGAAGAATCTGATCAGCAATTCCTCTCAATCATGAACCGGCACGGTGCTAAAGTTATTTCTCCTGTCAAGTACACAGAACACCGCAACATCACGAGGCTCCTCGGACCATTGCCGGAGGAGATGAAACGCAGAGTTATACGGATATCTGTCACCGATGGTGATGCAACTGACTCGTCCAGCGACGAAGAAGGTGGAGAAGAGGTGTTCTTTAGGCGCCAAAGGGTCCGGAAGTTCATCAACGAGATCACTGTCGAGTCCTGCTCGACCAAAAACGACAGCGTTTTGAGGTCGGTGAGAACTGCTGCACGAAAGAAGGTTGCCCGGGTTTCTGCTAGTCACCGAGCGTTGAAGGTACCGGCGGCGAGGAAATTTCGGGGCGTGCGCCAAAGGCCCTGGGGGAAATGGGCTGCGGAGATTAGAGACCCTCTGCGACGTGTGCGGTTGTGGTTAGGTACCTATGACACGGCCGAGGAAGCGGCTATGGTGTATGACAACGCGGCTATTCAGCTGCGTGGGCCTGACGCGCTCACCAACTTTGTTACTCCACCGGCGAAATGTCCGCCGGAAAAAAATCCGATAAACTGCTCAGGCTACAACTCCGGCGAAGAGTCCCACAACCACCACGTCTGCTCTCCTACCTCTGTGTTACGGTGTCCTTCACCTTCCAATGAAGAAATCGAATCACCGAGTTTGGATACGACTAAAGAAATCGTTGAAGTTCAAGATGCACGAGATGAATCTTGTGTATCGGAAAACTTTTCAGATTTTTCAGAATATTCAACTTTCGATTCGTTAATACCGGCAGATATATTTAATTTTGGAAACTCAGTATCGGATCTTTTTGAAGGGACAAGCCTGAAGGAGAGCGTTTTTGAAGAAGATTTCGGCGATATGCTGCTTAGTTCTTGTGAGAATCTTGGCTTGAGCTTCTCAAAATGGCCTGTAGATGATTATTTTCAAGATATCGGCGATATATTTGGGTCAGATCCTGTTGTAGCTCTCTGACTCATGCTCAACTTTTGTTCCCAGAACGACGAGTCCCCCGCATTGCCCAAAAACAATCGGCAAATTTTG
Organism: Juglans regia; assembly: GCF_001411555.2. Lineage (NCBI taxonomy): Eukaryota > Viridiplantae > Streptophyta > Magnoliopsida > Fagales > Juglandaceae > Juglans > Juglans regia. The sequence continues at coordinate 29,828,372 of NC_049902.1, read as the reverse complement.
TATCGGTGGAAGCGAAATATCGGCATTTTTGTTTTCCTAGTTTTGATGGTGTTTCCTAGCGTTGTATTTTTGTTGATGACATGTGGTTTAATATTATTTATTTATTTATATATAAATATTTCCGCTACAACAACGGTGACGGTCCGAGTTTGGCTACGTGTTCTGAGGTTGTCTTGTTAGCTTTTTTGCGGTTATGTTTACAATTGCACGTGTCCAATGCACGTGACAAGGCACATCTTGGGAAATGAAAAGAAAATCCAAATGAAATTGTAGACACACTTGCAGTGTCCATGTGCATTGTGCTGGGATAGAGGGCTCTTTAAATGGGCTTGACAATTTTACAGTGCACTGTCCCCGAGCAAAGGCAGTATAATCAACTTGCATGGAGTCAGTCCAGCTAAAAAGATAGTTCAAAAAAATAAAATATAAAAGGATGTGCACAAAATAATTGTCACACTTCGTACAAAGAGGTTAATTGCTTGTGAGCTATGTTCTTAAAATTGAACAATTGATGGTTAATATTTATGGCACCTACCATTTTAATTAGCACAAGTGGCATTAAAAAAAAAGTACAAGTTCATAATACGAGTAAACGTTTTAATACCTTTAATTGTACCAAATAATAAAACCTTAATTCTCCACGTGTTTTACTATTAATCACTTCCAACAAAGCAATAGCCTGTCGTTTGGTTCTTAATATATTTCGAAAGTTCAAATTTTGTGAATGTACATCTTCTCAAAAAACAAATAAATCAAAAGATTTATGTTTGGTTCGGAAAAGGTTCGTGAAAGTTTTTAAATAAATGGTAAGATAATATTCTTTTCATTAAATGATTTACTAAATAATCAAAAACAGATTGATAAGGTAGTCACGCTTCCTTATTCAAAATATTTAAAACTTAATAAGGCAGTCATGCTTCCTTGTAAAAAATGAGAACTTGATTTTAAAATTGAGAAGGACTACAACAATAAAGAAATACTGTAAAAATAAATTCACAAAGAGATATATATGGTTTCATATGATACATTATGTTTATTTTACAATAAAAATAATTTTATAATATAACATAACACATCAAATCATAGGGGTGAAAAGCGACGTCGTCGGTGAGGTTTTTGGGCAAAACTGACTCCGACCGTCGTCTAAAAAAAAGGGGAGGCACTGATCGTAACCGGTCGATGGGGAGGAGGAAACTGATTGAAGCGGTTCTACTGAGAGAGAGAGAGAGAGAGAGAGAGAGAGAGTTGTAGAGATCGAAATCGAGAGAAGAAGGGGCTGGGGAAGAAGACGACTCATCTCGAAAAGACGCCGGTCCACTTAAGTTTAAGTGGACCGGCGTCGTTTCAGACTTATTTTTTTTTCTTATGTTCTTAATAAAACGATGCCATTTGGTTTAATGCCAAACGACGTCTTTTCCATTATTTGTTGTAATACTTATTAACAAGAACGAAAAAAAAAGATTTTATTATATCGATCGGTTTAGCGGCCTGGTCCAGTTTCAAACCGAGATCGAACTGCTGAACGTCAGTTTCTTCAAATTACCACCACACGCCGATCGGTTCTCTATCGGTTTCGGCCGGTTCCTGGCGCGGCTGATTAGTTCGCATTGGTGGAGGCCGGTGACGTTGGTTTCTGTAATGTCCTATCAAATCATATTAATTTATGAATTTATTTTTATGTTATTTTTTTTTCTTTTTAAAAAATATATTTTTCTGGATGGAATAATATTCATAAAATAAAAAGGATAGAACCAAAGAAAATGTCCATTCAAACAAGAAAACAAAGGGGAGAGAGAGAGAGAGAGAGAGAGAGAGAGAGAGAGAGAGAGAGAGAGAGAGAGAGAGAGAGCGAGCGGAAAGAGAGAGCTTGCAATCCCAAATCGAAAGAAGAGGGTGGAAGGGAAATCATCTGACATGATTACGGATTTGGATTGACAAAGAGGTAGGAGGGGATAAATACAGTTAAGGCCGTTACGTAGAAAATATCACTCTCACTCAGACCTGATATTTTTGCAGAGCAGGAGCCAAGTGGTGATGGCATTGGGGGGTGGTGTTCAGAATCAGAGATATTTCCTTTTTCTTTGTTTTCTTTTTTATTTTCTGTTGCAAAACGACATTGTGTTGAATGGATATGCATTTGAGTTGGGGTGGGGTGTTTGGGGGAATCGATGGGCGTTGCTCCACGTATACACAAAACAAAAAGCAGACAGAGGACAGTGCTTAAAATAATATTTAAAAAAAAGAAAAGAAAAGAAAAGCGCATAAAAAAAAGCAAACTTTGACTGGGCTTTTTTGGAAAAAAAACAGGCTTTGGGCGTGGGAGGAGCGTCCATTGGGCTATAAAGCTGTAGCATTGATTCATGGGGGGGAAAGGAAGGAGTGAGTGGTGTCTCCAGCTAATTGGAAAGTTAAACAACACGACAACTACTGATGCTCACTAAACACCAAATAAACAAGAACAAGAACAAAAACAAAAACGAGACATGGGTTTTGTTCTTGTGCAGCATTTTTATCTGATATCTAAATGCAGACGGGTCATCGATCATTTATTTCTTGTTTGGCGATAATAAGATCATCAAATGTTCCAACTTTAGTTTCATGGTTGTACGTACGTATATAGTAGATCGACCGACTACTTGCTTAAAAGAAGCATGCACGAGTAGTTTTTGCAACTTCGATGGTGCCTTTTCTCAACACCAAAATGAAAAGGGAAGAGGCAAAACCGGCGTGCATGGCGTACGTGGCAATCAGGCCACCATGCATGCAGAGTAAATTAGGCCTTTAGTAAGCTCTCCTTCGCCTTCTTTGACATTTTCTTCTTATCTCTTTTTATGTCTAATTAAGCTTTTCCGTAAGCCACATGCATGCATTATCCACGCGTGAAATATTTCTTCCTCTCGATCCCCTTTTTTTTCCGCGTTAATTGTCTTTTATAAGGCTCATTAACTTTTCACCTAACAAACAGTACGACTCAACGATGGGAAACCTAGCCAGCTAATTCATGAATAATTATCAGTTTATCCTTTGATCATGATCTCCATCTCATGCTTTTTAAACTTTGGAGAAGATATATATATATATATATATATAATGTATATTCAGCCTCCCTCCTTTTGTAATATTAGGGTACATCAGTCTATATTTATACAGGTGTGGTAGTCAAAGTTTTCATTATTATTACAAGACTTAGATGTTGGAGTAGTGTTGATGCTAAACTAACATTAATAAAAGAAATCAAAATTCAGAGAACTTTTTTGTGTCCAACGGCCACAATTAATACAGCCGCCTCCAAGTACTCCAAGGTATTCCTAGTGACTTCTTTTTTTTGGCTAAAAAGTAAAAAAGAATCCTTTCTATTCCGAATGATGTAAATTTAATGTGTATAATAAATCATGCTAATCGCTACATTATATAAGTTAATTTACATGAGAGGAGTATTGGGTCAAAGCTAATTATAACTAACAATCTAAAGTATCATCGCCATGCTAAGTTCCTTTGGACCAGATGACATAAATCCTGGTCTTCAATATGGAGAATCAAGTTCGAACTTTCCATCCCTATGTGTGTGTGTATATATATATATATATATATATATATATATATAAGTATCGTTGCCATATCAATTTGTATCAGCTCAATTATAGATGGTGTGAAAATAATTATCAACTCAGTTGGACATGAATGCTGCAAGAAAGTTGAGGTAGGCCTGATTGAATAGTTCTCTATTCGATATTTATGAAAAAAAAAGTTGGGGTAGGCCTAGAATAGTTCTCTAGGAGACTTAACTTCGTATAAAAGGATAGTACCTGTGAAGCCCTCTCATAATAAACTTATACTCAAGTTTATTATGGCTACTCTACATACGGATTCCAGCTTATTCAAGTAATGATACACTTACAATTATTTTTGAGTAGTGTTACGTGCATTTATAATTTTACTTATAAACAACATACAAGACTCACTTTATTGTTTTCTTTTGAAATTTAAATTTTGAATTTCCTATTTCGTAACTTCCAGCATATCAATAACTGATACGTAAAAAATAATTTTTTTTTATAAATCTTCTTAAGTACAATTAGCATTTTTTTTTATGACTATGTATTAAAATAAGGATATTTATGTAAAGTGGTGTTGTTTTTATAACTTATTTTCTAAAAATCTCTCTCATTTAAAATATAGAGACATAAATTATTATAAAAATTATTGTATGCCTATCATTTTCCAATTGAATGATGCAACTAAGATGCACAAAACCCAATATATATCAAAGGTGGGTTATTAAAAAATAAATGGAAGCTCGTACATAATTGAAAATACTCTAAATAGTAATATATAGTATATACATGATATATATACAAGCAATATAAGTAGGTAGAGATGGGGACAGATCAATCCTGAATTCAAGTGGTGATCATTGCTTTTTGATAGCTTATAATCTCGATCAATACGAGAAGAAGACAATATTTAAACCCACTAGAATATTGTTTAATAAAAAGAGACCTCTCACGCTGCAAAAGATGGCAATTATTATGTCTTGAGAAGAACACATTTTTCTCTTGCATCCATGGAATCAGGATAGGGAATGGAGGGTTAGGGCTTTCCTCAGGTGATGAGGCAATTCATGGGACCGGCCTTCTGTGTGCTTGTCTGTGGGTAAAATTCACTAAAAATCAAACTCCATAATTAAGACTAAAGTGGGCATGAGTAGTACTCAGTAAGTAAACCTTTGTTTAGAAAGAAAATGACATTTATATTTATAATTTTACTTACGTAAACATACACATGTATAGATCATGTGTCAGCTTATATCGAGAATGGTAAAAATTTTAAAATTTAAATTAAAAAAAGAAAGTATTGATAAAATAAGATTTCCATTCAATACGTATAATATTGCGTATAAAATTGTAGGTATATGTAATACTACTCTTGTATAAAATAGGAAAAGAATTGAAACAAATACTCAATTTAGAGTGAGTAACTAGAATTTCATTCTCGATCGACCTAATGGACACATATATATACAGAATAATTATGTGGGAAATTAGACCTTAATTCCAATTACGAGAATTTGTGGACGTACAATTTCAAACTTGGAAGCTTGAAGCCGTGCGTAGGTAGCGAAGCCATGAAATGGTCCCCTTTGCTAGCTGGGTTTTGCATGGATGCCATTAGATTTTTGGCATATCATGGCCTTAGCTAGTGGCTAACTGCAACATTGCAGCACCAGAAAAAATATCCGTGGTTTATATTACATGCATCCTACGAAAAAGCCAAAAATGTTCATTACCTTTAAAGCTCATTCTAGCGCCAGGAATTTATTTAATACCTTTGGCCTATATTATACGAGAGCATTTCAGCTAGCCTACGTACATATGTTCTCTTTTTTCCAGTCTCTGCTCACCCTGACCGACGTGACAAACATGCAGCTCTTAGAAATAGCTGCCTGCCATCATGTCTTTTTCTTTGTTTTTGGTATATATATGTCTGTATTCATGAAACTAGTCTTTAACATTAATTTCCAGGGTTTTTCTTTTCTAAAACCTCTCTTTAATTTGCAGAACTCTGGTAGTGTGACTGCGGCTTGCTACTGTTTTAGGCTCATGACGAGAGAGTGATAACTCAGAGCCGGCCGATTCTGAACGGCACGGCCTATACAATATTTGGGATTTTTCGGTAACTTAATTCCTTAGCCCATTTGATGCAAAACGACATGACCCGAGTCTTTCACTCGCGTGTTTAAAGTTGAAAGTTACTTTTGGGTCCCCCACAATCGTATGATATTGCATCCTAGTTTTGAATATGCAATAAACCATCCCTTACCCCAAACCCCAGCTAGCGAAAAAGAAAACAAAAAAATTAGACATATACAGTTTCCATGCAAAAAAGTAAAAACAAGAGGAAGAAGACCAGTGTCAAGGCCAGATTGCATGCATGCAAATTGAGCATGTCCCATCTTTATGGTTATCATCATTGGAGTTGCCCCATAAGCCTGCTCTTTCAAGCAGTAGAGGGTCACGGCAAGAGGAACCCACAACCCAAAATTTCTAGAGGAAACAATACAATAGGGCTCGGCAGTGGCAGAAGATGCCGGAAGGATCCCATTCAGGAGGAGGAAAAGAAAAAGAAATCAATCCCAGAAGATCTTCTTTGTTATTCTCCGCCCACAAACTGTCAATCTAGGCCGTACACGTAATGTCAGGCTAACGGTTTTCCCTTCACCTCGAGCAGTGCAAATGTTACAAGTGGGGCTTTTGGGCCCCATGGTCCCCTCGCGCCAATCCAGCTCAACCAGCACTGTATCTAAGGGGGTGTGACTCAGTGATTTTGATTGTGGGTCCCACCTAATTAATCTTGGCCCCTTTGCTGTCGTGGCGCTCCATTTCTTTTTCTGGGTAAGATGACATTTTTCCTTCTATTTATTGAACATCGACGTCAAAGCAACTGCGCCCAACATTTGTTGGGCCTTTCCCTTTCTGCCTAGGTTACACAGACATGACAATTTTCCTGGTTAAGGACCAAAGCGGTAGTTTTAATCTTAGACTAAGAATAATGTCACGTAAATTTATAGGTGGTATAATATCATATAATATCGCATACTTCTTTTTAAAAATGAGTCAGATTTATTATTAAAAAATTAATTTTTTTATATAAATTTTATATTTATTTACTTTTTACAAATGAATATGTAGCGCTTGTAAATATCATTTCTCTTAATTTTATAGGACATTTCTTTGTTGGTTGATTGAGATTTAAGGTCGTCACCGATATGTTCATGACATTTGCATAAAGAATTCTTCGCTTCCTTTTCATGCTCGGTATGTCCTTAGTGACGATCAAGTACTTTTGCTACTTATAAGTCGGTATTTAAACACATATAACCAGTTAATGTGACAGATTACTACATCAATAATGTATTTAGAGTGTTTAGCGACTATAACGGTTAGATTGATTGGATTATGATCAATGAGCTAGCATATCCTCCAAAAAATATATATATATATTTTTTTATGAATATATGTCGTTGCATTTATACAGAATCAATATACATTTACGAACTGAACCCGTACAGTATTATTCGTACCAATAGCAGAAGATATAAAGAAGAGAAGCAAATGTGTGCTATGTTGTCATGCAGTGTGGGTGGAGAAGCAGGCAAGTAGGGCCAAGGAAGTTCAATTTCAACATTCAACCGACATTGAAGTGTTAATTGGCAGAGATATTCTGGTGCTCTCTTAAAGCTTGCGTCGATATGGGTAGGTATGTTCATTAATATAGAGACACAGATATCTCATGAATTGAGGCTAGAGACATTAATAAATATGCCCACACCGAACCACGTACTTCTTGTGGGAACTGGGATTTCTCTTCACTTGGAAGCCATGCTCTGTTCCTGAATCCTGGGAAGAAGAACAGGACAAGCATGAGGCCCATGCCTATGTCCTTGCCCACTTTGTTCGGCCCTTGTAAGGTCTTGAGGCCGAAGCCTATTAAAAAAAAAGGTCTATACGCCCATGATTAATGTACGTACGGCCTTGGTTCTGAACAAGGGAGGAGGCTTGGTTTCCAAATGAGAATTAGAGGTGCTGCTCACACTGTTCTCATGTTCCAAAATAACAAATTTTGCACCTTGTCTTGCTCAGCTCTGTCGTTTCAAGTTTCAACCACGATAATCTATTCTGTACCGACATATTGTCAAGCTCTAAAGTTAACTTTATTTTTTACGTTTGGATGTTGAGATGAGTTGAATTGAATTATGAATAGTAGTATTTTATAGTTCCCATTAAGATGAGTTTTAACTTTTTTAAGTTGAGATGAGTTTAGTTTTTTAGGTTGAGATGAGTTTAATTTTTCCTCACGAGAAGTTGAAAAAGTAGTAGATTTCATCAATAACTGATTTGATATGAGTTGAGTTTGGTTCAACAACCAAACAAAACCTTAGTATTTTCTTTCAAAGTTAATAGCAGATGAGAATAATCCTTCATTGTTCTAGAGAGAGGAATCACTTTTCTTGGCCTGCCCTATTCTCTGGTTCTGCCTTATTTATGCAGGAAGCAAATCAGAAATGAATTTTCAATTCATTCCTTTTCGTTTTTTGGTATTTACCCCCAAGGAATGCAAAGTGCATTGGTCTTTAAAGTTTGAATCAAACTTAATTTAGCTCGGCTCACCCTTGACATGCCTGGGTGTAAGATGAACAGATTGGGAGGCAGGATAGTGCAGACACTGCTAGGGCCTTATATTTCTCTGTTTCTTCTTGATTGGAGTCCAATAGACGAACACCATCCACACTCACGTTGCTACTGCTCTCTTTTGCTTGCTTTTCGTTTGTTTGAAATCTGTCTTGTTTTTATTCCTGTACAGAAAGTGAAGAAGTTGTCGTTAGCTGATCAGGAGCAGCGGGGATGAAATTTGTTTTTCGTTTGATTGGAAGGCGTACGAGTTTTTATCATTCGAATGCTTGATGTAATTCTCGTAGGCACTTTCTTTTGTCTTACCACACCCATTAGACCTACTCGCACAATGGTAGTGACAGTGGCGCCTGGGCCCAGGATGGTGGTAAATAGAGCCAGGAAACATGATAATGGAATGTAGCAAATGGATGGTTTTGCATGTGAAACTATGACAACTTTTGCATTTAACAGGTCTCGCAGAGCAGCAGAAGCATATTATATGGGCATGTCATGAAGTAGCATTCCTCGTTATCCGTTGCTTTCCACTTCGTTGTATTCATTTACTGCCACCCATAAGCATATTTCGTGGGCTTGTTTAACTAATCAAATTGTTTAGCCCTGATTGAGCATCATTACGCCTTTTTTGGCAATACACACACACATATATAAACCTTAAGCAAGCATGGAAGGACACTAATAGCATTTCTCAATCAAATCTGTATTTCCCATTTCAAGTTTTAACAGTTAGAGAAACCCATTAAATGATGAGAAAGCAAAAGGAAGGCAAAAAAGACGCAGTGACAACATGAAAATCCACATATTAGAAATGGAAGAGAACGAATGAGACAGGCGTCAAGTAGAGTTCTACTACATTCAATCACTTTTACGTGATTCTTGATCGTTCCACTAAATTTTTGAATTCGGAAAGAGCCAAAGATCCCAACACCAATTGTCAAAAGTCAGAACGCTACATACACACCCAGACCCATCAAGTGAAAAGGGTAGAACACATCCACACGCGCACACATTGAAAGCCCTACTCTGAAAACTCCTTCCATATCTAAATTCCTCATAATACCATTGCCATTGGTGTCGAGTTTAGAAGCTGTAGAACAGGTCCGCAGCGTGGATCAGGTACGTGAGCGCCAACGCCACCAACATCAGCACATAGGCAATGCCTTGGTCAATGGATGTCCCTAAAAAATACGCAACCATTAAAGACAAATGACAACCCCATCAGCACCAAATTATCGTTATAATTCTTTAAATCACATAATCATACAACATGGGTAAAACAATCACACATAACACGCCCACAAAGGTGAGTGCTGGGTAGTATCCAAAAAGTTTCTTCCAATGTTAAACAATATTTTCTTGCCTTTTCTCGCAGAATATTAAACAATGTAGAATGTTTTCCAAGGTTCTGTAGTGGTTCTGTAGATTTCATTTTGATCATAAACAGTTGGAATTTCTCACGTAATCCGGATTGAATAATAAAACAAAGGTTAGGTGATTATACTTTCGGATTAAACCTCGTTCCAATTGCTTATCTTCATAAATTACCAAACAAGCAACTACTGCCCTTCCACCTTGAGAAATCAGATCTACAATGCAATAAACTAAACAAGAAAACATTTTGAAAGCATCTAAGATTCTCTGCCCAATAAAGGGTGAATACCATACATGCCCAAACACTACATTTCAGATCTGAAACAAGACTTAAACAGATACTAAACATACACCGATTTATATACATTGAAAGCGAGAGAGAGAGAGAGAGAGAGAGAGAGAGGGATCTAACCGTCACTGGTAGGGGCAGGAGCGGGAGCGAGGGACTGAGCCTGAACGGCAGGTAAGACTATAACGGCAAAAAAGACGGCGACAACAGCCACAACTCCGGAAGAAATCCTAGAAACGGCCATTTCTCTTTTTTCTCTTATGTCAATCTTGAGCTTCCTGAAAACTCGAAGTAAACTGAAAGAAACAAAGCAAAAAGCTCGGTCTCTCTCTCTCTGCAGAGCCTCTCAAAATGACAAACTTAGCCCGCCGTAGCGAGCCGAGCAGAGAGAGAGAAAACGAAAATGCTGAGGTTCCTCGGGATGGGTTTCTCTGTTTCGAAGCCGAGCGAGCGACCGGTGGCGTTCGTGTTGGGTGCACGTAGGGGACGGAGGGGTGGTTTTATAGGGAATTAATCGTGGGTGGTGGTGGTGGTGAGAAGAGAGAATACCGGTAAAACCGGTAAACGGGAAAAAGGAAGGAATCGTGGAGGTGGAATGTGGGGCCCAGAGGGAGAGTAGAGGCGCATGTTACGGAGCGGATCAATATCATACAACCTCTTCAACCAATACATCAAATTTTTTTAAAATTTTTAATATTTTTATTAAATATATTTTTGAGTTTAATTTTTTTAAATTAATTTAATTCTTTAAATCATTATTTATATATTTAATATTTAATAAAAATAAAAAAAATAAAAAAATGTAATGTGTAAAAATTATGTGAATAATAGAAAAAGGTGTGTAGATTTTTTCTTCGGAGCGAGGGGGAGTGTCGTGTGTGTGGTGGCTGTTTGCGTGTTGCTGAGCGGAAATGCAGTTAATGCAGTGAAGCCATGTGACCGTCGGTTCAGGTTTTTGACAGTCTGTGATTGACCCCACCGCTAGTCTTCCCCCATATGCTGCTTTTCTCATTCGTCCACCTCCTTTCCCCCTTTTCTTTTATTTATTTTTAATCTTTTGAGCTGCTACAGATACAGGGATCCGATCCACACTGATGTGTCATAATGACACGTCACTTTTTATTTTATTTTTTCAAAACGTGAGTATCGGGTAGAGAAAAGTTAATACACTTCACACGCGCTGTGGAGTTCCCTATGTCCATGCAATTCCGTCTATAGAGTTCCCTGCGTCTAGGCCTGTGGTTCGGCCCGCCCAATAGGTTTTTTGCCCGACCCGTGTTGACCCACTGCCATATCCGGAGAAATATAACTCGAATCATTCGGGTTGATATTTTATTTATTTATTTATTTAAAAGAGAGATGCTTCCCCTGCTTTGCAAATTTCGCACCCGTCCTTATCCCATCCACATTATTATATGATTCCCTTATAAAAAAGTAATGTCATCACTTTTGTTCTTTTGATTTTTTTTTTTCTCATCCTTTTTCTAAAACGACCCAACCCCCTTCCAAGGATAAACAAACCGATCCGACCTCTGTATTTATACCTTCTTCATCTAATGGAAATGTGTGTGAATCATTTTTCTTCATTATTGTCTCTACTCTATAATTCAGAAATCTATCATTTACTGTTTCAGATTCAAATTAAACAAAAAAAAAAAAAAAAAAAAACCCCAAATTATCCAAATTACCTTTTTCTGTAATTTCACTTTCTCGGATCCTAATTAACAAAAAAACTATACACATTTTTTTCCCGTTTCCAATCCTTTATTGATAACCAACCAAATCACAACCCACATCCTAAACCTCAACTCAATTAAATTTTTGAGAAAAAGCTTCATTCATTTCATTTAAGATAATCAAATGGAGCAGTACACGAGTTGTCTTTTAACAAACAAATGGAGATAAATTCAGGAAAATCCTCAATCCACACTATTTCATCTGCATAAGACAATGTTGCTCTTGCCAGGGAGTGAGCTAGTGAGTTTCCACTCTTCGAATGAATTGTAATTTTCAGTTTTCTCGAATAGCAAGAAAACTCTTGATATCCCCTTCTAAAATCACTTTACTAAAAGCCAGATCAATATAAACCTCCAGAATTTTCCTAAGTGCCAAACATTCAGCCAAAGCAGGGTCTGAAACATTAACCCAATAACAAAGCCGCCAAGCAAAAACCAGATGAGAAAATAAAGTTGGATGAAGGAAATATTAAACAACTATGTTTAGAGAGAGAGAGAGAGAGAGGGCGGCACTGCAAGAGGCTGTAGAGAAAGAGAGCACCTGGCGAGGATGAAAATGGAGATTGCATAACCGAATTAGTATGAAAGTTTTTTCTTTCGAGACTGCAAAATCGAAGAGGCCCTAAAGATGGAATTTTTATTTAAGAAATGTTTAATCCAGAAACAAATTTTGTAAAGAGAAAATCTATATTAGCTTGAGCTTGTTCAACATGCCATTATAGCACACCATTTGAAGTAGGCCTATACAAAGACCGACGGGTACTGACCGTCGCCAAAGCGGGCTGGCCGCTAGAGTTCAGAATCGATAGAAACCAACAGAGAATCGGTTGGACGGCGGTATAAAATTAAGGAAACGGATGCCGACCGGTCCAGTTTTAGTTTGAACTAAACCTAAACCGTCGAACCAGCCGAGTATATATAAAAAATTAGGTGAAACGATGCCGTTTGGCTTAACCTAATTTTAATAAGAAAAATTTTATTCATCATCCTTACACACCACACATTACACTTATTTTTATTTATTTTTCTCTCTCGCCAATTGTGTGATGTATGGATGATGAGTAGAAAAATTCAATTAATTTAAGAAGAATAAAACTAAATTTTTTTAAAAAAATAAAAAATGGTTAATTACACTTTACCCCCTCAAACTTTCACTCAATTCAAAATGTACTTCCGAAACTAATAATTGCATCAAAGTGAGCTCTCGAATTTTCAAAACTTCCCAATCCCCCCTTTCCATCTACTAGCAGCGTTAAATCTAACGAAAATTCACTGCATATGCTGCTCATGTGTATAATATTCACTGTAAAAATGTAATTTTCATATAATTTATTATCATTGACCATATAAAATATAAAATAATATATGTTATCAATTAATAATAAATAATAAATCATTAAATAATTTTTATTAATGATTTATTATTAATTACTAGCATATATTATTTTACATTTTATATGGTCAATGATAATAAATTAGATAAAAATTACATCTTTGTAATGAATTTCCGTTAGATTTGATGCTGCTGATAGACGGAAGGAGGGGATTAGAAAGTTTTAAAAGTTCGAGGGTCTACTTTGATGTAATTATTAGTTTCGAATGCACATTGTAAATTGAGTAAAAGTTCGAGGGAGTAAAGTGTAATTAATCCTAAAAAAAGTATGGTGTTTGGTGTGCGAGAATGATGAGTAGCAAAACTCTTTTAATAAACCCTCTTCTTCTTCTTCTTCCCCCATCTTCTTCTTCCCTCTGCTTCTTCCTTCTGCAACTACAACTTCACTGCTTGCCGCTCACCTTTTCCTTCACAGTGACACCAACGACAAACCAACAAATAGCACCGACTCATGACGACACTAAAAATGCCAGTTTTCTCCCCCCTAATTGGCTAGCTCGGCGGATTTTGAAACTCTCCAACCACCGTCAGTACGGCGTCGATTTTGGATCGAAACCGCACCAAATACTTGTGTTTTCAGCCTTAATTTGAAGCATTCCTACCAACTGGTATTATAACGAAACACTTTTTTTTTCACGTACTTTATTTTGTAACTGCATAATGTTTTTGCTTTGTATTCGGTTGTCAGTGACACGGCTCAAATTTAATATTTCTAGTTAGGATAGACTCTAATATAATTTATAACGTTCAAATAGAAGACTCAAGTCATATATATAACTTATATTCTAAAAAGACTAATCAATAATATAATTGGAGGCCTATTAGAATATTATAAAAATCAAAAGATTTCACATCTCAAACAACGTGGAATCTCATAACACCTACCCTTATCACTTATTAAAATAGGGTATCAAAGTTTAATATTAACTCGGTTTCTCCTCATCTGGATTCCAATTATTGCTGTTTTGGGATTCAAAGGAGGGTAGGACAACGTGGTATGAGGTGTAGCCTTTTAGTCTTGCATATATATAGGTGGAATCGGTAGTTTTTTGTTTATGTTTCTCTCAATGAATGAGTTAAAGTTCATTTCAAAAAAATAAGGAATTTAATTAATAAGATTGTGCGCCCCATAATTAGCAACCAGGACTTTGTGATTTAGAAGGCCAGCCAACAAACTTTGTATTAATATTTTTACATTTAACTTGTAACAACAAATGCCAACAAATACACTGTTGGATACAGTTTGCAAACCAATCATATGGCCAGCAATTATATTATTACCATCTTTTAAATTACATCGATTATAATTTGTTTAGATTTTCTAAAACCCTCTTAGGTCAATGGTTTCCATGCTTTCAATTACTGTTCATATATTTTTTGATAAATTCATTTTTTTAATCCTAGCAACTCGAGTAGATGAGGGGGCATACTTCATTTGATTCTTTGTTTCTTCATAATATAGCACAACATTCTCTAAGAACCTTTGAAGATGAGATTAGTCGAGGTACGCCCAAACTGGTCCGGACACACACGGTTAAAAAAAAAAAAAAACTTTTGAAGAAACAACTAATCAAAGATGCCAATTTCAAATGGTAAGTAAATTGTATTAAATATTGATTAAAGAGTAATGATACATATACAATCCTTTATGCAAACATTATTGTAAAACAATATTACTTAATTTACTTAATATTACTTAATTTATAAAAATGTCACTTATTTAAAATAGAGTTGTATAAAAGATTGTAAAAAAAAGTTGCATGTACATCATTTTCCTTGATTAAATTGGGTAGGTTCCAAAAGGGTGGCTGTATGTACCAGAAAAGAGTCAGTAATATACAAATGTCTGCATTCCATAGTACTGCCCACGCCGTGGATGACAAGTCACTAGGTAGCTAGCAATTATCATATTTAATGAGATTCCTAATTAGGATATGCAAACTACACATGCAAGCTTATGAGTGTATTAATATAAATAATCGTACTTATCACGAGCCACTTCATTGTTCCGACGGTTGACAGGTACAATATATAGCCAACTCTGTAGAGTGGAGTGTGGACCACTGTCTTGTCAGGAATGGCCTAAACCGCAAAATAAAATAGGTGAAAAATATATGATTTTTGCCCTCAAGTTGTGCGAGTTTTTTTAAGCAATTAGTATTTTCAAAAACAATATCACAAGTAGGGGTTAGTTTGGATTCAGAGATGAGATGAAATAAGATGAGATGAATTTAAATGAAAGATAAAAGTTAAAAAAAATATTATTAAAATATTATTTTTTAATATTATTATTATTTTAGAATTTGAAAAAATTGAATTGTTTATTATATTTTGTGTAAAAATTTAGAAAAGTTATAATGATGAGATAAAACATTTTTCAAATCCAAATAGGGTCTAAATAAGATTTGGAATATTGTTTTCTGTTGCCACTTCATAGCATTTCAAGTTGGTTTTACATAGCATCGTGCGTATATTCACAACCACTATGTGCATAATTGGATATGATTAGGGGTGTAAGGCTATTGGTTTGGATTGGAAAAACCAACCAAACCGATAGTCTTATTGGTCGGTCTCAGGGTGTGACTTTTTGGATCGGGCCAGATCGAGATTGACCGATGTATATATATATATATATATATATATATTTAAATATTTTTTTATGTATAATATATTATTTTATATTGTAGTTGTATAAGTTAATTATTTAATTTTCATCCAAGGGTGATATTGATCATATATACAATAAAATTATTTAATATTTATTAACCATATATAAAATGTTAAAGATATCACTTATATTAATTTTATTAATTTAATTAATTTTTATATTAATTTTTTTGTAAAAAAAAAAAAGAGAAAAAAATGTTCATAGACCGACCGGATCAATAGCTAATAGTCCAGTTTGATAAAAATGATGGACTGAAATTTTTAATCCCTAACCTCTTTCAGATCGGACTGATTACACCGATAGACAACAACTTGACATTCTATAACGTTGATGCCGTTGATGAGAGGTCGTGTGTAGTCGTCATTTGGTGTCATATTTAATACGAACTATTAACTTGAAGCGAAGTACTACACATACAACTCGTACTTGCGATGGCAACCCTATTATATTTATTCATTATTTTTATAGCGCGCGCGCATATTATATATGTATATATGCATATATATATATATTATATATATATATATATGCTCAATTGAATGTTTTCTATGTTTTTATCTCATTAACAAGACAACTCTTTAATTTACAGAATTTTTACAAGTAGATAAAAAAGTTATAAATTTGACTAAAATGTAATTTTTTTTTTCTTTTAGCCAATCACTCATTACTTGAAACCTACATTAAATTAGCTATCGCACACTTTATAATAATAAAATATTATTATTCTTTATTATTAATATTTCTTTAATTAAAGTATATGGATGAACATTACTTATATTATAATTTGTTATAGGATAAAATTATTGCATTATCATTTACTTTGAACGATGCATTATGGATGCTTTGATCTATCATCGGTGAGCTACAGAGAGTGAAAGAAAACAAAGAACTCAAGAAATTTTGTCCTTTTTTCATCTCCTACACTCTCTTACCCAACAACCAAACAAAGAAAAGCTAAAATAAATACCTTAGAGTTAGAAACCCTTTCTTTCTCTCTTCTCGCATTTCCAAGCAAGCAAACATATCAAGAAAAAAAAAAAAAATCAAAGTGGCTCAAATAATGAACAACTAAAATTCCTCAAAACCCAATATCAGCAACACCATTTCTCCCTCATGCCACCTCTCCACAGCCAGCCGTCACCAGCGACTTCCCTACCTCAGGTCCTTCTCTCTCTCCCTTCCTGAAGCCCACTCTCTATCTCTCGGATCTCGTTAGATCCTTGTATCGCCGTCATGCGCTGCCCACTGGGCCTAGCCCCGTCGACCTCAACTCCATCGATCTCCCCATGTCGACCACCAACATAAGGTGGCAAGCCCTTTCCCTCCCCTTGGATCTCTCTCCCTCTTGAATCTAGACAGATTGGTGTACCCACACCTAGCCCGCCACCCACAGCCGCTCGCAGCACCACCACAAGGCACTGTGGGCCTCCTCTCAATCGAGCCACCCTGATCTGCCACTGATCCAGCCCAGCCCATCGTTCCTCTCTCATTCTCTATCTCTCAACCCACGGCCTCTAGCCTTCCCTGTGCCGCCACCAACTACCTTAGACCACAATGGCCCATGTCCAAGCCCCACCTCCCTTAGCTATTGCCTCTGTCCCCTGCACCACCAAGAGAAGACCAAAAGAAGAGAGAAAATGCAGAAAATAGATCTATCACAATGTGTAAATAAAAAATAAAAAATCCAAAATTAGATTTTGGATCATCTTCAAAAACATGCAAAAAAAAAAAAAAATCTATATTTTCACAAAATTTATACCCAAATCACAGTGGCATCGAGGATAGAGAAGACCAGCGCCTACTCTTTGAAGAAGGTTGCCGGCTAATGGGGAGAGAGAGAGAGAGAGATGAGAAAAATGAAATATCACTTCACATAGTACCTTAAAGCTGTAGAACTGGACATGCAGAAAGTAAATTACAAAAACAAGTAGAAAACCGTAATAAGAACTAAGCACACATGGCCATAGATGGAAGAAATAAAGTGTCAAACACATATAACTGTTTATTCCTGTTCATCCGTTTATAACCTTTTTTAAGTATAGGGAGATTTAGCACACCAATATATGATTAACCTTTGTCAAAACTCATCCATTTCCATGGAATGGAGGCTCAAACAAACGTTAATTGCCGGAAAAAAGAGGGCCTAGCCCCTAGGTATTGAACTGCCTATTTTTTTTAAAGGTTATTTAATTTCTTTTATACATGATATTCCAGAACGCCTTGTCAATAGTGAAAGAAAAAGCCATATTTCTGTTCAAATTCTGCCAATAATCTGAAAAATTGCAGGTAAGACTTTCCAAAATGCTTGCTAAGACAGACAGACAGACAAACACACACCACAAATTCCACATGGTACAAGCTGGTTTTTTCACCTCCTCAGTCCTCCCTCCTTTTATTCTAATATTGTCTCCAAGGGAGCACTCCTTTTGCCTCTAACACAACCTATTTTCTAATAGAAATCACCTTATACCCGAAAGCTACCGGAAACTATCTACTAACACAATATTTTACATGCAAAAATCATCTTTCGCGAATTCTGCTACTTACAAAATGATGCGTAAATACATATTTTTTTATGACATCCATTACAATTATAAAAAGTCATAACACCGATGCTTTTTTATGTTAGTTGATGTACATCAATAATATTTGATGTGCTAATTAATAAATAGACTTGTAAATAGATTTTTTCATTCTCCATGCGTTGCAACCACATGTAGCCTAACACTATTATGATCATGAAAGGATGTATAAATAGAATGAGATGATAGATCCAAGCAGTGAAATCTTGGAGATCATGACAATCTATCAAGGGAATAGCATATCCATTTTTTGCTTAGAAACAGTGGACGCACGAGCTGACGTTAACAAGTCATTACAAATTAAACCTCTATACTAACTACATATAGCTTCTTCTTCTTTTTTCTCCAAGCAAACAAATTCATAGATAAACTAAATGATTACATGATACAAGATTCAATGAGATGGGAGTCCTAACAATCATCCCAAAACAAACAAATACAACACCAATAAAATAATAATAATAATAAAGAGGGATGTGGAACCAAAAATTGACTCCCACCCATTTCCCACTAAGGGGAAGCCGTTTGAAGCAATTTTTATATAGTTTGATAAACAGACTATTAGACTGCGACTAAAAGTCGCAATGAAACGGTGTGTGCTACAGCTTATTTGTCTGGATTGGCTATAGGAGTCTTCTGTGACCATTTTGTCTTGATCCTTGATTAGAGAAAGCAGGAACATAGGAACGTAGCAAACGAAGGATATGTCGATACGCCGACATATGACCTTCACTGTCTATGATGGCACATGTAGTTCACGCTTCACTCTAGAAAATAAGGCGGTAGTCGGATCTGAGAGATCTGAAGTCACTTATCCCAGTGGTGTCGTGCGTGACGACGGTAGGCTCTATCTGGCACGGAAGCGCGTGAAATGCACGAGAAAAAAAAAACTCTATGGACAGTTCTGGCGCTGACCGGACAGGAGGAGGGAGGGAGGGAGGAGCTGAAGCTCCAACCCCCCTTTGGGTAGAGGAAATGGAAGGATGCCGAAGTTTGGGTAGAGAGAAAATGACCTCTATCTGGGGAGAGAAAATGACCTTTGTTATTAATTCGGGAGTGAGGAGTATATGAACGGATGACAATTGAACTAAGTCAGTCTGGAATTTTAAGATTTGGGGGGGGGGGGGGGGGGGGGCACCAACGTAATTAGGATGATGAAAAACAGTCAAAACATATATAGGGTTGGGGCGCCGCCACGTTCTTCTTCCAAAATTGAACTCAGTAATATCATAAGATAAAATTATAAATCTTAAAAAAAAATGTTTTCGCATTAATAATATTACACAGACTCATCAAGATCAGTCTTACAATATTGAAAATACATCACACAATCTAAACAAACCTCAAAGACATTAATCCAAGATTATCCATCATCTATGCTATTTCTCAGTAATAACTAATAAGTTTCAGGAACAAAGTGCAACATCTATATAAATAAATATATGGGATGATGGACTTGTATATGTTCAATCTTGGGAAGGCCAGAGGAACGCTCCCATGGCGAACTTCCTCTTTTGGGTGACATCTCCGGTGACAGGCAGGCCGTACTCATTGAGGAGTCTGTCCAGTTTCCACTCGGGCATGGTCTCGTAATCGTTTCTTTCGTAACTTGGGTAGTGCAGAGGCATCTGGAATTGGTAGCACTTGCTGTTGCTGCTCTTGCTCACTAAGTGTTGCCCATTTTGCTTTGTCCCTTCCATGGCATAAGCAGTACCGTTCGTACAGCTATTTCCAGTACTCATCCTTACCTTTTTCCACTATGTCTTTTGATTACCTTTTTCCACTATGTCTTTTGAGTTGAGCAGACTCAGTCCCAGGTTGCTCTTTTATAGACATCCTGAAAAGAGAACATTGGTGACTGCTGTAGAAGATCATAGAGAACAAAAAAGAATGAAGGTGCATTTATTTTTTGAAAGCGAAGCATTTCGAACATTGTGAATTTTTTTTTCCTGTAACATTATGATAGGCGAGCTAAGGGGTTGAGAGTTTCTCAATTTAATGCCTCCGAGCAACACTGAAAACTATATATCAGAGTCCACATTTATTCTAGAGCTATCCTTGCAAGTTTCGAATTAATGTGCCCTGAGGCAGCTTTGATGTTACATATATACATATCTACATCCAGTTTTGCTGTTTATTGCACAAGGGCGAAGGCAGTGATGATTGCTCAATCAACCGTGAGCGAAGTCTAGAATATGAGAAGGGGCTAGAGAGACCTGGATCTCGTTTTAGCTAAAGGAATATTGTAGGAAAAATCCATTTTTAATAGTATAATGGTTTTTGCAATAATAATTGAACTGTTAGCTCTGCAGGCAAGGCACTCATTTATATTAGAAAAATAATATTTATAATTTTAAAATGTGTAAATTTAATACATTTTCTTTAAAAAAGTGATTAAATTTTAGATTCGTATGAAAAAATAATTTTTTTAATAACAAATTTTAATCTTTTCAAACGAAGTACGCGACAGGTCTTACCCACCCTAAAACTCCTAGATTGTATAGCATTACTCTTTATATTATTATGCCTGAAATATTCTTCTAATTTCGGTTCCGTTCAGCCACAAACAAAAAGGCTCAGACACATTAATTACTTTTGGTGCTGTCCTCTTATTCTTAACAAAGGAAGACAAATTTTTAGGATACAAACATTAACAAAGCTGAACCAAAGAATCATGGAGTCAGAATCTGATTCCCTTGCAGCTTCTTTAACCGATAATGTTTGAATAAATTCACAAGCAGAATTTAATTTTATGAATAGATTTTGTTGTCAAAATATATGACGATCAATCTGTTCCTGTAATTTGTAAACACGAGAATTATTTTGTTCACACGCAACCTTGGGAGAGTGTAGCAGTTAGGTCTCATAGTTCTCTTTGATGACAACAATTGCTGGCTTTGATAGAAGAATCTGATGTCTAGGGAATCAGCTGCAAATGCTTCTACTTCATGAATATTGCCGGGTATTACATTATATTCCAATCGCTGTGTTTCGTAAGTGAAGAAATCTCATACTATTTCACTATTATTTATTACTATTCACAAACAGTTGATTACTTTTTACTACAATTCACAGATCATATAAAATCCTATTTATTACTATTCACAAACAGTTCACTACTTTTTACTACAATTCACAGATCATATAAAATCCCTTAGCATCCAAACGTTTCCTTGCACAGGACGAACTTTAAGATTTTGTTCTTTGTTCAACATAAACTTCTTTTCGGGTCCGTTTAGCAACATAACTCTTACAAAGTATTCTCAAATATTTGCTTTTCAAACAACACTCAAACACAAAATATTTTTCAATTTTAAATCTTGAACTTTTTCATCTGATCATTATCAAATTATTATAATTTTTCTAAACTTCTAAATAAAATACAAAAAAAAAATACTATTTCAAATTTCAAAACAAAAATAATATGAAAAAATAATATGAAAATTTTTCTAACTTTATAATATTTTTATTCAATTTTTTCTCTTATTTTTTAAACTCTAATAAAATAACTTAATTTAAATTATTTTATTATTATTTAAAGATATTTTGAGATATTTTAAATATCAAAGGACTCTTACTCTTGGAGCAGCTTTAGCAGGAGATGAAAAATCTACCAGCATATTTCTTGTGGCTCTTCTTTAATGACAATGTATGATTACAAAAATACAGCTAAGAACGGTTGAGATCAATATAATATGCCAGTCTATTCTGTCACAACTTTGGAATGTCAGTGAGAAATTAATCTCTTCGACAGTAGCAGTAGCTGGCCCTGAAAAACCCAGATGCTTCTCCGTTGACAGCGTGGTATATCCTCAGTTCATTATATTCCAGATACGTCATTTCATAAAGTTAGGAACAACTTTCACTGGACACCTGACAAAAGCAATAGATTCCTTGATTGGGAGGAACATCAGGAATCTGTTCTTCGTCCAACACAAACTTCTTTTAGACTCTCAGGAGCTGCTTTAGTGGTTGATGGCAAATCCACTAGCATGTTTGGAGGGGCAAAATACATGTGTAGAGACATCATGCAGATGATAATACCCAAGAAAAGCTGCAGCAAGATAAGAAAAGTGAAACAATAAAGAAAAAATCACTAATTGGGTAAAAATGCTTCCCGGCATGAGAGAGAGAGAGAAGATTACGACTTTAAAGTTTATGGTGGTGACTCACCTGCAGCGTAGGCTTGAAATTGAATAGGTATACAGATAAAACCATGGTAAGCAGCATGGCCATGGATGTGGAATACACCTGATAAGTCGCATGTAAACAGCAGCAAAAATAAGAAAACGCATTAATTGAATTACCCACATTGAGCACAATTTAAACTTGAGAACTCCAGCTAGCAAAACACCATAAGCATTAAGCAGTAAGGAAAAAAATCTTTCTTAATCCAAAAAAGGGATAACAGAAGAAAAGTGCATTTATTATTAGGTCCACATACATAAAGCAGAGTGGCCGTTTTCCCACCCGATAAAATAAGTATTCTGAGAAGTTTTCACAGTTTATCGGGCATGTGCAACAAATTATATTGGAAAAATGTACAGTTGTTGGATTCGCATGCATTAGACATAAGCACAACAAAGGAATAGATAAGAAACCATGAAATGGTCCCCTAGCACTAGGCTGGTTTGGAAGAACTAATCAGCCAAAACCGAAAAGCTACTGAATAAGAGAGGACCCTGATAATAGGTTTACAGCGTCGAAGGACATGCTAGCAGACAACCAATACTAGATCTCCTGTTCCTGGTCAGAAAGGCCCCCAAATCATTGTGGCTTTCCCCTCAAGAATCCCATATCCCAGTTAAAAGGAAATAACTCTACATTTGCAATGGAATAGGTCCTGTTCCGAAGTTTTGATATAAACTAACCTAAGTTTAAAGTATTGTAGTAATGTAGCAAGTTTGGGACCAAAGAGCACAGTAAAGGTGAGATTGACATCTATCTCTTGATCAGGAGTAAATACTACATGCACAGATTGTAACAGGAGGATTTTCTTGAACAAACAGAATATGCATTATCATAAGCACTTAGGATCAAATTCAAAAACAGCTGTTTTCAAGAGTTAAGAGTAAAGATGTCCCAGAACCCTTCTTCAAGCAATTTGCATAGCAACAGTTGTCACATTAAGTCAATGCACGCGCACGCACACGTGCACACCCCCACACCCATGCATGCACACACCCAGACACGCACGCACCCGCACCCGCACCCGCACCCGCACCCACACCCGCACACACACACACACAATCACCTTCACAATATTGTCAGCATACTTCATCAGCCATGAAACCAGCAAGCCTGTGGAGCCAAGGTTTAATACCACCATCCAAGTTGTAATACTATATCCATTAAAAATTCGGTGCCACCAAGGACCATTCTCAAATCCCCCTCTGAAATCATCCACAACAAGCCGTGCCATATTGAAAATTGCACCAAACCTGAGAAAGAAATGTTATATGAAAATGTTTGCTGTGAAATAGAATTTCCTTTCTTACTATGTATATGCTTCAATTATATTTTGATTGCACAATGAACGTCAAACATCCTTGAATACTTCCAGTAAAGAAAGATTTCTGGTTGAGATTTTTTAGTATTTTTTTTATACATGAGATTTTTTTTTATACATGGTTGAGATATGCAATTGCAACTACTAAAAAATTCAGTATATTAAAAGATATGCTATTGCAACTACTCGAAATTCAGAATATTAAGGGCTTGTTTAGGGAATGAGATGAGATGAGAATTTTGTGAATAGTAGTAAGATAGTTTGTGAATAGTAGTGAGATAGTTTGAGTTGAATCTTTTTTGGATTTTGGGAAAGGAGAGAGAAAAAGTTGAATAAAAAATAATATAAAGTTAAAAATATTGTTAGAATATAGTTTTATAATATTATTTTTGTTTGGAGATTTGAAAAAGTTGAATTGTTTTTTATTTTTTGTTTGAAAGTTTGAGAATGTTGTAATGATTAGTTTGAAAATGTTTATATTTGAATATATTTGGGAAGGAGATGGAATGGGATGAGATGAGATAAGAAGAGAATTTTGGAATGAGATCTATTTCCAAACAAGCCCTAAATAGATGACTTTTCCAATGAGCAATCAAGTCATTGTATGGAGAAAAGATACATACGTATATAATTGTACATTCTGCCAATACAAGCTATCATTGTCCTTCTTCATCAGAAATTCTGTGTAAACGCCTGCCGATGCTGAGAGACAAGCAGATAGGATTCCTAGCATATACCCCTGGATTGGTGCTGAGAATAGAGAGTCACATGAAGCTTCTCCACAACCTTTAATCTACAACAGTTGAAACATCAATAATTAGCTCAGATAAGGTTATTACTTTATAAGTTATCTTATTAGATATTTTCATCACCTTTGAGGAAATAAAGGAACAAATTTTTTTTTTATAAGGATTGGTCTTTCATATAGACAATTTTTTTAACCATGCACCATCAATCAAGGCAAAAATAGAATGCCTTTATCAACTACAAAAGAATATGGCAATGACCATCAAGTGTGATCTCATCAAATGCATATAGGAACGACTTCACATATAACAAGCAACAAAAATACTGTAACAACGAAATTCCTCATATATAATGTTTTTACACCAACAATTTAGATTGATCCAGAATATGATGTGCAACAGACTCAGCATGCTGTTGCAAACTTTAAAACCAAAAAATGGAAAAAATATATTTTCTTAATAGGTAAAAAAATGGAAAATATTCATGCTCTGAGCACTTCAAATGATTTGTGCAATTGATAAGAGAAAAAAATGTTTTGCATAATTGTTTCCAAGATTTCGGGCAAACCACCATAACCCTGCGGCCCTACCGAGCCTGCATCCATATTAGAGTAACCATAGTAAAGGTGACCGTCTTTTCATGTTTTTTTTTTTTTTAACTGGCACCGGGTGTCTGGGAACAGCGTCCCGACTAATCCGGGGGTGCACAGGCCCTCGGCAAGGAATTTCCTGCAAGTGCACCTCTGGTAATCCAAGGGAAAAATCCCCCAATTTGATGACCTCTAGAAATTGTTTGCACCCAGTGGGATTCGAACCTTGGACCTTGGAGGGAGCATACCACCAAGAACAGGGTTTTTACCACTTGAGTTCATATTATCTATGATTGGCCCTAGTACCGATTTTCCAGGTTTCTCCTTTTAAGTGGCTAATCCGATCACCTCAACCCAACAAGTAGCAAAACTTAAAACTAAAGATAATGCTTATGGATTAGTATTATCGAAGCTGTAAATAATACATTCTATCAAGTAGATTCAGCAGATGTAGGTTCCAGTCCCTTATAATGGATGCCGTAGAAAACCAAGCATGAAGCCACCCTGATTAACTCAAGTATTTTTCGAAATTAGCATGAAGATCATTGTATAGCATTACTAGACCAATAGCTCATGAACATGCAAGAAGACATGGTTTCAAGTACAACATGAAACCAGCTTCAATTACATTAATCTAAAATTCCAACTAATCACCTGGCTTGTGGTTGTTCCTATAGCTAATAGAATAATAGCCATCCATTGTAGATTAGATAGCTTCCTCCTCAGAAAGAGCCTAAGCATGATATAAAGTAACTAATCAGTAAACTGTCAACAAGCTCCAACATTAAACAAAATGAAGGTACCTGAATAAGTAACAACAAGCGACACAACCAAAAATTCAAATAAACTCAGTTAATGCGTGACCTCAAAAAGTACAATGAAGGCACCTGAACAATATCCCAGTTGTCACAATCTTCAGATTACCCATTATCTGATAAGTTGATGTATCCACATACGTTAGTGTAGCAAACTGAACATTGTTATGAATTAGATATATGACCGAAGGAATAGGATATAAGCGCACGCTTTTCCACTCCGTTGTCATCCTTGTAGAAGGCGATACCCGGCATTCTCGCCAAAGAAGTACACTAGAAACCACTAGCTGCGGTTAGGGGGAAAGAGAAAAGAAATACCAAAGATTAAAGATTCTGATAACATATGAGCTCGATCGATCCAGTAATTTTGGTTTAAAAATTACCTTAAAAACTTCAGCAAGAAATGGAATAGTTGCATAGTCATACATGTATCGTCCATTGGTTTGAGAGAGGGTTGTCAAAATCCCCTGTCGCGTACAAATCATCAATCAGTCCCCAAGCACGTTTAAATTAGAAATAACTCTTCAAACTCTAGTTTGGAATTCAAGCAAATAATGTAAGCAGGTAATTCTCAACCAAAATGTCACTTTGTTTCCTATTATCATCAGATTCAAATGAAATTCGTCGAATTGATCTGAAAATTACTAAATGTAAAACTTAACATGAAAACCCCAACATTCCGAGTAGGTCTTAGACAATGTAAAGCACGCACACGACGCGGGCGAAAATTGTAGCAAATCGAGCACCGATTATTTATTTATTGTATAGTTTCCGAAGCTCAATTTACTGACCTGGGAGCTGGTGAGGATGGTAAGGAGCGCCGCAACGAAGTACCACTGCATCGTCTTCCACGTTGGTGGTGCTCGAATGCAACGCAGTCGTTTTAGCAATTCCCGCAGTGTGTGGCTACCTAGCTTGTGAGTTCAGCCACCACTTTGGGCTAAAAATATTCTCTCAGACAATTATTAATTTTTTTTTTCCATATATAAAAATCAGTTAGAATGTAAGATAATAAAAATGATTTATTCATTATTAACCAATAAAAAGTAATATTATTCCAATTAAGTAATTTATTTAAACGAGTTTATCAAATTAAATTAAGTGATTTATTTAAACGAATTTATCAAATTATCATGCATACTTTAAATAGGTAAAAGACACATTTTGATAATAATTTTAACAAAGAGAATGAGTTTTAGGTATACTCAGTAAAAATAATAAATAAATAAATAAATTGATTGAAGTCTAATAAAACATGTGTATTTTCACATGTCGATATGAGACAAAAATAAGATGGAGAAAGAGAAATAGAGAGAAAAAATAAATCAAAATAATGAATAATAAAAAATTGGTCTTTATTTACAAGTTATTTATGTTTAATAAGTAAAAGAATTACGCAGAATTAAGAGGTTTCATTCATCTGATTAGGAATAAAAAAGAAAAATGATACACATATAACATTTTTACAGTCTTTTTTATATAACTTTATATAAAATAAATGAGCATTTTTATGAAATAATTTATAAAAATATATTCAATTCAAAATATGATAGTATAATTGTAAAGAAAGTTGCATGATTACTTTTAACCCTTTTTAAATATATATATAAATATATATATATATATATATCTTCCTAATACTTAAAAGCATGTATAAGATCAACAGTAGTGAATAGTAAATTCAATGGATTCAGCGGCGTCGTTCAGCAGCGTCGTCTATCTTATTTCATTCAGTCATATTTTTACATTTTAGTTGAACATTAAACATCTGGTTAGCTCTTCTTCGGACAGTCCAAAATATCTAGCCTTGATAGAAGGGATTGAATGCAAGATATTTTGTAGATTCTGCAGACGTTTCATATTCGAGTGGAGGAAGAAATATTTCTTGCCGTGCTGTTTGAGAGTTTTCTTCTCGCCGTTTGGTATGCAAAAATTCTCAGCATGTTGTTTTTCATCTTCTCTTTCTCGCATATTTATTTTCATTTCAGATGTATTTTCACATCTCTGTTTTTCTGTGTTTCTTTTTGGTTTGACGAGAGGAAGAGAGTTGCCGTGTGCGTGTGAATGGTGGTGTGCGACGGAGAGGGAAAGGGAACTTCGTGGTGGCCGGGTCTGGTAGAGATTGTCGCCGGTATGAAGTGGTGGAGGTGTGGTGGCGTGGGTGGCCGCCTACGGCTGCGCTGGTTGAGAGAAATGGGAGAAACCCATTTCGGATGGGTTTCCGCGGGGGACAAGATTGGGCTGCGCGTGGGGGACATCGGTGGTGGCTGGGTTGGTCGCCGGCGTGAGGGGAAGTCGCCTGTGGTGGTCGTGACGGTAGGTGGCCGCGTACGGCGGCGCCGGTTGAGAGAAATGGGAGAAACCCATTTCGGATGGGTTTCCGCGGAGAGACCTAGGGCTGCGCGTGGGGGACATCAATGGTGCCTCGGTTGGTCGTCGACGTCAGAGGGACTCCCCGGTGGTGGCGGTGAGACTGGCCGGCGCACGGCGGCGCCGTGCTGGGCTGAAGGAGAACGGACGTGAGGAACATTCGGGCTACAGAGAGACAACGTAAGGGAAAAAAAAAATTAATGAGGGAAAAAAAAATAATAAAATCATTATAAATTCACTAAAAAAAATAATATATGTTGAAAAATATCTATTTATTTGTTATTAATAAATAATAGTCAATTGTTTTTTTTTTGGCATAAAACTGAATATATAATATAATGTTAATAGGAATGTTTAGATAGAAAATAACTTTAGATGAAAAATTCAGTAATATCCCTAATAACATCGGTATCCCAGTCAAAATCATTATAAATTCACTACAAAAAATAATTTATGTTAAAAAATATCTAATTATTTGTTATTAATAAATATCAGTCAATTCTTTTTTTCTTGCATAAAATTGAATATATATTATAATGTAAATAGGAATGTTTAGATAGAAAATAACTCTAAATGGAAAACTTAGCAATGTCCCTAATAACATCAGTATCATAGCCAAAATCATTATAAAGTCACTACAAAAAATAATATATGTTTAAAAATATCTAATTATTTGATATTAATAAATAATAGTCTTTTTTTTTTTTGCATAAAACTGAATATATAATATAATGTAAATAGAAATGTTTAAATAGGAGTCTATTTCATTAAAATTCCATAAAGCCCATTGAAGTTAATTAGAAGAAACTTTTTTCTGTTTAAGCTAATACAAGTGAGGCCAGGGTGTACATACTAGGGTGGGTGTAGAGAGGGTAGAGAGGGGATTCTTTCCCATTATTATTTTTAAAAAATAATAAACATTAATTTAATGGTTGATAGACAATGCATGCAATTACATCATAACAATGCGATAGAAATGAGACGGGAACATGAACATTATGCACGCACTCTTAAATGTCACACGGATTTGTGAACAGATCCAAGGCCAAGTATCTACATATGGTATCGACATGATTATTAATCTAGACTTAAGAGATCATATATAATTATTAAGATATTCAGGGACTATGAGTACTTAGTGTGAGGTTGGGTATTAGCTGTTAGCTAGGCCGGGACCCAAAAATTAAAAATAAAATAAAATAAAAGAATTGCAAGAAATAATTAATTAAAGAAAGAAATTTAAATTACCTTCTCAGACACTAATATCCTGATTTAACATGGATCTCAAATATGCCATCTGCATCTTTCCCGCTTGCCTTTCCCCAGTATGCATCCAGCAAGCCACCTCTATATATAATTTTATCAAGTATAATTAATATATATATATATATAATTACACACATCATGTTCATGTAAGGAGGAGGAAGATCAAGAGCAATTAATAAATAATTAATGCTCGGCCAGAAAATTAAAGTGTTTGTTTACCTGTCCATGAAGAAAACAGTATAGCTATACTGAGATACACAAAATCCAGTCAGTACTGCACACAGAACATTGAATAAAATATGTCAGAACATTGAAAATGGGTTTGGGAGCTGCTGGCAAGCAACTTGCTCCACATTTTCCTTTATGCGTGTGGATGGTCGACCTGCCCTGGCACGTGACTTTTGGCTTACTTCTTTTTGTATTGTATTGGTCTTTGTGTTAAGAAAATGAAAGCAGAAATTTGAAAAAATTGATGATTCAAATGAACATATAGTAGTATATATATAAGAGTCTGCAGACAAAATATAACGTTCTAAAAAATTTCAAAATTTGTTGCTCCTTTTTATTTGTTTAAATAGTTGATTCGGTTGTGAGTTTTTGATTTATACATTTTTCGTCTGCAATTCATACTAAAAAAGTCATATAATTTTTGTTGGTGGTGCATTTCTAATTATTATTCTCCATTTTTTGCAGCTTGGTTGAGTTTGCTAACTTGGTTGGATTTCTTTCATCTATTTCTAATAGTATCAAGGTAACCAACAATGCTCTGAATGTATATATTTCAATGGTTGTTTTTTGTTTGTTCAAACATATATTTTGATTGAAAATATTTATGACCTTGCATCATCATGAGCATATAGTGATGTATATATAAAAGTCTACAAATAAAATATAACATTCTCATGTTTATATTTTAGAACAATTAAATACAGGGCAAACGTGCATCGCACGTAACTTCACCACTAGTATATATATATATATATATATATATATATATATATATATATATATATATATATATATTGTGAAAACATAAGTCTCTTGATGTACACGTGCTAAATACAGTAATAATATACTAATGACGCATTGTAATTGATGGGTGTATGCCGTAATGGGTTTATTCATTGACAACGTTGTTAAAAATGAGAATAATTTTCTACGAAGGCAGTAATGATTGCTCAATCAACCGTGAGCGTAGGCTAGAATTGGAGAAGGGCTAGAGAGACTGGATCTCGTTTTATTTTTTATTTTTTTTAAGCAAGTTGTAGCTATATATTTATAAAAAAATAAAAATACATTGAGTCCATGCTATTTATTTACTGGATCTCATTTTAGCTAAGGAATATTGTAGGAAAAATCCATTTTAAATAGAATAATGGTTTTTGCAATATTTGGACCGTAAGCTCTATAGGCAAGCGGAATTATTTATATTAGAGAAATGATATTTATAGTTTTAAAATATGCAAGTTCTACAAATACTATTTGAAAAAAAATAGTTAAATCTAAAACCTAAATGAAAAAAATCAATTTTTAATGTTAGACTAAACTTTTTTTAAATGGAATATACGAGACTTACACACCCTATACTCTTTGTATTATACATGAACTATTCTTTGAAAAAAATAGTTAACTATAAGTTAAATATGAAAAAGATTATTATTTTTTTAATTATGGATCCCACTTTTTTCATGTAAGGAAGACTTGCACACCCTATACTCATATTATGCCTGATCCCATCCGGCCACAAACAAATAGGCTCAAACACATTAGTTTTTTTTTTTTTTTTTAATTCAACTATGTATGTATTCATTTCATCAACCATTCACGTGTTGCATTTTTTTCCTTTATAATCAAATTGTACACAGTTGTTAGAACTTCCTCTATCCAGCATTATTCTTTATCAGACTTTAAGCCTAACTTTGCCAATTGGTGAGCCACTTCATTCCCTTCTCTTCTTATAAAATTAACAGTCCATATATTCTTTATATCTTCAATGGGCTACCCATTTCATTTTTTTCCTTCTGGAACAAGGCTCCTCTTAAAGCATGCAAGGGGCCACCCACCATTTCCCATTGCCCCTCACTCCTTAAGGAATTAGAGGCTTTCTCGTATCAACCCTCACAACATCAATGACCTCTTTTGCATCTCCTTCAAAATCAATCTCATGGAAGCCCAACTCATTACATAAGCACATAGCCCTCCTTAAGGCATTACATTTAGCCATAAAAGGGGACCTGACATAATCTCTACTAGCACACATTGAAGCTAAAACATCTTCATTACAGTCCCTTATCATAATACCTATACACATCCTCTGTTGAGTTAGCAACATTGCAGCATCGAAATTAGCTTTGAATCTATCACCATCTAGTTTCCTCCATTCCACCATTTCCACAACCCCCTTATTCAGACCACAATCCTCTTATTTCCTTTATTTGTCTGCTGAAATTCATCCAACTATACAGTAGCATTCTATACCACTACTTTGGGGCAAGAAAACTTTTCTTCAAAGTAAAATTTATTCCTTCTTAACCACACATTCTTCATTATTACCATCACTTTCTCTACTTTATCTTTTGGTAGTTTTCTATACACTTATGTCCATAGCTGTAAAAAATCCCAGCAGCTGTTCTTCCATTTATTCACAAGACTAACATTTTCTGCCCACACATCAGAGGCAACTGGACAACCCCATAGAACATGAATGACAGATTCCTCTTCCATTTTACAGATGGGACATCTCGAATCTTCAATCACTTTCCTTCTCCACAGATTCAGTCTTGTAGGTAGAATATCATTTATGGCTCTCCACATAAAGTGTTTTGCAACTCCAAATATCTTCGGCTGCTACACATGCCTCCACACCTTAGCCCTCTCCCCTTCCTCAGATCCCCCCCCCCCCCCCCCCTTCTTTCTTTCTTTGTTGAGCTACATACGCACTTTTCACAGAAAATTTTCCATTTTTTGAGAAGCTCCATGTCAGTTTATTTGTAGCACCAGTTCTACTAATAGGAATAGCACATATAATGTTAGCCTCTTCCTCCATAAAAATTCCTTTCACTAACTCTTCATTCCATGTTCTTCCATCTTCACCAAACAACTCATTAACATTTGAGTTAGCATTGAGGAGTTTCACAGGAGATTGGACACAATAAGTGGTAGGATTTGGTAGCCACTTCTGTCTCTAAACCCAGGAGACAGGCCCAAGTACTTCTCATAACTATCACTCACTACCGCACCAGCTTCTTGAAATATAATCTTTCTAGTCTCACCTTTTGTATTAGAGCTGAAAAATATCAATGTTTTCTGCTTGTTTAGCACTTGGCCAGAAGCTCTTTCATATACACCCAAAATTGAGTAGACTTTTTCCATTCTTCCACCATTGCATTTCAAAAGATTACACAATCTTCAACAAATAAAAGGTGGTTCAACCTAGTCTTTCCTCTAACTGCTACAGTCCCCCTTATAACTCTAATGCTCTCTGATTTAATCATGAGTTGGCTAATGCCCTCAACACAAATTATAAACATGTAAAGGGGTAGAGGATCTCCTTACCTCAGTCCTCTTAAAGGAACAATATCATTTCCAGGTACTCCATTCACCAACACATTAAAGCTCACAGTCAAGACATATTTCATGACCACGCTCACCATTTTTTCACCAAACCCCAATCTCCTCATCATTGCCTCAAGGAAGGGCCACTCCACCCTATCATAGGCCTTGGACATATTCAGTTTAATGGTCATGCTTCCTACCCTCCCTTTCTGCTTTGTCTTCATGGTATGTAACATTTCATATGCAATCATATTGTCTGTGATTAGCCTGCCAGGAATGAATGCACTCTGGTTTGAGGAGATAATCTCAAGCAGCACTTTTTGATTCTGTTAGCCAACACCTCGGAGATTAATTTATACAACACATTGTATAAACTAATTGGTCTAAACTCCATCACATATTTGGGGGCCTTCACCTTTGGTATCAAAGTTATATGTGTTTGGTTAATTCCCTCTCCCATTCACCTTCTTTTAGAAAATTCAGAACAACACTGCATGTCTCCTTCCCTACAATTTTCCAGTGGCTTTGATAAAACCCTACCCAAAAACCATCTGGGCCAGGGGATTTAAAAGCTTACATATGTTTTAAAGTCGCTTCTACCTCTTCAGCTTTAAATCCCCTCCCAAACCCACCATCGTTCCTTTTGTTATCATTTTGTCAGTCTCCATTGCACACTCATTTAACTCAGTTGCAGAAGGATGTGATGAACTATATATCCTAGAGAAATGGTTCCAGAAAGCCTCGTCTACCTCTCCCTCTTCTTTTACCTCTTTCCCCTATGAGTCAACAACCTTAGTTATCACATTTTTCTTCTTTCTCTAATTTGCACATGCATGGAAGAATTTTGTATTTATATCCCCTTGTTGCAACCAATGCCTCTTTGCCCTTTGTGTCCACCATAGGTTATCTTGGTCTAACAGAATGCCCAACTCCCATTTCAACTTCTTAATATCTTCTAGATTTACATGTCCTTCACTATCTTGGAGAATTTTCAATTGTTCAACTTTCCTTTTCATGGCCCTCTCTCTTTCAGCTACTAAATTGTTCAGTCTTGGTGAACCTTTTTTGTAGGATCACCACGCACCACATGTTTTCTCCACTCATTTTCAACTATTCTGCCACACTCCTCCATCTCCCAACACTTCTCATATTTGAAAGTCCTCCCCTTATATCTTTTTTTAGTTATTTCCTTGTTGAAAGGCAATATAAGAGGTCTATGTTCAGAACACCATGCCACCAATGCTTCCACCCCCACCTCTGAAAATTGCATTCTCCAGTTTTGATTTGCAACAGCACGATCCAGCATTTCCTTAATGAAAGTACCATCACCATGGCCATTATTCCATGTAAATTTACACCCCCTCCATCCCAAGTCATGTAACATTCCACATCCAAGTGCTTTCCTAAACATTTCTATTTGCTCTTTTTTTCTTCTTGTGACAGAATTTCATTAAAATCTCCCACTACACAGCAACATGTCTCAAGTGGTGGCTTGAAAGATTTCAATAAATTCCACGATAAGTTTCTCATCCTTTGATCTGGGTTCCCATAAAACCATGTAAAGAGCCATCTTGCATTCCCCACCTCACCCTTAACCCACACATTGATGTGTCGTTGGGAGTAGTTCACTAACTCCACCACATCATCATTCCTCCATAGCATTATTAACCCTTCACTCATACCCCTTGGCTCCACCTCAAAACATCCATCAAATCTCAATTTTCTCTACAAAAACCCATTATATTTTCTTTCATTCTAGTTTCCATTAAGAAAACTATTTCAGGCTGCTTTTCCTTCAATAAGGAGCAAAGGACTTGAACTGTTCAAGGGTTCCCAAGCCCCTAACAGTTCCAACTTAATATTTTCATTACTCTTGACTGGGCTGGCAAGCAGCCTCAACCATTCCACAGCTAATGACAGCTGCATCCCCACCACTCTCTCCTTTTTAACTTAATATTATATTTTTATTATTTTTATCATTGAAATTGTAATTTTAAACCTATGCGTATTTGTTATTGTATGGTTTGTAAGATTGGTTTTATTATATGCTAAAATTTGAAAAATATTGATATATATTTTTTTAAATATTGTGGTTATTAATAAATATATATTTTAACTTTTATGTGAAATTATGTTAATCAGGTCAAATAAGTTATGCGTTTTAGTTTAATCCATTTACATGAAACAAACATGTTTAAATGAGTCGTGTCGTGTTAACATATTTCTAATGAATTGTTAAATGAGTCAAAACGTGTGACATGACACAACCCGTTATCTAAAGGGGTTGGGTTAGGGTTTAAATGTTTGACACATTTAGTTTAATGGGCTGGGTTCAGGTTGACTTATATAGTTGAATGTTCATAACTTGACAATGAACATGACCCGAAAATACAATTTGCCACGCCTATGCAGATGCAAGAATTGGTAGCACTTGTTGTACGTTGCTGCTCTTGCTCACTAAGGCCTGGTTTAGATAATCAAATTTCATCATCTCATTTCATTTTATTTCAATATTTAAACACTATAAATATAAATTCTTTTCAATTTCAAATCTTTAACTTTTTCATTTAATTATTATCTAATCATTACGACTTTTCTAAACTTAAAAAAAAAAAATTCAACTTTTTCAAATCTCAAAATAAAAATTATATTAAAAAATATATTCTAACAATCTTTTAACTATATAATATTTTTATTCAACTTTTTTTCTCTCTTATTTCTCAAAACTCCATAAATTATCTCAACTCAAACCAATTCAAACTCATCTCACCTCAACTTAAATATTATACTATTATTCACAAATCATCTCAACTCACTCTCTAAATCAACCCTAAGTTTGCCCGTTTTGCTTTAGCCTTGGCATGAGTATTGTTCATAGAACAACTATTCCCAGTAGGGAACTTCTAGGGCCACTGAGAAATGGTTTCGAGAAGTTCTACCGATAAGTGTAAATACATTTTTTTATTTTATGTGTTGTTTAAAGCATTTTATAAATCACTTTAAATATTTTTTAATAAAAAAAATTCACAAACTCATTT
This sequence comes from Juglans regia, assembly GCF_001411555.2. Classification (NCBI taxonomy): domain Eukaryota; kingdom Viridiplantae; phylum Streptophyta; class Magnoliopsida; order Fagales; family Juglandaceae; genus Juglans; species Juglans regia. The sequence goes on along the minus strand of NC_049902.1, from coordinate 29,792,255 downwards.
AAAAGTAATTTTTTAATCAATAAGTTTAAAAAAAAATGAAGAAGAAACTACCAATTGATAGCCTTTCTAGATGGCTATCCTAGGTGTGGGATAAGCATTTCCCTATCCAATACTAATTCGTACCTTTTTCTACTTGTCTTTTGGGTTGAGCAGAACTCCATTGTCATCCTTGTAGAAGGGCATTCTCGCCAAAGAAGTATACTAGAAACCACTAGCTGTGGTATAACATATGAGCTTCACTGATCTAATAATTTTGATTAAAAAAGTACCTTAAAAACTTATGCAAGAAATGGAATAGTTGCATAGTCAAAGCATGGGGGGAGTGATTAAAAGAATCTGAAGAAGGCTAAGTTGCAATTAGACACTTGGAACAGACGAAGCTTTGGCAATGTTCAAAAGAATCTAAAGAAGGTTATGTTGCAGTTACAGTTACTTCAAGACTCAGATCCAAGAGGAGATTAATTAAAAAGGCTCGAGCAGAGGTACTGCATAAGTGGTTAGAAAGGGGAGAGATAATGTGGAGACAAAGATCAAGGGTTTTAAAAACACTTGTTTCTTTCACCATAAGGCTTCATAGAGAAGGGCCAGGAATGTATACGCAACTCCTCAGGGAATTGGCAAGTGGATGAAGCTATAGATGCAAGATCAAGGCCGATTCATTCTTACCAAGTCATGAGTACATTAAAATAAATAATTATGTTGACTTGTAGTTAAGTGGTATTTTCCTCTTTTTTTTTTTTTTTTTTTGGCAGTAATAAAAAGGAGGATTAGGTCGTGTTCTAACTCTACGTATGAGTCATTTCTTACTTTATAAAATTAAAAAAAAAAAGGGTGGGCTAAGATCGTGGATGAAAAACAAAACATTGGGTCAATTTCAAGGTATTTGAAAACAACTTTAAATAATTTCCAATGCCGGCCAAACGTTTTGCTTCCAATGTAACTTTAAAAATTGATATAAAATACTAAATAATTGTAAGGTCCTTTATATTCTAATGTAAATTTGGCGTAAATCTGATTTCATAAGGTGTTTCGTGAATGTGACACTTTGCCATTACTATTGTTATTAATTAGAAGAAGACCGAGGAATAAGAAAGACCCTTGTACGTTATGTTAGGGGCAAATTAAATAGAACGTGCCGTGATGGACGTCACGACTTGGAAGTTGGTCTAGATTCTAGAACCATTTTCTTTATAGTAATATTAATTTTTTTCATGTAAATTTTATAAATTGAATAAACATTGGAAAGATATAAAAATCATCTATAATTAGAGAACTGAAACAAATCCATGGAGGATAACTGTCTAGGCTGCCAACAGATAAGCCATCACAACTCATTTTACTTGGTGGTTCAAAGTGGACTTTTCACCCTTTTTAATTAATTTAATTATATTATATTTACTTATTAAGCCCGTCAAAGTTACGTGTTTTGGACTTTCAAACGCCGTCCGTTTGGCGTTTACCACCATTACCAGACTCCCACCTCAATAAACGTCACCGTTTCTACCCTCCAAAAGGCTTTTGGACGTCACCGTGAAGCTTCAAACGAAATTAAATAGTATTTATTATTATTATTATTATTATTCGATAAGCGAAAACGAAACTCGCGGGAACACAACATAAAATTATAAATAAAGGTCCCGAAGAAACCTGACCTTTTCAACTGCCAATTTCTTTAGAATTTCTAAGCAAGCTGACAAAAACTGCTTCTTCTTGATGTTGTCTTTGCTGGTTCTCTGATATTTCTTTTTTTTTCAGCATTTTCCCAACCGAAATTTCATTAAAAATAAGAACCCGACGAAACTGTATCCTCGGAGTTTCAGACCCAATTACCAAACAGAAACGTATTTTTTCAGGTGTTTTTTTCTTTTGGCGTGCTCTGGTGGTAATGGAATTGGTCGGTTTCAACATCTGCTTTTGTTGGCAACTTTCTTATTTTGATTTTCTGTGTTTTTGTTTTTTTGGGTACCCATATGGGATGGTCAGATCACATAGAATTCTTAAGAACGGAGATTTTTGGATGCTATGAAGGAAGAACCTTTACTGCAGGTATATACGCTGAAGCCCTTTTAGTTTTCAACTATTATATATGTGTATATATGAATATATGTATATTTCACTTGTTTGGTTGTTAATTTCTCAAACGAAATCTATGTTGCCCGTTGTTGATGATTCATGAAGTTGTTTTGATTTGTTATGATTTATGAACACCTTTGTCCTTTTTGTTTCTTTTTTACTTTTCCAAAATTCCGTGTGTTTCATCTCTGATTTCTTCAATTTTTTCCCGTTTCTTAAAACCATCATCTGTAGGCGGCTGCATAGCTGAATATTGTGTTGCATCTTGAGGATTTCATTGCAGTTGCTTGATTTCTTGGATACCCGAATAGGGATTTGCCTTCCATAGCCCGGAATGGAACAATTCCGGCACATTGGAGAGGTACTTGGAAGTTTGAAGGCTCTCATGGTATTGCATGACGATATTGAATTCAATCAATCTCAGTGCCGCTTGCTGCTTGATATTTTCTGTTTGGCATTTGACACGATCGCGGGGGAGATCAAGCAGAACCTGAAGTTGGAAGAGAAGAATAGGAAATGGAAAGCTCTTGAGCAGCCTTTGAGAGAGCTCAACAGAGTTTTCAAAGAAGGAGAGCTCTATATCAAGCATTGCTTGGATTCCAAGGATTGGTGGGGAAAAGCAATCAGTGTCCATCAGAACAAGGACATTGTTGAATATCACATCCACAACTTGTTCTGCTACTTCCCGGCCGTAATTGAGGCCATTGAGAATGCTGGAGAGATAGCAGGACTTGATGAGGATGAGATGCAAAAGAGGAGAGTCGTGCTCATGAGGAAATATGATAAGGTTTGGAATGATCCTAAACTCTTCCAATGGAAATTTGGGAAGCAGTACTTGATCCCTAGAGAAATTTGCAACCGGTTGGATGGTGCTTGGAGGGAAGATAGATGGAGGCTAATTGAAATACTAAAGGAGAAGAGAAGTTCGGTGTCTGCTTCATTGACAAAAAATGAGCTTCAGCTTTGCAACTTACTGCTTGAGAAACTAAATGGGTCAGAGCAATTTAAGGGGAAACTCTTTCCAAGTTCCATTTTATTAGGAGCAAAGGATTACCAAGTGAGGCGCCGGTTAGGAGGGGGAAGTCAGTACAAGGAAATTCAATGGTTGGGGGAAAGTTTTGTTTTAAGGCACTTCTATGGAGAGATTGAGCCTCTGAAACCTGAGATTTCCTCTCTCCTATCTCTTTCCCATCCCAACATATTGCAATACCTTTGTGGCTTTTATGATGAGGAGAAGAAGGAGTGCTTACTTATTAAGGAGTTGATGAACAAGGACCTTCGCTCCTACATGAAGGAGAACCGTGGCTTAAGGAGACAGATTCTATTCTCTATCCCGGTAGTCGTTGACATCATGCTTCAGATTGCAAGAGGCATGGAGTATCTCCACTCTCGGAGGATCTATCATGGAGATATGAACCCTTCTAACATCCTTCTCAAAGCGAGGAATCACACAGAAGGTTATTTTCAAGCAAAAGTCGCTGGTTTTGGTCTATCATCAATCACGAATTCTACTTCTCGAAATGCAACAAAACAAAACACCGAACAGAATACGGAAAACCCTTTTATTTGGTATGCACCTGAAGTTCTGGCTGAGCAAGAAAAGCCTGGAAGTGCTTGCACTTCCAAGTACACTGAGAAAGCAGATGTCTACAGCTTTGGGATGCTTTGCTTTGAGCTCTTGACAGGGAAGGTTCCTTTTGAAGACAGCCATCTTCAAGGAGAGAAGATGAGCCGAAATATAAGGTCAGGGGAGAGGCCTCTCTTTACATTGCCTTCACCTAAATACCTAGTGAACTTGACCAAAAAATGCTGGCAAACTGACCCAACACAGCGCCCAAGCTTCTCATCCATCTGTAGGATTTTACGCTCCATTAAGAAATTCCTGGCCATGAGCCCTGACAATGGTCAACCTGAACTGCAGTTACCTTCTGTAGACTACTGTGACATAGAGGCCTTGTTCAAAAAAAAGTTTTCTGCAGAAGGTGGTGGTGAGTTAGCCCCAGTATCTCAAATTCCATTTCAATTGTTCGCATATAAACTTACGGAGAAGGATAAGACTTGTATGAGCATCAAGGATAAGTGCAGTGATCCGGCAAATGATGTAGCCTCAACTCACAGAGAAGATGAAGTATCCGTGTTGGATGATCAATTGGTTCCGGCCAGCGATGCAGGCTCAGTTTCTTTTGATGTGTTGTCATTTTGTTCTGAGACACCAATTAAGAAAGTAGTAGCAAGAAAGAAATATCCAGAATCGAAGACGAGAAAAGTCCCAGGTATGTTGCTTCTAAACTCAGCTCATTTTCCTTATATCATATGGGAAGAACTATCCATTCAATCTTCCTGCTGCAATATCACCAGGACGTTCAATCTTCTAAACTAGTTTGAGTTGCTTACGCAGGAACACCAAAATCTCAGACACCAAGACGTTCACCAGCACAATTGCCATTGAGAAAATGTGCTCACAGTTTGAAGACGAACAGAGGGAGTAAGTCACCATTGGTTATGAGCCCCTTGCACCCAAGTATAGGAAGGAGTTCTGGCCCAGAATCTAGGATAATGTAGTGACCTCACCATACTGCAATAGGGATGTCGGTGTTCCATAGAAATTTTGTCCGAAGCCTGGGATTCTCATCATAATTTCACACATTTATGTCACTCTTTGTTCTACGTGAGAGAGAATATATGGTTCGGTTTGAAAGGTTAGAGACAGCGAAACTTTCATGCTTGGCTGCATCATGTAATACCTATAGAAGTTTCTCTTGTTATAGGCCTTCATAGTTTTACTGAGTAGCTAAATTTTGTGATTTATATTTTCTGCCTATTATTTTTTTTTTCCCTCTTTTTTTAAGAGTTCTGTCAATAATTTTCAAAACTGAAGATTATAAAAACGTTTTATTTCCCTATTACGGTTTTAAGGTTTTTCTATTCATCAAGACGATGGCCCTAATACAAAGGAAAAAACAAAGAAACGCTTTGAGACATTCATCCCTCAAACTAAAAACATGGAATCACGTATAAGTATAAAATTGTAATAGATATACTGTAAAGACTGAATGGGAATGTGTTGTCAGATCTTAAAAGAAACATATACATCAAATTTAAACAGATTTACAATATTAATTTCTTACTATGGACATTCATTTCTTAAATACAGTTCCTGTCCGTGTTCTGAGCCGTCTCTGAAAAACCACTCGGATTAACAAATGCTAGTCAGTCCTTCATGAAAACCTATGCAATGACTACTTCAAAGCAAATCTTTTGTTCAGGGGAGCAACTGCAAAAAGAAAAAAGAAAAAGAAAAGATCACTTGTTGTCTTTTCTTGTTGGGAAGTAATTAAATGCCCGGAACAGCTGCACCCCAAATCCTATATTTATCTTGAATTTGTTCTGAATTCATGTTGTTCAGGATCAATCATTTTGCACCTTAAAGCAATATGTCTGGCCTCTTCTATCGATGACAAGATCTGTGGTTTTAGTATTTCAATCTTCTGATGTGGAGATCTGGTCGCAATTTCTTGCTGGCTTCTCTTCCAAGATTTTCTTGGGCTAAGATGCAGCAGAATCAATGATTTTAAGTGAGTTAAGCCCTTCAGATGAACAGCTACATCTGAAGAAATCTTTTTAGATTCTCGGAACTTCCCCCACGTATAAATTATGGCAAAATAGTCCTCCAGGAAAAGCCTTGGGCGGGGGGGGACTGACGAGCTTATAAAGAAGCCACTGAAGACTACAACTCCTTGTCCTCGGGCAGCTGACTTTTCCTCAAACCAACTGCAACACTTTTATACACCCACTGGAATTGGCAGCAACAACCATTTCTGATTTCCCTCTCCAACACACACTCGAAACAAACTGCCCATTGTCTTCATCGGTCTCTTTTCCGGAGATAGGATCAATAGAGCCAAACTTGTGGGAAGTAATTGGCATAGGCAGAGATCCATGATAAGCATAAACCTGAAAACAACGAGTCCGATTTAAGTAATGAAGTCCATTATCTTATGAAAAGAAAATGCAGATACTAGTGAACCTTGAACAGCACTAGGAAGCTTTTTTGGAACTTCGCCAATTTTGTCCAGGTGACTAACTAACTTCAATTACAAGACGGGAACAAAAAAAAAAAACTCTTCGTCCTTTGTTAATCAATGAACTCAGCGTGACACTATCAATGAAGGCATACCTCATTCGTTTCTGAACCACATGCTATGTAACCATCAGCAGTGGATAACCCCACAAAATTCTGAGGAAGCAAATGAGCAAAGTTGAACCGACCAAGAAAAGGAAGCAAATGTTAGATTCTTAAGTCAAAGAAAGATCTGTAACAGATGTTAGACTCAAAAACGAGAGATAAATAGGTTGTAGCATTACTTAGCAAACATATATACATGCATATATACCTTATCAAAAAAATATACATACATACATACATATATATATATATATAGAACCTACCTTCTCGTTAGTATGCCCACTAAGGGTTAAGCTGCAAGCATTAGTGGACAGACCACTAGGACTGGTTTTGTTGAGATTCCAAAGCTTTAATGTGTTGTCAGTGGATGCAGAAACAAGTGTTTCAGAGTCCAAAAATTTCACATAGCTTACAGTTTTTTCATGGCCAGCCAATACACACCAAGGGATTTTAGAAAACCGAATGTCGAAGCAATAAGTCCGATAATCAGCAGACCCAAAGGCCAGCAAATGTGAGGAGTGAGCGGAGAACTGAACACAGCAGACATTTGCAATGTTCTTGATTGTATCTAAACAGTTCTTCTGCACAAGAAGTTTATTGCATAAGACTCGAAACCTTTAACCAGAAGCCAGAGCTAGAAAGTAATAGTTCTAAAATGTGACATCAACTTCACATGGCTTAAAGTAAAATTGTCACCATCCATCAAGCCACATGCGCATCTTGCCAATTGACCCAGCAAAGGAAATTTCTTCCCATCCTACTTAAATTGTTTCCTAAATATAAGTTCAAATCACAAGATTGCATTTGCCATTCACCATGTTCAATAAGCGGTATAAAGATAAACTTTTAGGGAATAAAGTAAATCTCTCTAGAAAAAAATGTTCTTGAAAGATCAATAATTTTACATTAATGATGAAGAAACTTTGCAGCTTCTGTAACCAAAAGAAGATATAAATTAAACAAAATCACTTTTTTCCTTGTGCTTTCACTAAAACCATTGAGATAATAGGGTTCCAAAGAACAAAAGACAATCAATTTCAAGTGAAGCACCGGTTCTATTGAGAGCCAATTTTCTTCTACGACTGTACTGCTGCATTTATGTGTGTGTGTGTGTGTGTGTGTGAGAGAGAGAGAGAGAGAGAGTAATCATGCCTCATTAATGCTCCACAGTTTCACTGAGCAATCATCACTGCCACTAGCCAAATTTGTCGGACATACTCGAGAAAAGTCAACAGACCAAGCCCTCTTTTCGTGCTCTGCAAATTGAGAAACCACTTGACCAGTACTTGCATCCCATAACTGGAAATGAGTCCAAGCAAATCATGTCATGAGCAATGAGGATTTGTCAAAGCATGGTAAGCCCACAGGTTAAAACTTCGTGCATCAGGGAAGCAAATAAGAACCTCCAGTGTTCAAAATTAACTCGTGATACTATGGATCAATTATTCAAAAAGTCTATATTGTATTATCAATACAGAAATACTGGATCATTAATCATCATTTTTTAAACGAACACTTTGCCCATATTTTCAGCCTATTGTTTTACATATATGAGATATGTCTAAAAGAAAACTACGAATCCTCCCTTACCTATCTTGAACATAATCTTAGCCTATAACTTTACATGGCATATGGGTAAGGGAACGGATCCCCTAAATATTGGGTAGCTATCGTTAAAACCAGGTTTAAATGGGTGGAGTAGCAGAAATTGAAGCCAAAAGGGTGAAAATTTCTATTAAAATTAACAGTGAGAACTATAATTAAAGAGACATGTATTGACATACCTTCACTACACCATCATAATCAGTTGAAGCCAGATAGTTCTTGACATAGTTGTTCCAACAAACACAACTGAGCTTTGATTTATTTGAAATCTCAGTTACTGGATAATGAAAATCAACAGAATCATTGTAGAGTGCATTAAATTCATATATCTTTATTTTCTTTGATATCCCAGCAGCAGCAAAATAGTCCTCATCCCGGTCAAAGCTAAGAGAACAAATGACATTTGCAGAATTATTGAAATCCCCATTTCTTAGTATCCCACGCGCTTCAAACTTACTATAACGAGCATACTTGCATAAACCATCAAAGAAAGCTCCGACACGATCTGTAGGAATCTGTTTATCTTCATCCTTTTGGGCCAAATGCCAGTCCTCACGATTTCTCAGCAAATCCTTATCTGGGCGTATTGCAGCATCACCTTCAGGGAGCTGGATTTTGGACCTCATGGAGAAGTAGGCACTTTCAAGCTGATCAATATTCCTTGAGAAACTCAACTCATTTGTAGTAGAGATAGGGGATGATTGAGAAAGCACATCCAAACTTGGTCGTTCTTTATGATAGAGCCTGTTCTCCCTCCTATAGAGGGAGTCATCATGAAAGTAAGAATTAACAAATGAGTTCTTTAAACTGCATCTCCTGTCAACCTCTTCAATATCCGCTTCTAAACAGCTAATGTCTTCTGCTAACTTGGAAGCATGTTCCTGCTTGCACTCTTTCAATGAAACAAGGAAATGCGATAGCAGTTCTGATTCAGCATCATCTTGTTCAATGGATGATGATAAGTCTGCTGCACACACCTCCTCCACTCCATTAATCACTTCAGATTGCAGAATCTCCCTGTTAGAGACAAACAATTATCAACTCAGCAAATTGTGTCAGCGTACAAATCAAAGCCAGAGTCCAAAATTCATAGGATTCACATCAGCTTTATTATATTGGATAATCCTATAAGGCTGTAACTTCTGACTGTCACCCATTACCTAACAGAATTTTTCTATCAAACAAAAGTCCAGTATCTTGTTCCAGTTAAAGCATGGGGAAAGACATTTGGTAAGTCCTGGCTTCAAATTCTCCATATCAGACACTGACAAAATTTATCAGACTTTAACAACAAATAGCTAAGTATTACCTGGTTGTTGGGCGCAATGATGGCTCAGGATGAATTAGCCAGAGACAGAATCCAGCTTCCTTGGGATTTTCGGATAAAAAATTAGGGGGAAGGATTCTATGACGCAAATCTGACATTGCTGCAGCATGCGCTCTTTCGGAGTTAAAACGACCAAGTAGCTGGGAAAAAAGACCCAAGCTAATTCATTAAGATATAAATTGGTTATTCAATACCTTTAGTAAGAGGTAAGAGTAAACAACTGCTAGCAGTAAATGATAATCATCAACATAACTCATATGTCCATCTGACCAGAAATAGACTAAAGTAACAAATCCATATCCCGAACTCAGATTCAAAGAACAAAGCTACCAGCTACCCAAATACTTTTTTACCACTTTCCTTTGCTACTACTATATCGTGGAGTTGTAGTTCAGTGTAGAAAGGTACTTCAAGTTTGAGAACAAGTGGCTAAAAGAAGAAGGCTTTGGGACTAGGTGAAACCATGGCGGTTGTCATACAGATTTCATGGATCTCCAAGTTTTATCTCGGCAAAAAAAGGGAATGAAGAGGAATTGACTTGTCAAGAAAAGGAAAATTATTCTTATGGAGGAACAACATAGCGAAGTTTTAGTAGAAGAAAAGACACCTGTATGAAGTGAAGGAGTTAAGAAAGGAGATCACCCATGATTTAGAAAGACTTACCTTTTAAAAGAGACAAGCTGGAAACAGAAATTAAGGGCCTTGGAGCAGAGCAACGTGGATAAGAACACTAGCTTTTTCTGTAGAGTGGCCAACTAGAACAAAATAAATAATACCATTGATTCTATGCATAAAATTTAGTTTATACAGACCCCAAGTGGATGGGCTCGCATTATATGCATTGAGGAAGCTAAATGGATGGAAACAGAGTTTGGGGAGGATGAGGTACTAGAAGTGTTGAAGGATTTGAATGGTGATAAACGATGGGTATTCGCTTCCTTTCTTTTCAACTTGCTGGGAGGTTGTTAAATAGACTTCTGAATGACTTTTAGGAGTTTTATACATGGATGATTTTAGAATGTATTTAGGTGTTCTTTTGTATACTTCCTGAGTACACGGGCTATGTCTATTTCATTCGTATTAAAAAAATTACACTTACTTAAAAAAATAAATAAATAAATAAATAAAAAAGGAGTTGTTTTATACATGGGGGAATTTTGAAAGAGTCTCAATGCAATGTTTATCCTAAGAAGGCAAGGGCCGTTAATGTCCAAGATTTTCATCTTATTTAGTCTCTTAAGTTACTTGTTCTCATGCTTTGAAGCTACTCAGGACTGAAGATTAACTTAGTCAAAATCATAATTAATTTTTGCGGGGGCTGTTGAATATATTGGAGACTTACCGAGTTATTAGGGTGGAGAGTAGTAGCTTTACCCATGAAGTATTCAGGACTTTGTTTAGGTGTACCATTTAAAGGCAAAATTAATATGGGATGGCATCATTGAGAAGACAAAACGACAGTTGGTAAGGTGGAAGTGACTACATATCAAAAGGAGGCAGATTAACTTTGATCAAAAGCACTTTATCTAACTTGCTCACTGACTATCTTTCTTTGTTCCCTATACCAGCTGATGTGGCACATTGAACTGAGAAGCTTCAAAGGGATTTCTTACGGGAATTGGTGATAAGGTGAAATCAATTTAGTCAGCTGGCCAAAGATTTGCACACAGGTCTATTATGGAGATGGATGAGTGCAATACAATAAAAGATTTGTAGTTTGGTAGCACAAAAGGAGGAGAAAGTGTACGAGTCATTCAAAACAAGAATGACTAAGTACACCAACAGGGATCAATTCAAGGTGGAGGGTACCATATTAGTAGAGGAAAGCTGAATACAGTGTGGATCAGGAATATGATTGATTTGGACAACCATACGTGGGCTTTATCCAAACTTTTTTGCTATCAGACCAAGAGGTGCAGTTGAACTTTAAATTCCGAGAGCTATTTTTCCTAAGGTACATGGCTTTCATATTTCATTGATCAAGTTCTTTGCAAAACAAATACTTGATCGAATCAAAACTCCATATCATAAAGATATCCACATTCTTCAACTGAATACTCAAGAAATAAAAAATAGAGTCTTTTCAAACTCACCAGTACCTCAAATCATGAGTCCGTATGTTAGAGATATTTAACATATATCTGTCACAGATTCATAATCATTTGCAAAACATAAACCACAGTACAAGTTAAGGAACATTACATTATTACTTCTTACTTATCAAAAATAAGAACATTACATTATTCAACAACCCATTTATAGTTTCAAACACAAAATGACCAACAAACAAAATTGTCTCTAGATGGACAAAACAAACAGACAGACACACATAGCAGTAATCTCTAGCTCAATATAGTAACAAGTTGAGATAGTCATGCATTTCCCCATTCATGGTTTCCAGAAATGACAACAGGTGAGAAATATCATACAACTAGTGCTAGATGGACATATGCTTGCACTTATAAACGTATCTGTTTTAGTCCCGGAGTTCAACACCAATAGAGCAAATGCATCTGGCTGCAGTCTAGGATAAGGAATAATATAAAAGCTGAAATGGAAATTTCAAGCGGTATAAGGAGAAGCAGCATCTCACCTCAAAAAGAAGAACACCCAGAGAGTATATATTCGAAGAAGTAGTGCAGCCATCCTCAACGAGCTCCTCAGGACTTCTATACCACTTCTCTTCCAACTGGTCACTTAAAGACGGCAAGTGCTGTTGAGCTATAGTAGGCTTACAATGACTGCTGGACTTGCTCTGAGTCTCACATTCTCTACCTGGGTTATCTTCATTATACTCACTACAAGAATCCTGTGGCCAAGTGATTCTAATGCTGCTGTCAGGTGAAGTTTCAAATTTGTAGCCATGTCTAGAAGGGAAATGATTCCACCGCCTAGTGAAGTTCACATTCTCCTTGAACTTTTGCTTCTTTGCACATAAAGCAGCAGTGGGAAACATTCCCTGCTCTAGGGGCCTTTTTCTCAGAAGACCATTATTCAAGTGCAAAGTATTATGATCCACGTCACTATCTAACATTTCTCTGAGAACAGGAGACCCAATGTACTTAACCTGATTTGATGGCAACAACCTGAAAGAAGAGGCTCGTAAGTCCTTCAAGGCAACTCCTTGAGAGTGAGAATGGCTGACCCCATCCACAATCTGTCTAAATATATTCAAACACTTAATTTTACTTGCTTTATGCCGTCCAACTTTTAGCCATTGTCTCAAACTGACTCCATCATGATCAGAACCACCAGGACCAAGCCTAGCAACAACTTCGGGAGAAGGCATTTCAGTTTTCAAAGCCAAAGACTGTGATACATCGGAAGCCACCATAGTACTACCTGCTATCTTCAAATTATTCTGATCTCTTGGCTCAACATGAAAGCCCTGACGAGGAGGACCTTTATGGATGATCCCTTTTCCCTTCAATGTCTGTTTAACAAAAAACTCAGAAAACCCTGATTTCGATAAAATCTTTGTTCGGATACCTCCATGATTGTTGCCCAATGCCCCTTCATTTTCAGCATTTGGAAACTGTTCCAATTTATCATTTCGATCATCACCAGATGCTTTTTGAGCCAATAATTCCGGAAAAGACGCACATTCCATATCCTCCCAGAAACTTGGCATCGACGGACCATTGTCCCTGTGTATAGTAGCAGCATGTGAATTCCCACCTCCTGATCCACTATAAAGATGCTGCCATTGATTTTTCCTAGTCTGCATTCTTTCTCGATTGTTTGACGTACCGACGATTGCCAAGTTCGAGCCCTTGTAATTAGTCACTCTCAACTCTTCAACCATGACACCAGTGTCATCAATAGAGCAAGGAGTAGCATGGGGATGTTCCAATCCATTCCCATGGTTGATACTCCTATTCACATTCTTACCCTCTTGGACTGTAAATTCTTGGGGTGGAATTTGGGAATAGTCTCCCTCTCCAGGTATAAACATTTCCCCAGATTCCAAAATGTTGCACCTTTCAGATTTCCGAGAATACTCACTCTCTTTGCTTTGGAGGTGTGCACCCTCTACAGCACCTAACTGGGTCGCCCCACCCACTACTTCGTCCATGCTAAGCACACTGACCTCATTCATTCACAGGCTTGCCACTGTAAATGGGACTTCAGCCCAAACCAGAGAAACTACAAATTAAATATAGCCTTTCGTTCTGATTCCTTCTGACGGCAACTGCTAGTATCATCAGGTTAGGGAAGTTAAGCAATGAAGGCAATGCATAGCAAGGAAAATAAAGAGATAAAACGCTGACTTATTTTGACACCATCCTGTAAGAACAATTTGAAGATGGCAGGCAGTACTATGGTGCATGTAACTAAGATGCAATATATAGTATAATGGAACCTTCAGGATGAAAGTCCCAAATCAATTAGCTCATCAGTCTCCAAATATCCCAAGTGTATGACATATACATGATATATAGTATAACACATACAAATACACATGTTTAGGAAATAGAATATAGCAATCAAAATTTAAATAATTATCTATAACAGAAAGAGATAAACAACCGAAGAATTACGGGTTGAAATTGGATGCAACCAAACTGTATGAAAATAAGGTAAATGAACATTCCAAGTTTCATAATCAACCTCGTTCAAGACCTCAAAAACAATTACCATACCAATTTAGCTCCATTTAGTTTCCTTCATTCTTTTTTCCTCAGCAGCCAAAAGAGGGACGGAGCAAAAATCAGTAAAAAAGAAAGGAAGGGCTCCATTAACGCAGTGCTCACCGAATTCCTGAAGGGAAAGGAAGGGCTCCACCGCGACAGGCCGAGGCCGAGAGTTGTTCCAAGTCCTTCCAAGTAGGAGTAAAACTGGAAAATTCGACAGAACAAAAGCCCTAAATGATCCTCGAGATGAAGCTAACAGATAAATATCTCAATTCAAAATCAGGAATAATTTTCCTCTCAAACTAATTTGTGTAATTTTTCTTTCGACCGTATAAGTCTGTTAATTTCTGGCATTTTTTTTTTTTTTTCGGTGGTTTTGGTTGTGTAAAGTTTAAACTGTATGGGGGCCACAAATTACTAAAATACCTTTTTCCTGCGGTTTTGGCGTGACGAGGTGAGCTGCACCAGATCTACCCCTGTACATGTCTGATCTCATCTCTTTTTATTGATTGAAGATGAGATGAAATAAATAAAAATAATTTATAAATAATAATAAAAATTTTAAATTAAAATTTGTAAATAATAATAAATAATAATGAGATGAGTTCAATCTAAATTGATTAAATAAAAATAATATTATATATAATTATAGAATGAATAATAATAAATAATAATAAGATGAATTCAATCCGAATCAATTAAATAAAAATAATATTATATATAATTATAGAATATGTAAATTTTGAATAATTTTTTATTCTTTTAGAGAAAAAATAAGATTTAATATTAAAAAAAGAATTTTTTCTTATACATTTCAGATTTAATCATTTTAAAAAAAAAATATCCCAAACTTATATATTATAAAATTACAAATATCTTTCTCGATTAATAATTCAACAGCACAAGTCCAATACCGCAATGCCCGCAGTTTTTTATAACTGAAATACCACTACAGCCCTTTATTTCATGCATTTTGTGTAAAACTAATATATATATATATATATATATATGAATATAAATAATGACAATCACACTGCTTTAGTTATAATGGAAGATGTTGAAAACATGGATGGTTTTGTCAAGCTATTTATCTAGTATATTTAATACAATATCTTGTTTACCTAACTCAGATTGATTTATTTATCTACTATATTCACAGCTGTAATAATTATAAATTATTCAACATCTTGCACATTACGATTGTATAAATTATGTTTCAAAAAAAATATATTATTAAAGACGACTACTACTTCTTATGAATCTCCTTCCAAATATTATTTTTTCTTTTTGGCACTAGCTTTGCTGTAAAAAAAAAATGTGACCAAAGTTTCACCTTTCATTCGAATGAGAGCATTATTAGATAGAGTTTTGTTACTCATCATTTCATATATCATATATTACATTTATTTTTATTTTTTATTTTTTATTTTTATTTTTATTTTTTTGTTATTCTTCCTAAATTAATTAAATTTTTTTATTCATCACCCATATACTACACCACTCATTAGGTAAGAGATAAAAAATTAAAAATTAAAAAATTATATATAGTATATGGTGTGAAAATAATGAATAGAACTTTTCTTAGTAGAGAACAACAACGAAAAAAATGGTGATGAACGGTCCACGTAGATGGAACCTAAAGTGAGACGCATGCAAAATGGCAGGAGACGAAGCTGAGAGATCTTGTGGCCCTCCAAGGAGCGAGAGCTTTATGAGACCGAGGCATTGGTTTTCCTCGCCCCACGTCCAGACGCAGATTTAGGTCCACAAAACAGCTTATCTTGGAGGAGACCGTACCGCAGCTACAAAATGTAGAATAGAAAATATAGGTACAACGCATGCATGACACGTGTTCAGCATCCCGCCGCTGGCAAATGAATTCAGCACTTGCCCCAACAACAACATCCTTGAACAATTTGGAACATGTAACCTTATCTGAAAGAAAACTATATCTAAAAAAACATGTACAATTACGCAATTCACCGACCATGAGTTGGCGAGTACAAGGAACATAAAAACTAGCACAAATATTTCATCTTAATGATGGCCGTTGCCTTCCCTACAAATGTGATTAAAACAACACTTTTCATATCTACCCATGGTAGTTTGAATATCAGAAATGAGCATTCTAAAGTAGCTTTCATCCCTTCTCAATTGTTGAACTGCATTAACCACTAGTTTGGAGTCCCATTCTAATATTACCCTTTTCAATCCCAAGTCAATGCCAAAATTGACTGCTTTAAGAGATGCAGTTACCTCTGCTAGAAGTGGATCTAGAAATGCATCTTGTTGCTGCCTCAAAGTTGCCAAAAAAATTCCCTTCCTCATCTCTTTCAGCAACTCCTATGCCTATTTTACAAAACTTTGATTGAACTGCCACATCCCAGTTTATTTTACAATAACCTTGAAGTGGACATTCCCAAGAAGCCCTCCTATTGCTTCTTGTTGAAACCTGAACATCCTCAACAGTATTTGATATAGATAAGTCAGACAACATGTTTTTTACTCTGAACATCACATTCTTCGGATCACTAATAACCTTGTCGAAAACTTGCTCGTTTCTTCTTCTCCAAATGTTCCAGAAAATCAGAGTTAATTCTGTCAATTCTTCCTTATTAAGCCTGTTGAACATGTCCTTCATAAGTTCTTGGAAACTGTTGCAAGAAGACTTTGATTTCTGAATTTTCCTCGAACTTTGACTCAGAATATCAGTTGCAGAAGCACACTCCTATAGAATATGTTCAGTTGTTTCTTGTTCTCTGAGGCACATTGGACATCTAGAGTCTTGCATGATATGCTTTTTGCACAAATTGACCCTAGTAGGCAGAATATTCCTGCATGCTCTCCACAAAAAATTCTTAGTTACTGGAGGTATTAGCAGTTTCCATAGTCTGGTCCATTCCTCTTGATGGAAATTCTGTTTTGAGCTTTGACCCTTTTTCCTTTCCTGCAGTTCCCTTTGTAAGTGATATGCTGTTTTAACTGTAAGAGTTGGATAATAAAAGATATTGGCTGATGAAATGAATGCCAAGCCAGAAATCTATAACCTTTATATGTGTGTGTGTGTGTGTGTGTGTGTGTATATATGTATGTGTATGTGTATGGTTGAAAAATCACTAAATTTTGATGGTATCCTACAAGCCTAAAAACAAGATCCACATCAACATTAATTAATTATGCATCAAGAAACAAGAAGGGTGTCTTTTGTACTCGCTGAATCTGCTGTTATCAGGATATGTTGCAAACGTCTTACATTTGATAATCCAGCAACAAATGGATTCAGAACCACAAAATACAAAATATCACCATCTCGTATCATCTACTTCTGCACATTCAAATGATGATAGGAAGAAATGTTCCTCTTCTGGTAAGTCTCAAATAATTGCTTACGGTGATCAATAGCTAGTCCTTTACAGTCAGAGAGACTTTTCTGGTTCTGTTCTCCAACTCTAACCGATTTCTTTGGGTTCCCTTGAGGATCGCCATCTACAAGAAACTCCACAAAAGTAGTTCCCCTGCAGCCAAATGCATGGCAGACTTCATGATCATAAACTAAATTACAGCAGTAGATTGCTCAACTTAACGTTCAAAAAGCTTCTTTTCTCCATGCATGATTTTGACCGACTCAAATCTTCTTAATCTAGTCTTGTTCAAAGATGCATCTTGCAAAAGCTGTTTATAACCGTGTAATCCACCGATAACAAAATTTAAAAAAAAAAAAAAAGCCATGTAATCCAAACAGCAAAATTACTAGTCATACCTGAGTGCATCAAACTTGTTAAACCCTCCATTGTCTTTCTAATTTTGCAATTCTCGAACTAATAAACTCATCGTCACTATCAGATGAACTGGAACTGCTGTCACTATCCCCCTCCAAAACAAGTTCATGCATAAGATTTCTTGAAGCATGTACAGTCTTCATTTTCTCCTCACATTGTCTTGATGAACTAGCAAGTTTATCAACATTTTTACAACCAGAAGAAACTGCGGTAGCTGAGCAACAATTCACAGGACAATCACCAGTATCACGAATTGATTCTTCTTCTTCTTTCATATCTCGTGTACTGGTTGGAAATATATTACCTTCCACTTTGTGAATACCACCATTCATGTTCTCAATTACATCCTGCCTTGATGAGCTAATAAGTTTATTAACATTTTGACTACCAGAAAAAGCTGTTGAATCTGAGCAATGATTGGCACGAGAACCATAAGTATCACGAATCAATTCTTGTTGCTGCTTCATCTTTCGTTTACTAGTTGGACATATATCATCATCTCCTTCATGATCACCACCATTTATGTTCTCACTTACATTTACGCATGTAGTTTGTTTTCTTTTAAGCATTCTGGAGATCACCTTGTCTATGAGGTCTTTGTTTTCTTCTCTGCGCAAAATTCCTTCTGGAGCATGATCATCATCGCTATCAAGGATGTCAACAATGGCTCTTGATGCAGATGTTGGACGAGCTGGCATGTGATAAATAAGTACAGTATTACCGAGATATGAGTCAATGTCAATTAAATTGTACAGCACAAGTTTGGAAGCTACCAATTTTCTTAAATCTAGGTTTTTAAAATACATGAGAACAGTACATGCATCGGGAAAACCTAATTCAGTACTCACAAGCCATGGCTTAAAATTAAAACAAAAAGTTTTTTATAAATCAATGGTTTCTGTAGTCGTATTAAGGTGTATTATAAAACCATGGATCTTTTTTTATTGGCACCAGGTGTCCAGAAAAAAGTTTTAATAAATTATGGGAGTGTACAGGCCCTCGACAAGGAATTTTCTGCAAATGTACCTCAGGTAATTCAAGGGAAAATTTCCCTAGTCTAATTACCCCAAGAGTGTGAATGTGGAGCTCCAAACTATGACCTCCGCTTTATATGGCTTGCCCCAAGACCATCATGCCACCCCTTGGGGTTAATTGATCTTAGAGAAAAATAAAACTACTCAATCTCATGAGTTTTGTTAAAACAAAATGGAAATGGCATAGACACTGCATCTCCTACTTGTGGAAATATTAAAGATTAGGAAACTTATAAGATAAGTTTATTTTTCCATTAACTTGATGTACCTAGAAGTTCTGGTTAGCAAGCACCAGAACAACTTCTACATGGACGACAAACACGTGCTGTAGATTTATTAATTTTAGGTTGTGTTAGTATTTCTAATGCACAACTAAAGCTAGAAAATCTAAGGGCTGGTTTGGATGTTGAAATGAGATGAGAAATCTCATCTTATCTCAACGTCCAAACATCACTCAAATACAAATACTTTTCAATTTCAAATTTTCAACTTTTTCATCTAATCATTACCTAATTATTACAACTTTCCAAAACTTCCAAACAAAACACAAAAAAAAAAAATCAACTTTTTCAAATCCCAAAATAAAAATTATATCAAAAAATTATATTCTAACAATATTTTAACTTTATAATATTTTTATTCAATTTTTTCTCTCTCCTTTCCCATAACCCCATAAAACATCTTAGCTCAAATCATTTCACTACTAATTCACAAACCATTTCATTACTATTCACAGATTTTTCATCTCATCTCAACATCCAAATAAGGCCTTAATTTAGGTGCAATCATGGTAACTGGTGTGACATGCTATGACAGAAAATACAAGGTTAAACAATAGTGAATGTAACAACTAAGGTCAACTCTGGATGGGAAACAATTTGATAAGCTTGAAAACTACAGCAATTGATTTATCACAAGTTTGATCTCGATGAACCATTTGAAAAAAAGTACTCTGCCCTTTACAAATTGATAACTCCACTGATTTTTTTTTTTTTTTTTTATAAGTAATTGATAACTCCACTTATTAGGAAAAACAAAGAAAAAAAAATGATAACTCCACCACAGCAACACCCATCCTTACTATGGTAGAGAACCCTCATAATAAAACCCTCATAATAAAAGGACATTTTTTACACCATCAGACCATATGGACAATGCTAGGGGAGCAACTGGGAAAGGGAAGCAAACCAATTGACATCAATGACTTTTTACTTATTGGTAAACAAGAGTTTTATTGATGATGGTGTATACATAGCCCAAGTACATGAGACATATACAAGAGTGACACCTAAGCATGGGCGTCCAGTGATGCACGAAAATCATGGATGTTCAATCCTTTGAAATCAATTACAAAAGACCAATGGAGAAAGGTATTAAAATCTATTACAAATTGACGACCCATTACCTACTAACAACACCAGCCAGTGACAACTGAAATCATCTATAGTGCTTCTGCACATGAAAACAAACGTGAGATGGAGCTAGAGATCCCACGTCACCCTAATTCATACTGTCATACATATAAAAAATAAAAAAAATCATACTGCCATAAAGTCCTACATCAATTTACCAAAAACTTTCACCCACTGAAAAGCTAATTTCTACTACTTTGGCTCAGTTAATGGCTATAACTCCCACGGCTCATTTCTATTAATCAGCTTTCTAAATCCCATGGCTACTCTTTTCCTCACTAAGCTGCAAAAAGCACAGCTTCAAAGTAAATCTTACCACATTATCCATGTATTATCCTTTTTTCTGGGGAACATTCCAATTATCAATCTATAATACAAGGCATTTCGGGAATTCTGCATATGATGCTAATCATATGGTCATTCTTTTCGTTACTACATTTGTTTAGGCTAAAAGGTTAGGACCAATACTTGTACAGGTAGAGGTGTAAACAGCCATCAAGAGATTCTCAACCAAGAAAATTCACTGTATGATGATAATTAGAAATTATTTAACACGACTGTTTACATTTTTAAATATCTTTCTTCATTTATGCTTTCTTATGGAATATATGACATGTTATAAGCACGTCAGAAACTGCCTTATCTCCGTGTTGGTACAGTCTATGAAACATTTGAGCATAGCACCAATTTTTTTCCTCAATTATAAGTTTAATCCCAAACAAACATAAAAGCAAAACTATACATGAAAATTCGGAGAGGGTCACTTAAGGAGCAAGGGATATGTGCACCTGTGAAGATCCATTAACTCT